>NW_022196905.1:147685791-147699286 GCF_008632895.1 Mastomys coucha | reverse complement strand
AAAAAAAAAAAAAAGGTCCTTCCATTTCTCTAAAGGTTGTGCTTTAAAAACCACTGGATCCCAATGTCTTATTATGGGAGTCTCTCCCTGTTCATTAGCACTAAGGTGATTAATGACAAATAAAGCATGGTTTAAGGTGTGATGGGGTGAGTAAGACCGATTAGCAGCCTTCACCCTATCAAGCTGATTCTTTAACACTTGATGAGTCCTAGAATTATTGCCTGTCCTTGTGGATTATAAGCAAACCCTGTAGCTTGCTCAACTAGTGCTAGGTATTTGGGTAGGGATTTGTTTGGGTTAGGGTTTTTGGGGTGATGGTTAAGGCTAGAGCTAGGACTAATATTAAGGTTAGCACTTGGACTCAGGCTATGGTTATGTGTAGGTTTAGGATTCAAGTTAGGGTTAGGGTTAGAGCTGTTTCTGGGACTGTGGCTGGTCCTGGGGCTTTGCCTGGAACTATGTCTAGGGATAGGCTTAGGGTTAAGTTCAGGTTAAGTTAGCTTTGGTTGACAAGGATAGGGAAAGAGGTAAAAGTTAGGTTTAGGTTATGGCTTGTACTAGGGTTAGGACTAGGGATAGGCCTAGTGTTAGGGATAACTCTATGGTTAGTTTAAGGTTTATGTTTAGGGCTAGTGCTAGGGATAGGTTAGGGTTAGGGTTTGAGTTAGGGTTAGAGTTAGGGTTAGGGCTATGGCTTGGGTTAAGTTTAAGACTAGAACTATGGATAGGGCTAGAGTTTGGGTTATGTCTAGGGTTCTATTTTATGTATCATCTACTTTAAAGTACTTTTCTTACAAGAATATCGAATTGTTCTGTTTTCTGAAATGTTTCTGTGAAATACAGGAAAGTAAAACATACTGGGTTCCTATTCTTAAAAACACATGTTTTCCACCTAAGATCTTTAAAACTAACTATATATAGGAACATTAAATGAAATTAAGTCACTTAAGTGTACTATCATATCATCTCCAAATAGTGATATTTTTACTTCTTCCTTTCCAATTTGTATTCCTTTGGCCTCCTCTTGTTGTTTAATTGCTCTAGCTGTAACTTCAAGTACTATGTTGACTATGTAGGGAGAGAGTGGGCAGCCTTGTCTAGTCCCTGATTTTAGTGGGATTGCTTCAATTTTCTCTCCATTTAGTTTGATGTTGGCTACTGGTTTGCTGTATATTGCTTTTACTATGCTTAGGTATAGGCCTTCAATTCCTGCTTTTTTCGAGACTTTTAACATGAAGGGATGCTGAATTTGACAAACAATTTTTCAGCATCTAATTAAATAATCATGTAGCTTTTTGATTTAAGTTTGTGTAGTGGATTACATTCGTGGTTTTCCATATATTGAACTATCCTTGCATCCCTGGGATGAAGCCTTCTTGATCATGGTGAATGATGGTTTTGATGTTTTCTTGGATTCAGTTTGTGAGAATTTTATTGAGTATTATTGCAAACCTATTCATAAGGGAAATTGGTTTAAAGTTCTCTTTCTCTGTTGTGTCTTTGTGTGGTGTTTATATTAGCATATCCGTGGCACCATAGAATGAATTGGGTAGTGTTTTCTCTATTTATATTTGTTGGAACAGTTTGAAGAGTATTGGTATTATGTCTTCTGATAGAATTCTCTACTAAACCCGTGGGATATTAGGATTTTTTTTTGTTAGCAGACCTTTAATGGCTGCTTCTATTCCTTTAGGGTTTAATGGGACTGTTTAGATGGTTTATATGATCCTGTTTAACTTTGGTACCTGGTATCTGTCTAGAAAATTTTCCACTTCATCCACGACTGAAGGGGTCATGGAAAGGAGTTGAGGCTTGGCACTGTGAAGACAGTCTATGAGAGGCTATTGGTAAAGCCTAGTTACAGCAGTGTTTTGGGAATGCCAGTACCATGCAATGACCACCAAGGATAGCAATGACCACCAAGGACAGCAGCAGCAGTGGAGTACAGGCATCTGGAGCCTAGAAGATGTGTGCTACAAAGGGCAGAGCTAGAGAGGTGACCCAAGTCCTTGGTGGAGCCCAGAAGATTGTGAGTTGGATCCCAGACATTGGTTTTGCTTTTGATTGTGACTGTGCCCTGATATTTTTCCCTCTTGAAGGAAGAAAGTATTTTAGTGGAGCCCACAGTTAAGAGACTTTGAATTTTAAAAGATATTGGACATTTTAAATAGATTGAACTTTTAATATGTAAAGACTGTGGGACTTTAGATCTTGGGGATGAATAAGAAAGTAAGGGTTGAGGCTTAATAGTGATGTGTTTGTGTGTCAAGTTGATAAGGGGTCAATTGTACTGGCTGGTTTTGTGTGTCAACTTGACACAGGCTGGAGTTATTACAGAGAAGGGAGCATCAGTTGGGGAAGTACCTCCATGAGATCCAGCTGTGGGGCATTTTCTCAATTAGTGATCAAGGGGGTAGGGCCCCTTGTGAGTGGTGCCATCCCTGGGCTGGAGGTCTTGGGCTCTATAAGAGAACAGGCTGAGCAAATCAGGAGAAGCAAGCCAGTAAGGAACATCACTCCATTGTCTCTACATCAGCTCCTGCTTCCTGACCTGCTTGAGTTCCAGTCCTGACTTCCTTTGTGATAACAGCAATGTGGATGTAAGCCAAATAAACCCTTTCCTCCCCAACTTGCTTCTTGGTCATGATGTTTGTGCAGGAATAGAAACCCTGACTAAGACATGAATTTTATTCAATATTAGAATGGCTACTTCAGCTTGTTTCTTGGGACCATTTGCTTGGAAAATTGTTTTCCAGCCCTTTACTCTGAGGTAGTGTCTGTCTTTGACACTGAGAAGCATTTCCTGTATGCAGCAAAATGGTGGGTCCTGTTTACTTATCCAGTCTGTTAGTCTATGTCTTTTTATTGGGGAATTGAGTCCATTGATATTAAGAGATATTAAGGAATAGTGATTGTTGCTTCCTGTTATTTTTGTTGTTAGAGGGGGAATTATGTTTGTGTGGCTATCTTATTTGGATTTGTTGAAAGATTACTTTCTAGCTTTTTTCCAGGGTGTAGTTTCCTTCCTTGTGTTGGAGTTTTCCATCTATTATCCTTTCTAGGGCTGGACTTGTGGAGAGACATTGTGTACATTTGGTTTTGTCATGGAATATCTTGGTTTCTCCATCTATGGTAATTGAGAGTTTTGCTGGGTATAGTTGCCTAGGATGGCATTTGTGTTCTATTAGTGTCTGTATGAGATCTGCCCAGGATCTTCTAGCTTTCCCAGTTCCTGTTGAGAAGTCTGGTGTAATTCTGTTAGGTCTGCCTTTATATGTTACTTGACCTTTTTCCCTTGCTGATTTTAATATTCTTTTTTTTTTTTTGTTTTGTTTTGCTTTGTTCATTTGGTGTTTTGACTATCATGTGACAGGAGGAATTTCTTTTCTGGTCCAATCTATTTGGAGTTCTTTAGGCTTTTGTGTGTTTATGGACATCTCTTTCTTTGGGTTAGGGATGCTTTCTGATAAAATTTTGTTGAAGATATTTACTGGCCCTTTGAGTTGGGAATCTTTGTTCACTTCTATACCTATTATCCTTATGTTTGGTCTTCTCACTTTGTCTTGGATTTTCTGGATGCTTTGGGTTAGGAAATTTTTGCATTTTCCATCTTCTTTGACTGTTGTGTCAATGTTTTCTATGGTATATTGTGCATCTGAGATTCTCTCTTCTATCTCTTGTATTGTGTTCATGATGGTTGCTTCTATGTATCCTGATCTCTTTCCTCAGTTTTCTATCTCCATGTTTTTATCCCTTTGTCATTTCTTTTCTTTTCTTTTTTTTTATTTCCATTTTTAGATCCTGGATAATTTTATTCAATTCAATTCCTTCTCCTGCCTGGTCCTTTTTCTGTAATTCATGAAGGGTTTCTTTGTGTTTCCTCTTTAAGGACTTCTACCTGTTTAACTACATTCTCTTATATTTATTTAAGGGAGTTATTTATGTACTTCTTGCAGTCCTCTATCATCATCATGAGATGTGAGTTAAAATCATAGTCTTGCTCTGCCAGTGTGTTGGGGTATCTAGGGCTTGCTCTGATGGGAGAACTGGGTTCTGATGATGCCAAGTAACCTTGGTTTCTGTTGCTTATGTTCTTGCCCTTGCCTCTTGCCATCTGGTTATCTCTGGTGTTAGCTGGTCTTCCTGTCTCTGATGATGGCTTGTCCTTCCTGCAAGCCTGTGTTTCAGTACTTCTTGGAGATCAGTTCTCTCCAGGGAGAATTTGGGTGTTGAGACTTGTGACACAGGGTGAGCTCTGGGTGCAGACAGAAACTGGAAGGGTGATAGAGGTCTAAAAAGAGCATATAATGAATTGCCTTAAAGAAATACCGAAAAAACACACAATTAAACAGGTAGAAGTCATTAAAGAGGAACCAAATACATCCCTTAAAGAAATACAGGAAAATGCAATCACAAAGGCAAAGAAATGAATAAAAGATTCCAAGACATAAAAATAGAAATAGATGCAATAAAGAAATCACAAATACAGGCAACCCTGGAGATAGAAAGCCTAGGAAACAGGACAGGAACTACAGAGCCAATCATTATCAGTACAATACAAGAGATGGAAAACACAATCTCAGGAATAGAAAATACAATAAAAGAAATGGATACATAGGTGAAATAAAAGGCCAAATGCAAACATTTCCTAACACAAAGAGTCTTGGAAATTTGGGATACAATGAAAGAAAAAAAAACCCTTAGAATCATAAGATAAGAAGAGGGTAAAGATTCCCATTTCAAAGGGACAGAAACCATCAGCAACAAATCATAGTAGAAAACTTTTCTAAGCTCAAGAAAGAGATGGCTATAAACATGCAAGACTCTTACAAATAAGTTCAAAAACTTATGAAAATACTCCCACCACATAATAATCTGAACAGTAGCCAGGTAGTGGTGGCACTTGGGAGGTAGAGACAGGCAGATTTATGACTTTAAGGCCAACCTGGTCTACAGAATGAGTTCCAGGACAGCAAGGATACAAAGAGAAACCCTGTCTTGAAAAACTAAAATAATAATAATAATAATAATAATCTGAACATTAAATGTACAGAAGAAAGAACATTATACTCTGCAAGGGAAAAAAGGCCAAGTTACATGTAAAGGCAGACCTATCAGAATTTCACCTGTTTTCTCAACAGAGGGCCTAAAAGCCAGAAGATCATGAACTGATGTCTTACATACCCTAAGGGACCATAAATGTCACTCTAACTACTATAACCAGCAAAATTCTCAATCACCATACATAGTGAAACCAACATATTTTATGATCAAACCAAACTTAAACAGTATCTTTGTAATCCAGCCTTACAGAAGGTACCAGCAGAAAAACTGCAATGCAAGGAGAACCACATCTAAGAAAACAAAAGAAATTAATCATGTCACAGTAAAATCAAAAGAAGAGCATCACACACACACACACACACACACATACACGCACACGCACACGCACACATGCACATGCACACGCACACGCACACACACACAGTTACACTTCCAATACAAAAATAAGAAAAAATTAATCATTAATACCTTTCAACATCAATTGTCTCAATTCACCAATAAATAGACACTGGCTATCAGCTTGGGTTTTTAAACAGGATCTGTTGCATACAAAAAACATAGTTCTACAACAAAGTTAGACATTATCACAGAGTAAAGGGCTACAAACAAGGTTTCCAAGCAAACAAACTCAAGAAACAAGATGGAATAGCCATTCTAATATCTAATAAAATAGACTTTTAAACAAAAGTAAGTTCATATTCATGAAAGGAAAAAAAATCCAACAAACTGACATCTCAATTAAAATTATCTATGCCCCAAATGCAAACGTACACACATTCAACAAAAGAACTTTACTACAGCTCAAACCACATATTGAACCCCACACCATAATAATGTGAACATTATGGAACCTTGTTCATAAAATTGGGATAAAACAACCTCCAATGGATACAAGAAGACTGAAATGATTCCATTTCTATTCTATCAGATCACCACAGACCAAGGCTGGACTTCAACAACAACAACAACAAAAAGCTCACATATTCATGGCAACTGAACAACTCTCTATTCAATGATAACTTAGTCAGGGAAAAAGCTAAGTATTTAAAGACTTCCTAGAATTCAATGAAAATGAAGGCAAACTTACCCAAAGCTTTAGGCCACAAGGAAAACAGTGCTATGAGAAAATTTCACAGCATTAAGTGCCTTCATAAAGAAATTGGAGAGATCCCATTCTAGCAACTTAACAGTACAGCTGAAAGCTCTCAAACAAAATTAATCAAACACACCTAAGCAAAGCAAGAAATACTCAAACTCAGGGCTGAAATTAACCAATTATAAACAAAGAGAACAATACAAGGAATCAATGAGACCAAGAGCTGTTTTCTTGAGAAAAGCAGCAAGATAGACAAACCCTTTACCTAAACTAACTAAAAAGCACAGAGATGGTATCCAAAGTGACAATATCTGGAATGAAAATGGAGACATTACAATAGAATCTGAGGGGGTCCAAAAAAAATCATTAGGTCTTACTTCCAAAGCCATTATTCTATAACAATGAAAATCTGCAGTATTCTGCTAGCAGCCTTCAGACGAAGATATAGAACTCTCAGCTCCTCCTGCAACATGCCTGCCTAGATACTGCCATGTACTTGCCTTGATAATACTAGACTGAAACTCTGAAACTGTAAGCCAGTTTCAATGAAATGTTGTCCTTTATAAGTCTTGCCTTGGTCATGGTGTCTGTTCATAGCAGTAAAACCCTAACAAAGACAGAAGTTGGTACCAGGGACTTGTACTGTTATATTGGGCCTGACCATGCTTTTGTTTGGAAGAATGTGCATTTGGGGACTTTGGTTTTGGAAAGCACTTGGGATACTTTAGATGGGGCTTAATGACTATCCTAGTAGGAATGTGGAAGATTTTGTTACCAAGAGTGATTTGAATTGTACAGACCTCACACAAGAGGTTTTAGTGGAGAACAACTTCAGTATGTGGCCTAGACAGTATATTTACAGTATTTTCCTGAAGAACATGGCTGATTTTTGCACTTGTCTGAAGAGTCTGCCTGATGCTAAGGTACAGAGATTTTTATTAACTGCATTGACAAAGGAAGTTTCAAAAAAGCCCAGCAGAATATAGGGGTGAAGTCTCCAAGCCTGCACCAGCTTGATTTCTGCATTCAGTGAGCTGTGTGGAATTTGTCCTCATTAATGGGGCCCTGCTCTCAGTTAGACAGAGAGAGCAAAGTTTTGTCCTAGCAGCAGCATGGATTGTTTAAGGATCTCCAAGGGACCACATTGGCCAACAGCTCAACCAAATGCAATCCATTTCCAACACTGAAGCCCTGGCTGGCTACAAAGGATGGTCAGTTCAGACTCCATATCCTCTATTCTTGGAGTCTTCATTAGGGTCACCTTACAGCATCCAGGAAGTTGCTGTTGTACTGGGCTTTTACACTAACCCCCAAATGACCCCTAATTCCAGCTGTTTCTCCCTGCATTGTACTTTAACCCTGCATCCTGAAATTGACCCTCCCCTTCCCTGTTCCCATCAAACCCCAGTCTACTCACTGAAACTACTCTATTTCCCCTTAGAAGGAGATCTGTGCTTCCCTCTATAGCCCACCTCTTTATCTAGCCTCTGGGTTTGTGGGGTATACCTTGATTATTATTTATCTAAAAAGTAATATCCACTTATAAGTGAATGCATGCCATGTTTGTCATTCTGGGTGTGGGTTTCATCACTTAGGGTGGGTTTTGGTTTTTTTATTGGCTGGCCTTGTAGTCCCTGGTAGTAGCAGGCCACTGGGCCTGATTGTCTCAGGTGGCAGCAGGCTTCCTCAAAGGCAAGTAAAGTTGTGGTGTGGGAAGTGGAGTGCAGATCCACTATGGTAGATAGAGGTGTGGATTAGAGATGGAGAAAAAGGACCCTATTTTAACTCTTAAGTGGTCAGTGAGAATGAAAATGTTAAAGAGAACATACACACATTGGATAAAGCAAAGCAGGGTCCAATAAGCTAGCCCCAACAAGCAAGCTGTAGCAATTTCACACATATACATACATACATACATACATATATACATATATACGTTCAGACAGACACATGTACACATTGGATGAATGGAGCATAGCAGCCTCCAGTCATTTTACACATACACATATATACATATGCACATGTATATGTGTCCACATATACACACCTACACACATATACACATACACACATATTTGAATAGAAAAAAGCTCCATGAGTTGCCTTCAACAACTTTACATATACACATATACACATTTATACATATATACACATATACACTTCCTTATTGGTGAATGAAGCAAACCTCAACAGTTTTATTTTTTCCTGCATTCCATTTATTTCACCTAAGATGTCTCTACATGACAAGAAAAATGATCTCATTCAGAAACAAATAAAATGTGACACAAGAGAGAATTACAGCAGAATTTTAATTATAAGTTCAAAGGAGTAGCCTTTTTTTTTTTTAGTCTATTCATTGATTATAAGTTCTAAGTAATAGTTTTATCTTTTCTTTCATATGTCCATTGTGATTTCAAAGCAATAGTTTGCTTTTTTCTTTATTCCATATGGTCATGATAAGGTCAAAGCAATAGTTTTAAATGTGATTACCACTTCTAGTTCATGGCCATACTTACATGGTGCACACCTGTGGGTTCATCTTTGCACGTGACATAGAATGAATGTTTTTTCTTGGAACAAATTATTAATTTCTATTTTCTTCCTAGTGCAATTTATGTGCTTGTAGTGGATGTAAGCTCATTTACTCCTCTCCTTATAATACAGCCTTTACTTATAATTCTATGAGGAGTGCATGCATTCTATTCTTGATTATAACTTAATTATGTCTTTCTGGCAAAAAAGCTTAAATCATCTCTCTAAAATTTCCACTAACTTCTCCAACTTTCTAGAATTATTTGAATCAAATCAGTAATTCTATAAAATCATTAATTCACCTAAACCATCATTAATTAATGAAAGTTCATCCTCATGTTGATCTGCAAGAAATTTCCCCAATAGTGTATGCTAATACCCAGAAATAAATCACAACATACTATAGATAAAAGGTTCTTTCTATGCCAAAAACACCATGTCAGAAAAATGAGGAATACAGCAATGACAAACATATGAAGGCATTTCAATATCCAGAAGCAATCCTGGGATGAATCTCCTGAGGCAATCCCTTTTAGGATTCAACTATCACTTCTAGGCAAAATTGTGGGCCTTCTCCAGGGAGCCCACTGCAGATCTTCACACATTTCATCCATCAATGACCATTCTAGAGGCATTTCTGCCTTATCTTTTCTATGATTTGCATGTGTTTCTGCATGATTTTGAGATAAGAGTGCCATTAATTAATTATCTCTGGTTTTACACAGTGAGAACAGTTAGAAGAGGGTTTACCTTAGGATATTTAGGAGTAGACTAACTTATAAGTGAACATAAAGACACTCTCAGTAAAAACTCAATGCTTCCTTTCTTGAAGGAAATCACTGCTTTTGAAATGACTCCCATGCTCTCCTTGCCTGCCACAGGAAAAATCTTTCACAGCTCTTCTGTTTTAGCTTTTGTAATGGCTATTCTTGGAAGTCAAATGAAGTACCTCTGGAATTAACTAAAACTGAAAGAGTTGGGTACTTTGAGGGGATTTTCTTGAATACCATTTTCTTCACTGGGAAAACCCTCCACTTTCTCTTTGTCTGCTTGTCCTACCCTTGTCTAGCAAGTTCATTTTTTTACTGTCTTTAGATCCCACTTCTTTGGAATTCTAGAACATGTGAAAGACCATCTTAGACACTCAGCTACATGGACAAAAGTACTACTGGCTTCTTGAACATTTCACTGATAGCCATTATTGGACTAGATGGACCACAGCTTGTGAGACATTTTAATAAGTATACTTTCTACATCCATAGAGAGATTCATTCTCTCAGGTATGTTTATGAAGAGAATCTTTACTAATACAGGTATTTTTTTCACCTTCCAACTGAGGAAGGTGAGCTAACTAACAATAGTGCACCATAGTGTTTATAATTTGTTTCCTGCTTTTTCCCCAGTGTTGTCTTATACCTAACAAGTGAAAAGTAGCTACCATTTATATGAACCCAGAATGAAACCACAAAACAAAAATTTTGTTTCTTAAAATCACTCTTGTATTGTTAATATTCTGGGAATCTTTCCACTTGTGGGACAGATTAATAACTTCACTGCAAGTTGAATAATAGGCTATGCAAGTTATCCACCTTGAATCCAGGAGAAACAATGGAAGTGTCAACTGAGTGCTGTGAAGGCAGCTCAGGCAAGCCTGGAAGTAGCCACATGGTGAGCCCAGAGTCACCTGCTCACAGAGGGAGGCACAGGCTGCTGAGCATGGGAAGCTGGAGTGATGGGTCCTTTCAGAGATAGGTAGGGTATTAAATGACAGGTCCAAGTGCTACTGGAATGTAAATCTCTGCAAATCTGGAAAAAGTCTGGCATAGGACTGGAAGCCTGACCCAGGAACCACTATGCTGTATCCCTTCAGCACATGATAACACTGGGGGGGGGGCAGGTGTATGTATGTTACTCAGGACTCACTGTCCAATAAGTTTGACAGACTAAAAGCAGTGTTTTACAGGGTGTCATGTTGCAGCCCCCCCCTTCACCTGTAGCTGAGCAGGCATGAAGGGTTCAGTGTGATGTGCTCTGAAAGCTGATGCTGGGTGCTCTGAGGGGAAACTCAGGCAAGCTCTGAACTCTTGACATGATGAATATTCAGTCACTGCCCACAACATTAGAAGTCTACTGGGAGCTGGTGTGATGGGTCTTCCTTGGGCCTGGGTGAGAAGTCAGGCTGGAGGTGGCCAGATATGAGATCTCTTATGGTTCTAGCTACCACTTGGCCTTGGAAGGACTTCATTATGGGGGATACATCTGGGCAAACATTTCTAGCAGAGGATTGTGTGTAGAAACACCCTTGGCAAGATGAAAAACTTGGAGATTCCTAGTTTCTCTAGTATCTTCTATAAGTTCTATCCTTAGCATTTAATATTTATGAGTAAGATTGATTTGGAGTTAATTTGTGGTGATTGTAAAAGGAATTTCATGTGAAGTGTTATACTCAAATATTTAGCTGTTATCTAAAAGAGAAAAATCAATGTATTTACCAGTGCTTATGTGATACTAAGGCATACCAACTAGAATTTAGATGAGGGAGGCCTGCCTCTAAAACACCCCACAGACAAGTAATACGCTAACCAGGCCTGTTAGAGATAAGGATGCTAAGATATATGTTTGTTCACCAAGATTATCCAGAAATTGGGCTCCAAATCATGACAAAGGGGACACCCCTTTTAGAAGTACCTACAGTTCCATCCTCATATCAAAGAACAGGCCTCTAACAATCTGTTCAGTGGGGCATTATGGGGCTACAATAAATATTAAAACCTGATTTGCCATAAAGGCCTGGTTTTCTTTTTGAGAAAAGCATAGTTCTGTCACATGGGCAAGACCATACTGTTGCGGGAATTTGAAAAATGAATCCATACCAGAAACTCGCATTCCCGCCGCCAGGCCACGTTCTTGAGCCAGTATTGACCAGCATCACCACATCTCTGCAGGCTCTTATTATTCTCTCCCAGCTATTAAAAACATCTCACTCACATGCAACTCTTTACACATCCCCACAATCATTTATCTAAATAATGCCGAAGACCCGCTAAGTAAAGCATGACTTTTAAGGCCTTAATATCCAGTCAAATTTATATAGTAATAAAATCACAATTTACAAGATGCCAATACAATAATTTCAGAACCAAATAATAAAGACAATATTCTAACCCAATTATATCTATTTTGTAAAAACCTTTGCTTGGTTGTATAACCTCATGGGTTCTGGATGGTCCTCATCATCTGCTTCCATGATCCTGACCTCTCCTCCTGCTCCTCTGACCTTTTTCCTCCTCTAACTCTAGCTCCACCTCTCTATTCCTGTCCAATCACAGGCCTGTCACTGCCCTAATGTGATTGGACAGAGAAAATGCTGTAGCTCTACACCAGGTGAAAAACACTTGAAAAGGAAAAACACTGCTATGTTGAGGGCTGGCATGATCAAGTAAGTCTTTCCATGAGACCTTCATGTATGGAGGTAGAACATAGTTCTTTCTTAAAACCAGGAACATGCTTGGCAGAGCCAGTAACATCCTGGGGCCTAGGTCTTGGGATCTTTCTCTAAGACCATGACATACTGAGAATAACATAGTGCTCCTTCTTTAAAGCAAGGAATATGCTTGCAGAGCTGGTAATGGTTTGGGGCCAGGGCTTTTAAGGATGTGTTGCTTGAGATTCTGAGAACATTACTCTTCCTACCACATTGTGCCCATGCAACTCATTGAAGAGTACAAGGCTCAGACTTAGTCCTTTTAAAAACTATGATTATAAACCATTTAGTATGATTAAGTAATACACGTTAAGGGGCAGATAGTAAACTTATGGTTATATTAGATTCTGATGTAATTATAATAAAATGTTTTTGTTATTATTCAAATAGAAGTAGCTAAGTAAGAGTCAAGGTTCAACAATTCAGATATACTATATGTAGATAGGTATTCTTAAAAAAGCAACAGAAATCAACAGAATATGGCATTTAAAACCATTTCATTATAAATAGGTCTTTTGACTAGGAGTCATGTCTGCTCCTGACAGTATTCCCATCACAGTTTAAAGTAGATATTGAGTGTTATAACATCTATATATAGTTGCTCCAATTGTGGCAAGGTAGTCACTAGGCAAGAATTGGCCTAATTCTTCTGCAGACAAAACAAAACAAAACAATACAAAGAAACAAACAAACAAAAAACACTGTCCAGGAAAGGACACATGATGCTGGATAGTAAACAGCTTAGCTCTACCAATATAGAGTAAGCTAATCCTTCATAATTCCTGCTTTACTCTAGGTCTGCCAGATGGTTCTTGGATAGAAGGCTGAAGGCAGATGTTCCAATGTTATAAGGAATATTGGGGACTGTCCAAATAGCTGTCTCTACAAATTTCTTAAGTTTTGGAAGTTATACTTTTGTGCTTTCTATCTATCAAGGTAATAATTCATTCTCAGATCTCTGACAAAATTGAAGACTAGCTTTGGTCATTGTTTAGCCTTAAGGAAGGTGATCTAGATTTTAAAGGGTTGTGGTGAAAGTTAAAATCAAACCATAATTCAGGTTTAGAATTGTAAACTCTTTAAGTTAGACAAATGATAGAATAATTTATGTAAGTTGCCAAACATGATGGACTGGATGTTATAAGTACATATCATACCTTACAATTTATATAATTGTTATAATTATGTTCAACATACATGTGAGAGAAAAGAGCCTTTTGTTTGGATGGAAACAGGTAACTGTTGTGGATTGGGTCTAATTCTGCCTGTACCATGTTTTTTTTTTTTCTTTTTAAAAAAACTTTTATTGCATTATGATG
>NW_022196905.1:147677910-147685025 GCF_008632895.1 Mastomys coucha | reverse complement strand
GCACAGACATTAGGTGAGGGTAAGAATTTGGTTCATTAGCTGTGATAATTTGGAAAAGCATTGATCTCTGAGAAAGAGTAACTTATAAAGTCCTCTTCTTCAAACTTGATACAAAAGGTACAAATGTCAAGCAAAGCATTCAGTCTCACTTTGTTGTTCTCTAACAAGCCACCTCCCTAGTTAATCATCTATGTTTCTTTTGGGTATATAAATACTTTTGAAATATATAAGCTGTTCTGAAAACCACAGTATAGTGTAAAAACATGAAATAAACAATACCACTAATAGAGAGGCTGAGATTGCCTGTACCATGTTAACTGGTTCTCCAAATTGCATGAGAATCTGCATGTCCATGTGGAAGATGCTGAGGGACCCTGCCCTCAGTTGGTTTTGATTGGTAAATAAAGTTGCAGGTGGCTAATGGCTGGGCAGAGAGGAAGAGGTGGGACTTTGAAGGTTCCCAGGCAAGGGACCAAGGAGGGAGGGAAAGACACAGCTGCCATTCTGGAGAGGACAGGAGAGATCACACCTGGCTGGTGCAGATGAAAGCAAGCATTGACATCATGTAGGTGCTTGGGAATGCAGCCGAGGGGCCTGTAGGTCTGGGACTGGGGGAACAAAGATGGAATACAGATTTTAGTAAGTATTAACTCAGGAATATCATAAGAGATTACATCAGCCACAAGGAGGTTAGGGAATGGCTCAGCCTTTGATCTCTTTAAGGCATATTAAAATATAAAGCCTGTGTATGTGTGTCTTTCATTTGGGAACCCAGAATATTGGGGCAGGTAGCAAGGGCTACCACTGCCTCTGCTTCCAGGGTATTTTGAGAAGCATTTAATTGGGTCTTGCTACAGGAAACCTTAATGCCTATACCAAATATCTATGAGGAAGAGAAAATGAAATAGTGTGCATACAATGTGGAAACATTTCACTTGTTATTCTTCTTTTAATAGATATATCATATGTCACAATGGGTATATATCATATAAGCCTATGTATATTGAAATAAGCAACATATCCCTCTATCTATCTATCTATCTATCTATCTATCTATCTATCTATCTATCTACCTACCTATCTCAGAACAATTAGAAGATACGTACTAGTCCCCCCAACCTTAATAGACATTCTGAATTTGATACATGTTTACAATTAATTGCTTTCCCAAGTTTATTGGAAAAATATACAAACTCACACTGCAAAAAAAAAAAAAAATCTCTATAAGTTCTAGGAATGTCAAAATTCTTAAATCTGCCCTGGTTCCCTTTGCAAATATAGTATTATGTACACCACAGAAAAATTTATGAATCCAATCAGTTTGGTAAAGCTACAGAAAAAGGATGCTATAAATTTGAGTCTTGTGATAAATTCTCTTACCATGACAAGTATCTTCAAAGATGCAGAAGAACCTATAATTAAGGCTAACACCATGAACATAAACAACATGATAAAACCTTAATATCTGATTCATCTTTACTATTATACCAAATTGTAATATTAATTCATACAGATGAAAATATTCATTCATGCAATGATTGCTGTAAAGATTTCACATGTGCCAATTATTTTTGCAAGCATGGAAGAAGTCATACTGGAGAGAAACCTCCTGAATATACTCAATGTAGTAAAGTCTTTGCATATAAGAACAATACCCCAAAGACATGAAAGAATTCTTACTGGAGAAAAACACCATTTGGTATTCAATGTGGTAAAGACTTTGCATATGACAGTCATCTACATCATTAAAGAACACATACTAGAGAAAAACCTTATGAATGTAATCAATGTAAAACCTTTGCACATTACACTAATCTCCAAATACATAGAAGAACATACTGAAGAATACCTTAAGAATGTATCCAATGTGGTAAAGCCCTTGCATGTCTCAGGGCTGGCAAGATAGCTCAGGGGTTAAGAGCACTGACTACTCTTCCAGAGGTGCTGAGTTCAATTCCCAGCAACCACAACCATCTGTAATGGGATCTGATGCACTCAACTAGTATGTATCTGAAGATAGCTGCAGTGTACTCATATAAATAAAAAATAAATAAATATTTTTTAAACAGTAGTCTCCTATATTATAAACGAACACATGCTGTAAAGAAATTCTATGAATTTAATCTACATGATGAAGCTTTTGCATATCACAGTAGTCTTCAGATACATAAATGAACACAGACTTGAGAGAAGCATTATGAGTGTAACTAGTGTAGTAAAGATTTTGCATGTCAGAGTTGTCTCCAAATACATAAAAGAATACATACTGATGAGAATCTCTATAAATATAGTCAGTGTGATAAAGCCTTTTTACAACAGAGTAATCTATAAATACATAAAAGAACATATAC
This sequence comes from Mastomys coucha, assembly GCF_008632895.1. Taxonomy (NCBI): domain Eukaryota; kingdom Metazoa; phylum Chordata; class Mammalia; order Rodentia; family Muridae; genus Mastomys; species Mastomys coucha. Next base: position 147,682,674 of record NW_022196905.1, on the reverse strand, counting down.
TGAAGCTAAATCCTATTAATGTAACCAATGTGATAAAGCTTTGTTGTGTTCAAAGGCATGAAAGAATTTATAATGGAGAGAAACTGTATGAATGTAAGCAAAATCACCATGTCAGAGTAATTTTTTAAAGGCATGAAATAATTCATAATGTGGAGAAACACTGACTGTATTTAAGATGTTGTAGCCTTTTACATTTTTATAATCTTTATTATCATGAAAGAATCCATAGTGGAAAGAAACTATGAATATATTTGATATGGTGAAGGCTTTGCATGTTTCTGTAGTCTGTATCATCATGAAAGTACACATACTGGAGAGAAATTCTATCAATGTAACCAATGGGGTAAAGCCTTTGTGTTATGCGGTCTGCTGAGATCCAACACAACTCAACACCAAGTTAATACAGCAGACAATGATTTATTGTAATCAAGTTGCTGCTAATTGATCAAAGACACAGAACACACTGAATAGCTGAACTGTGGTACCTTGCTCCTCCATACCTTGTTCCAACCCCATACCCCACCTCAAGCCAGAATGTTAGAGTGCTTTTACACTTGAAAACCACAAATGTCTGTGCTAAGTTACACTTACATTTTCCCACCAATCAGGAGTTAGGGATGGGGCTTTCCTTATGTAGGTTTATCTCTATCAATTGATACAGAATATAGGGTTTTCAGTCTAACCAATCATATCCATTTGTTCTTTTGTGAATAGGAACTGGCATTATGTTCTGAGGAGCTCATGGAAAGTTTCCAACTCCTGTAGGGATTGGGAAGTTGAACTTAGTTTCAAGTTTCACCTTATGATGGAATGGAGGCTGATAACAGAAAAGCAATAGTTAAGAAAAGTTTCTTAGCCAGGCAGTGGTGGCACACACCTTTAATCCCAGCACTTGGGAGGCAGAGGCAGGTGGATTTCAGAGTTAGAGGCCAGCCTGGTCTACAGAGTGAGTTCCAGAACAGCCAGAGTTACACAGAGAAATCCTGTCTCTGGAAAAAAAAAAAAAAGAAAGAAAAGTTTCTTTTGTATGTTCCCAATATTTGCTTATCACAGTCATTTTTGAATATATAAACACACATTGGAGAGCTACCCTATAAATGTAGTCAATGTGATAAAGCCTTGAACACCATGAAAGTAACTCATGAAAGCGTTTTCACAACAGACTAATCTACAAATACATAAAAGAACATATACTGAAAATAAATGAAACACACATTGGCGAGCTACCTTATGAATGTAGTCAATGTGATAAGCCTTGAACATCATGAAAGTAGCTATACATCAACTGTCACACATGGCAGCCAAAGCAGGAAGCTCAGAATTCAATCCTCAACCTGCAACATAAGCAGAGAGTGGGAACTAGAAATGGTGCGTGGATGTAAACTCTCAAGCCTACTCCAAGTGACATATTTCCTTGAGCAGGACAGCATTTCCTAAATCTCTCCCAAATGATACCACCAACTGGAGAGGACTGACTTTTCCGACATCAAGCCTACGTGCTTACTTCCTGTACACGAATCAATTGATGATGAAGAAACACTCTGTAGGTAAGCCATTAGGACCTCAACACCTGAGTTAGAGAAATGAATTTTTGCACAACAAAAACATTCATGAGTAAAAATTTATTTGTTTAACAATTTGTTTTAATTTAAATTATGTGATGTCAGATTCTCTTCTTGCTTGTGTGTACACTTCCAAGCTGATTCCCAAGAAAATTAGACCTTTGGTGTCAGGAGCCATAATGGGAAAAACTAATAACTAGCAGGTGATCATCTTGAGATAGACTGCTTCAGATTATTATAATCTGTGACAGGATCACCCTTACTAAGCAAGGCTGTAAGGGATTCATTTTAGGAAAGATTCATGCTATTAATATGCTTTTCCTATAATTATTAAACATATATAACAATCACTATGTAATAGCACACCCCTTTGGAGCAGATCTCTGCAGATCCATGATGATGTATTGTTTGCAGTGATGCTATATAGACAAATAGATGACTTAAGTCTTAATAAGGATTCTATCAAAATTTCTAAAATTTTATCTATGATTACCAAGCTCTTTTATAGCAGAACTCCTATTAGGTCCTTTTCGGATAGTCAAAACTACAATGAGAATTCTGCCATTCTCCCAAGTGTCACCAATTAATTGCTCATAAATGGTAACCAGACTTTCTCCTACTCAGAGGACACTCCAAGAAATTGTAAACCAATTAACCAAAGGTCATAAAAAGGGAACTAACAGTTTATTATAGGTGCTAGGACAAAAGATTAACTATTGACTGGATTTATTTATGTAAAACTTCACTAATAACTTAGTTATGGTTTTAAACTGTCAGTGAATCTGTGGAGCTGAGACAGGTGATGGATGTTTAGCCAGATAATTACTCTTAATGGATATGCATGTAAACATTCTCTGTTGTAAACCTCTATTTCAATTTATGATTTGATTTTTTGTGTGAACTTGTGATGAGCTTTGTAACATGTGATCATGTATTCTGAAAGATGTCTAAGTACTGAGGACTGAGAGATGAGAGGCAGATAAAGTTTTTCCTTTTCCCCTCCTGGAAGAATCTTTTTTCCCTTACTACATTTTTACCCCCTTTCCCCACTTAGAGAATTTTTCCCTTTCCTCACTTAGGGCCTTTTCACTTTTCCCCTTAGATAGCTTTCATGGGAAACTTTTTACAACTTAGTAATAAATTCTATAATCACTTCTCTAAGTGCCTTTTTCTTCCTGTGACTTCCAAGTAGCAGGCTGAAAGTTAGAGCTGCCCAGTTCCTGCTGAGATAGAACAAAGGCTATTTACTTAATCCTTGGCTGTTTGGGGAAGATGTGCTAAGTGCCAGAAACTGCAGTTTCTGACCTCAGAGGATCACAGAAGGCAGGTCAGCTACAGTAGCAAGGTAGCAGACTTAGATAAGTAAACATTTTATTATTATACAACAACCCTAAACACCTCATAAGGCAAAGTCTTACCCTCTGCTGACGCTTATTCCCCTTCACTGCCTCAAGAAGAACAGACAAGAAAGAAGACTCCCCAAGCCAGGGCTGGGCCCTGGCACTTTGGTTCTTCCTGTAGCAGGAATTACAGAAAGATGTGAAAAACCTAGTCCTGGTCCTGGGATCTAACTTGTCTCAGCTGCACAGCCATAACTTTAGCCCTGTAAACATTTTAGTGACTTTATATATCATCTTGATGTCAGGAAGTAGGAAAGAACTCATGCAAGAGAAAACCCTATTCATGTAAATCCATATCCATTTATATAACTTTATCAAGATGCCACACATATACCAAACTTCAACACCTACTCCAAATGTTTCAAAATATAAAGAACCACAATCGGTGACCTCACTCATTATGACTGAGTGAATATCGTAAACAATATCCTTCCTTCAAGGCTATGATGAATAAAAAAATGAAACAAGATTTTTTTTCCCCTGAAACTGAAGACAACTGTGATGTCTAAAGTCTTTATCAACTAGCATTTGTGAGGCAGAGGTAGGCGGATTTCTGAGTTCGAGGCCAGCCTGGTCTACAGAATGAGTTCCAAGACAGCCAAGACTACACAGAGAAACCCTGTCTCAAAAAAAACAAAACAAACAAACAAAAACAAAAAACAAAAAAAAGATTCGTATATTCCTTCTGTGGCTGCTGTTCAATTCCTATTGTGCTTTCACTTGGTGATAGGTATTTTTCTGTAGAAACATAGTTTCTGATGTCCCTAATGTAAGTGGTTCATTGTTTATTTAAATATACGGTAGTATGTGATACTATAAGGGGCTTTTCCTTAATTAAATCATTTGAGGTGCAACACTCACTTTTACTCTGGATCTTTAAATTGAGAATATAAATATTTGATCTATATATTTAGATGGGAGGGCCATACCACCACCTGCTGACAGCTTTAATAAAGAACACATAAGGTAGTTCCTTCTTTTTTCCTGCTTGCCCTCACACTCCCTATCAAATCCATTATATCACTTACATTAGAGCCAGCTTCTTCAGGTTTCTGGTGTATATATTTCAAAGTACTACAAGGGTAGAAGTCTTAGGTATGTACAAAATTACCCCACTGATGCATCCCTCATTATTCAATGGAATCTACCATATGTCCATTTTGTCATTCCATCCACAAACTGTCATTCTGTTCCCTGATATTCCAGCACTTAGTATGAACTACTGCCACTTTATTTGGAGCAATTTCTCATGGTTACTTCCTATGACCAAATACTGAGAGTCTGACTTTTGCCTTGTCTGACCATGCAGACCATAGTGTCCCCCTCACTACCCATAATATGATCTCCATCCAGAATTTATAACCTAAGATGATATTATTTCTGCCTTGCTGAAGTTAATGTTACATTTCTTCCTTTGCTTAGGTTTTTACATAGTTTGGAGAAGGTATATTTTAATAACATATCTATTATGTCCACATCAATATTACATGCGTTGTAGATAATACTTCAGGTGGTTACTGAGTCTTCAGTAATTTTCTCTGTGAAAAAATACTTAACCCAAATATTTTGGAAAATCATTCAAAAATATTTTTACTACCGTACAAATTCATCTGCCTACATGATGTACCATTAAGGGAATAAATCTTGATCATTGCCTTTGATTAAGAATCAAAAAGTGAGCCAGGCAGTGGTGGCACATGCCTTTAGTCCCAGCAGTTGGGAGGCAGAGGCAGTTCAAGTTCTGAGTTCGAGGCCAGCCTGGTCTACAGAATGAATCCTAGGACAGCCAGTGCTTCACAGAA
>NW_022196905.1:147658333-147677900 GCF_008632895.1 Mastomys coucha | reverse complement strand
AAGAATCAAAAAGTTCCTGGATACAGAACTAACTCAAAGAAATTAATAGTGCTCTATATATGTAATTAACAGACTGAGAAAGAAGTTAGGGAAGACAATACTCGTCACAAATAGCCGCAAATAAAATGAAAATATTTTCGTGTAACTCTAACCAAGTAAGTACAAAACTGGTAAGACAAGAACTCCAAACTTCTAAAGAGAAATATCAGAACATGGGAAGATCTCCCATGTTTGTGCATTGGTAGGATTAACAGAGTGAAAGTGGCATCTGACCAAAAGCAATCTACACATTTAATACAATCCCCATCAAAAGTCCACACAATTCTTTACAGATCTTGAAAGATATTTATGCAGAAAAAAAAAGGATAGATAAAACTGCTGAATTTCTAGAGGTATAATTGTTCATTACTTCAAGCTTTACTATACAACAATAGTAAAAAATACTGCATGATATTGGTATAGAAACAGACAGATTGATCTATGGAATTGATATGATAGTAATAAATACTGCATGGTAATGGTATTAGAAAAAGACAGACAGATTGATCTATGGAATTGAATATGAGCCCACACACCTATGGACACTTGATTAACCAACAATAGAGACAGAAAATGTCAGAAAGACCAAATCTGTTCTTTAACAGCAGTTCAGCATTGAACTGTTTTTAAAGGTGAGAGGACAGACAAACAAATAAAACTCTGTCTGACAGACACCAAGCAGCAGGCACAACAATTGTACAATATTATTTCAAACTACACACTAGGACCATGTTATGCATGTACATGAGCTGTCTGTATTCCATCAAGTTCTACTGTTCTCTGTGACAGTGAAATAAGTAACTAGAGTCCCTAACTTCAAACCTTCCACTCTGGAAGGTGGGGTTTCTAAACATTGAGGATGATTCAGGAACCTGGCTTTCTGACACCAGGGAAAGATTAAAGTAACAGAAGTTCATTGCTAGTTTAGTACTTTGCTACTTGGTAGTTTGAGGGAGGACCAGAGCCCAGAACTTTCCAAACTTCATCGTTTCTGTTCTATTGACTGGGTTGGAGAAAACCACAAATGACACAGGAGAAGGATAGCAGGTAATTTTAGAAAATGGTAAGGAAAGATGTTACAAGAAATTAAGACACCCAGAGGGCTTAATACACAGTACTCTATCTATTCATTAGAAGAGGAGGTGGCCTTACTTGGGGAAAGCAAATTATTTAAGAAGATAAACATTTGTAAAGTATGTTAAACCTACAATAAATGCAAATGTGCACTGAAGTTTGAAACATTTAATATGAATAAAGAGAAGAGAAATGTCTTAGAATTATTTCATGCAGCTCTATGGTCTCCGTCAACACACAGTGTGGCTTTGTTTTTTTCATGTGAGTTGGGTTGGGCTGGGCCAATGAGGCTGACTAGCCAGTGAGGAGTGCAGTGGAGTTTCAGGTGGCATTTCAGGAGAGCAGACCTCTTCCCAAATCTTACAGCTCTTATGACAGAAGCTCTGGGAGGATGGAGTAGTTTTCACCTTTAATCCTTCTGGATAGGATTCTTATATACAGTTTTGGGATAGGTCAGGTTCTGACAGCAGGTAATTCTCATTGGCTTAGTCTGGGAGCTTGGGGAAACCTTATTTGCATGTGGGAAGGCTTGGTGCTGCTCAGATGTGACTGATGGCCACACACTCTCTGCAGGGGGCTGTGGGAGGGTGTAGTTGCAACAAGAGCAAGGGGCCCAAGGGGTGTAGCCGAACACCACCCATTTCTTGCAGGAACAGTTGCCTGTCAGGTCTCTGGGGTTCTCAGCCTGAGCTCAACCAGGGACCAGGCTAACTATCACAGCTCACCATCCCACAACTCCCCCTTTTTCTTTTTATAAGGGAGAGGTGTCATCAGAATAACTGTCTCCTATGTTGGGAACAGCTTGATACTGAACCAAGACCTGATTGGTAGTGATTTTTGCAATGCTACTCATCTGCTGCTTTAGAAATTGAAGGACACAGGATGCAAAGAGAAGCAAGGCTCCAGTGGCTAGTATGGGGCCAAGGAGGGGAAGAATCCAAGCTACTAAGGGGTTAGAGTACCAAGGGGAAGGGATATTGGGAGTATATCATGCCCGGAGATTTCCCTGGACCTCTTTGAGTATTTGTATCTCTTCTACCAGCCCAGATTCATTGACATTCCTCCTCCAGAAAAACACAAGTCCCTCCTTATTCTGTAGTCAGTAAGTTCAGGGCTCTCCGGTTTTGGAGAGCAACTCCTGCTAAGGAAGTTATCTGACGTTGAAGAGACTCAAGGCTGTCTGTAGTGGAAGCCATTGCCTGGTCAAGTTGTCCTGGAAGTCACTGGCCAGATGTTGTATTTGGACAAGGGCTGCTCCAACTGTTCCTGTCGCACCGAATGAGACAGTAAGACCTAGTTGAATGAGCAGAGGGATGAAGATATCTCTCTTTTTTCAGCTTCCTTCCATATGCAAGGTGAATTCTTCAGGTTCATTGAGATAAACTTGGGGGACAATTATCATGGGGGTGCAATGAGGGGGGTTAGTACAAGCACCTGTAGTGCCATTGAACCAGGGAGGACAGGAGGGTTAACACATACTGATTTGGTGATGGTGATGTCACAGACACATGTAAGATGGGGATTTGAGAAGGGCCCTACAAAGCAAAGAGAGGGGGGGTAGGTCAAAGACAGGAAAGTCCTGTGCTTTCTTCATGGGTCCACGGAGGTCATGAAGGGAAATGTTAATGGGAACAGCTGCTAATAATGGCAGGGGGATAGAAGCACAGAAAAAGCATTGGGAGGAGTCGGGGTGGGCTGTTAAGGGAAGGAGGCCGATCAGCTGCATATTGGATGTATTATAGCTATTAGAGGGTAAGCTTGTAGCTCCTTCTGAGACAGATTTTCCTGTTGGATAATATTAGCATGGGTAAAGGCTGATTTGGAGGCAGGAACAAACTCTCGGGAGATGTGCAGGTCAACCACTTGGTATTTGGCATAGCCATTGGGGTAAAGTTTACCCAAGATTCCACTCCGCCAATGTTCATCCCATGGATCACTGATGGAAAGATGAAAATGAGTTTTAAGGTTGGTGAGCATGGTGCCTCCATGACTGGTGGATTCCATTCTGTAGCTCTAGTATATGAAACCTCCATGTGTGGGGACTTCCTGGAGACATTCACCTGTGTTTTGGTAAGGAAAGCAGAGAAAAGGACTGGGGATAGTGGAGATGGAATCTGCCTGTAGAGGGACCTCAATCCTCATTCGATGTCCTTCAAGTGGACAGCCATGTGTCCCTATAACTTTGTTGTGTCCATTGTAGGTTTCCCTAGCATGGAATCTCCAGTGGTGCATGTTGGGAAGCCTAGGGAGAGGCTGGGCAGTAGCAGAGTTAGCATGAAGAATGACAATGACAGCCAAGAGAACAGAAGAGAAGGGGGGGCTTGTGGAGGGCATGTGGCCTGGGCAGCAGTCATCAGATCATGAATGTCCTTCCAGGAGATCTTGTTGTTCTTCTGGGTGTGCTGTTTCTTCTGCCTCCTCCTCTTTTTCTTCTGTCCTTGATCTGCCAGTGAGAGGCAGGCCATCTTCTTGGTTGGTGGGGAGGTGTCAGATATTTCTGGCTGGAACTCAGATTGGCTTAGGCTGGTCCCGTGGAAAAACACAAACCAAACACACACACCTGGGTTGTAAGGAGGGGGTTCTAGTCCCTTCCAAAATCAATCCAAAGGATATCCCCATTGTACTAGATGGGGGTGTATTAAATTTGTGGAGGGAGATAGATGTTTGGAGTTTTTGTAGATGTTAAATATGTTTAGGGCAGTCTGAGCCATCATTAATTGTATATTAGGGGGATAGGTGGTTGTCTTTTGTTTTAGGAGTTGGAATTTTAGAGTTTGATGTATTCTATTATTCCTTGGCCCTGAGGGTTGTGGGGAATTCCCAGGTGATGGACAATTTCCCCGTATGTGCAGAACGATTGGAATTGAGAACTAGTGAAGGCAGGGCCATTATCAAGTCTCTATCTGTTGAAGAATGCCCACAACGGCAAAGGTGGAGAGCATATGATGAATTAACCTTTTTGAGTTCACCTGTTTGGTCTGTAGCCCATATAAAATGTGAGTATGTATCTATGGCGACAAAAATATATTTCTGCCTACCAAATAGGGGAAAATGAGTGATGTCAATTCACCATAAGGGATTGGACTTAAGGTCTCAGGTATTGGTGCCCATTGCTTGTAAAGCTGGGGTGGTAATGAGGGATGCACAAGAGGAGCATGTCTTTTTTACTTCTATTTGAATAGATGGACATATTTTATTTGGAAAACACTGGATTTTCCCACGTTTGTAAGATTCTACACTAATAGACTAGTTCAATAATATATATGTGAACCTTCTGTTTAGGGAAAAATAAGACCAGGCTGATTTATTAAGGCAGCCTATTTTGCTAAGTTCAACTTCTTATTCCTACATGGCTCTGTGTCTAGGTCTGAGTTGGGACCTAGTTCTCTCAACTATAACAAAGGGTGACTTTACAAATCTAGCTAAAATATTTTAAAGATCTGTGACTTACAAAGCAACAAGGGGAAATGAATGTATGGGGCACTGCCCTTTAGGAAGAAATAACAATCCTTTGAGGATGGTAGAAGTACATCTGGAATTTGAGAAGGACAGTGTTATTGCAATTTCCACCTCAATAAGCCCATATAAAAAACAAACAATCCAGTTATAATAATTGTAACTATATGCTTAGTTTGGGCAGATACAACACTATACTAATTTATTCCCCAGCTATAAGACCCCTTTACTAAGTATGATTTCTAGTGGCCACATGGTTCTTGTCCATCATGCTTCCTCCTCTTGGATCCTTTCTCCGTCCCCTCTTGTGTTCTCCTTCTCTACCTGCCCCCATTACTGAACCTCCAGTTCCACCTTTCCCCACCTTGCTGAATCACAGACTTTAGCCTTTATTGGCCAGTTAATATGGGGAGAAGGTTCAGAGGAGATCACCTGAGTACTTGATGGAATGCTGGCCTAGGGCAGCTCTCCTGAAGAAGCAGAATTAACATCAGACTAGGAGCAGCATCCACAACAGGACTGAGCAAAACAAGGAGTGTTGAATGAGATATTTGGAAAGGAGAGTGCAGTGGATGAGCAATTAGTGTATACAAGAGGGGATGGGAGACTTCACAGGACATTCCGAGGCCTAGGGGAAAGAAAGTCCAGATGAAGAAAGAAGGAATGAGCAAGTGAAGAATGTCAGCACCTGTAGGTTCTCTGTGGGCACTCAGCAGACAGAGGAGGCAGCCCCATGTGGCTGGAAAACATGGACAGAAAGCAGAAAAGCCCCCTCCAGAGGGCTTGAAGGGCCTTGAACTCCACAACTAACACTTGGGATTTCTATCTGTAAGTCACTCTGAGCCTGGGAGTACCATGACTTATTCTTTCTTTCATAAGAAAGGCCCTGGGAATAGAAGGAAATCATAAAAATGAAGTAATTAATCAATTAAAAATTTAAAAATAATTGGAGAGGGAAAGAAAGTTAAGTTTAGTCTATTATATAAAGGAAAGCCATCACTATTACAGAAAAGAGAATCTGTTTGAATAAAAAGGTTACCACACATGCATGCCTACATATCTAGAGCTTGGGAGGCTAAGGCTGAAGAGTGGAGAGTTTGAGACCAGCCTGAGGTACATACTGAGACCTTGTCTCAAAAATAAAAATGAAAGACCAGAAAAGAGAAGAAGTAGACAAAAGGGGGAAGAGAAAAGATGGGAGGGAAGGGGACTGGTTTCAAGTGGGGGTAGCTCTTATAAATTAATCATTGAAAATAATTGTAAACAGTGCCAAAGTTTACAGAAAGGGTAAGAATATGAAAGCTACATAAAAATTGAGGATTTGAATGTAAGAAAAGCAATTTTGCTTGTGTTTGACCTCACATACTTGTTGTAACATACTGGCTCTGCTGTATTTTACAATTAATAGTAATTAATGCTAGTAAAATACAGAATATGTTTTGGAAATCAAAATGCTTTTTTTTTAATGCTTCAGACTTATTAACATAATTCTGGGGAACACATAATTTGATGGTACTATTAGTTCCTCATTGGAAGAGGTGTTTTTTGTAATAAAAACACATTTGTCTCATGCTACTGTCTTAAATTTATTTTTCTTTTTGAGTTTAGAATATATGTTTTGATTAGAAAACTGAACATAGGGGGACTAGAAATGGCTCTGGTTAAGTGCACTGACTGCTCTTCCAGAGGTCCTGAGTTCAAATCCCAGCAACCACAAAGTGGATCATAACAATCTTTAATGAGATCTGATACTTTCTTCTGGTGTGTCTGAAATGAGCTATAATATACCAACAAATAAGAAATAAATACAACTTTTTTAAAAGAAAAAAGAGAAGAAAACTGAAGATAGAATGTTCTTTTAACTTACTGAAAAAAATAGCTGATGGACAATAATAGTAATGGAAATATAGTTACAGAGAAATAGCATCTTCCACTTTAGCAGGACACCTACTAAAAGGAGTAGAACTAGAAACAAGAAATTGGGGACAAAGGGTATTGCCCACTTCTACAGGACCCCGTGGGCATAGGTCTTTGCTCTCCTAAAGCTGCCATCTACACAGCATTACAGACTGCTTTACAGATGGTACATGGCACATGAATATTTCTACTTCTGGAACCCAACAGAGATTGTCTGTCGTTATTAAAAAAGTCACATATATTTCCAGCACAGAAGCACTGGAAATACTAAGTCAGGGTGCCAGGTTAGGAGTCTGCTAAGGTTCACAGATGTCCATTCCTTGACTGCAATCTTCTTGCTGTGTTTCATGCCAGAAGGAATACCGGAGCTCTTGGGGTCTCTTTTCTAAGGCTAGAACCACTCTCATGAGTACTACATGAGAAATACATACTTGTGATTGATAATCTGCCAAACACTCATAATCACATTACCCTGTGGTCCCAGTTACCATAAACAGATTTCAGGAGGACATAAACATTCACTCTACAGCACAGAGGATCTAGTATTTCAGGGGCTCAAACTCAAAACTGAGAAAGAAATTTGAGTGTCTCAGTCTTTGGAGAAGGCTGGCTTAGGGTCTAACACTGACAATGTAGAAACAGCAGATGTTTCCTTGGTTAAGGCTTAGGCTAGGCAGATTTTTCCATGTTTATTCCTAAAAAATACACTTCTAGAAAGCTATGTGATGGCTAGCAACATGGCTCAGAGAGAAAAAAAAACACTTACCACATAATCTTAAAGACCTGAGTGCAAGTCCCGGAGCTCATGCCAAGCTAAAAAGAACCAGTTCCACAAAGTTGTCCTCATCTTCACACATGTGGACACACATATGGATGTGTCCGCACATTTATCATAGACTATACACACAATAAAAATGAATAATTTTTGTCAAAAAAATAAAAATAAATGTAAGCTAAAGGTCATCAACATTCATGTACAGAGAAACAGCATGCATAAAGCTTGGCGCTGTTGCACTGGAGTCCCATCATGCTTTCCCCATGGATAAGGGATTACTAGTACTACTGAAGGACAGAGGACAGTACAAAAATACATACCGAACACACCAGACTTAATATGCTTGTGCACACACACAGTCCAAAAGGAGAACATGGAAGCCTCATTTAATCAAAGCTTCCTTAGTAAGTGTGATTTCCATGTATGTACAATTTTCAGTCAACTAAAACTTAAGTACCAAAATATTTTTAGTTAAAGCTGCTTTATATGGGAATATTTCTACAATGAGATAATCCCTATACAGCATAGAACATAACTCCTGGCACATAGAGTTCAGTAAGTGTTAGTAATTTTTAATATTAATTAAATGTACTATAGGTAATAATAGATATTAATTACTTAATGAGGCTGTGAGCACAGGATATCTTGGAAGTTACCAGGAATTCTGGGGTTGTTGGCTCCCACACAAAACAGCTCCAATATGAGGGATGGCTAATGGTGGGACTGGCAGTCAGCTAATACTCACTCTATCAAGCTGTCTGTTATTGTGGCTGTCAATGGGTCTATATATCGACATTTGTCTGACTATTTCTCACTTCACAATTTCCTAACACTGAGCTTCTTTGAGATGAGACACTGAGTCAATTAAATATTGGAAATACATACAAACAAAGACTGGTCTGTTTAACCTATCTCAACCCATTTCCTGATTCTTCAGAAACCCTGAAGTTTCCAGAGTGTAGTCTGAGAGTCTATCTCAGTGTGATGCTGCATACCTACAATAATAGAAATCAAGAGGTTGAGGCAGGAGGATTGCAAGCATGAAGCCAGCTTTAGCTACATAGTGATACTCTGTCTCATAAAATAAAATAAAGGAACAGTGAAGAGGAGGCCAACCTGCCCTCAAAATTTCCTATACCCTCAGTTTGGATCCCAGGAAAACCTAACTAAGAAGGTCCCCAAAGTCAAATGGGTAGTGTCTTAGTTGGGGTTTCTACTATCATGAAAAGACACCATGGCCATAGCAACTCTTATAAATGAAAATATTTAGTTAGGGCTGGCTCACAGTTCATAGGTTTAGTCCATTATCACCATGGTGGGAAGCACGGTGGCATGCAGGCAGACATGATGCTGGAGAGGGAGCTGAGACTTGTACAACTGAATTAGCAGGCATCAAGAAGAGAAAGGGAGCAACTAGGCGTGGCTTGAGCATCTGAAATCTCAAAGCCCACCCCACAGTGACAAACTTCCTCCAAAATGTCCTCATCTCCTAATAGTGCTACTCCTTATGGTCCTACAGGGACCATTTTCATTCAGACAGTCAAAGGTATGTAAAATTTGCACAGCTTAAAATATGTGTGTGATTGATACCCACTGTCCAGGAAGTGGGATGGAGGGAGGCATGGCATAGAGAATGTGCAGACTGAATGTTTCTGGGCAGCTATGATTTGAAGACTAGAAATACATTCTTAAGTAAATAGTTTGCTCAGATGTCCACATGTCTTTGACCCTTTCCTTTAGAATGCAGAATTGACATTTAATCAAAATTCTAGACAAATAAAAGACCCCATACTGCCATGCTGGACTTGTAGTATTTGCTTGCCTAGTCTATCCTTTTCTCTTAATCTTTCAGCCACATCCTTTAAATATCATCTTCTGAGAAGAGACTTATGCATTTGATTCTTCTGATATCACACAGGCACAGATAGAAAGGAGGAAGAAGGGCAGTGGTAGCTGCCAGTGAAGAACAGGCCCATTATTGACAGTAGGAGTGGTGTGGGGCCTGGTCATTTCTCTTCCTCCTGAGAATCCTATTTTAAAAAAATATCTTCCTCATGACTGCAGCAGACTTTCACACGTAAGACATAGACCAGCACCCAGTGTATCAGTGACATGTAATGGCTTCACTTTACACATAGGAATAGGGGAAGTAGTAGATTGTGGATGTAGTAGAATGCCTTGGGCCGGACCAACCTTGGTCCCTCAAACTGAGGAGAATCAGGGTCCTGGTATCAGGTAGACAAAGAATTGGTGATATGACACACTGACGCGGACACAAGGGAGTGTTGTATCTCAGTGTATCTTCTCAAAATGAGCATCAGGCTTTTATAATCAATACAGAAGACAAAAGGAAGTTAGATAATACATCATTCAGGATAATTGACAAGAACCAGGCAGTGGCCACATCATAGTCAGCTCCATGTAAAGTCAGCTAGATCTTAGCAGCCAGGTGTGAATAGAAAACCTACTACCAGCCAGCCCTAGGTAAAATATGTTAATCCACTGGGCTTGTTAGAAGTATGCACCAGGGGTCTCATTCTTGCAGCTCCTGGGAGTGACTTCAGCTGTAATTTTAAGCATTTGTGACAGATTTCCATTTGGTGGGGGAGACCACCAGCTTCCCTCTCATATGTAGTCTGCCATATACAAATGCAATGAGAACTTTATATTTACTTTGTTGTCAGTAAACTTTAATGTCTGATCTCTTTCACCATCTATGGAGGCAATAAGTAACATCCTTGTGAAATTCCAAGCTGAGAGTCAGCTCAGCACTGATTAGGATTGGTTGGAACATTGTGTGGGGGCTAGAAAACAATGTTCAATCTAGCTTGGCTATTTGCAAATAGCCTTGGGGCACCTCTAAGCCTTCTAATAAAGAAAGCACACAAAACTCTCCATCGACTATCGCAAGGAGAAATCTGGAACACATCCAAGTTAAGGAACACAAAGAATTCCAGAAGACTAGCTTCCTTGAAGCTCAGGAATCCACCTGCCTCTGCCACCAAAGTGCTGGGATTAAAGGTATGCACCACCACTTCCCGGTGCATTTTTATTCTTAACATAATTTCCCAGTATCACTATATTCATAATTTAGTTAATTACTTTAATTTAATTTTCTTTTTTTTAAGTACATGTTCTTTTTTTAATTTTTAATTTATTTATTTATTCATTTTTTGGGTTTTTTTTTGGGGAGGGGGTGGTTTGAGACAGGGTTTCTCTGTGTTGCCTTGGCTGTCCTAGAACTCACTCTGCAGACCAGGCTGGCCTCGAACTCAGAAATCTGCCTGACTCTGCCTTTAAAATTAATTTTCTGATAAGGAACAAATTTGTAGTAGATCAAGATGACTAGAAGGGAGAAATATGCATTGCACTCAACAAGAGTTTTCAATAGCAGACTCTGTTAACTGTGAAGGTGCATCTGAAAGCTGCTGTCTTAACTTGCTGATAAAAAATTAATTGCTGAGGACACTCCAGAGAAATTACTCTTTTTAATTTAATGTTTGCTAGTGCAAATTTCAGGAGATAACACATTGAAAAGGTAGTTGTATGGTATAATGTGCTTGCTGGGAGTTAGATCGTCACTAATACTGAGCAGTCACAACAATGTAGTAGAGTTAAGCTTTACTCAATACACTTAGAATTGTGTAGTAAGAGCACAGAATGCAGACACATCCTCCTTATACTATAAATCAGTTTAGATGTTATATATATTCAATACAATGTTGATTCTAAGAAAACATATTCAATTATTAGGAAATCATGATCTCTGCATGCACAGTAAAGACCAGAATTCATTACCTGTTCATCTGGCAACATTACCAAGGAGAAACAGTGCAAGACCTCAGAGACCAACATAGTTCATGCTTTGTATGATGGAGAACACAAGAAGGAAAGCTTTAAGCATAACCCACAAGACTTTTCATTCCCTGCCCATCACTAACACAGCCAAAGGCACTCTGGACATTACGTGTTCTTCCTATGAAGCTTCCAATTTCTGAAGAAGCTTGGAATTAGACATTTCAAAAACTAATAGTCACGTAACAGTGACCTTTCTGGATTTGGTTCAATGCATCAGCAGCAGATCCCATGTTCTGATGCTCTTTGGATATGGATGATGGTCTGCAAAGACTGCCATATGAATCTTAAGTTTTGTTTTTCTCTACTCTAGCCAATGTGTCTAGGTTTAAATAAACACTATCTGAAGCTAGAGGGAAACACCTTGGAACCCTTTCTTACACCTCTTAACACATTGGGTATTGTTCCAAAAGCAGGGGTTGCAACCCTGGCCTGTTGGCCTGGCTGAGGCTCTCTCTCTTCCTGGAGGCAGAAAGCCTGCTGCTGAGGTTCAGGTCTCTCTTCCCCAGGGTTGACCTGTTTGCTGCAAGGCACCTTAATTAAAAAGGAAGTCATGAACAAATGATTTTTTTTTTTTTTATTGTAGGAAGGCTAGAATGTGCTGGTTAAGTAGAGAGAAAGAAAGGAGAGGAAAGAGAGAGAGAGAGAAAGGAGAAGAAAGCAAGAGAAGAGTACAAAGAGCAGAGAGGAGAGAGAGATCAAGAAAACAAGAGAGTGACAGGAAGAGTAGGAGAGTAAGAGAGCAAAAGTAAGAGCAAGAGGGGGCAAAGTAAGAGAGAGGATGTAAGAGAACAAGAGTGTGAGGAGAGGCAAACCGCCCCTTTTATTGTTTGGGGTGTGGCATGTCTAGCTTGTGGTCAGATGACTGTGTATAGGGTCCAGTTAGAATACTGGGAGCTTGGTCCAGATAGAAAGCACTATCTGCCTGATAGAGCACACATCTCCTGCAGGGGCAGCTCTGAGGGGTTTGGGCTGAAATTTGAGCCATTGGTCTCAGGAGCTATCACTGAACTCCTACCATCACTTGTAAACAAATTTACTTTGCTCAGTGGGTCTCCGGAGTTCCCAGGTGGCCACTCTACTGGACTCTGGCTGTCAGAACTGCCTACTGACCCACAATTGGGGTTGGTTCTTGCAACCAAGGATTACTGACTCTGTTAAGAGTACCTCTTGGGGTGTCCTTTTCTGGCTTCAGAATGCCTTTACTGTTCTTTAAGCTCTAGTCCCTCTTGTCATTTTGATGCCTCTTATTGTCTCAAGCCAAACAGCCTGCTTTATAACTAATGCCTAAACTTACTCCATACCCCTATAGTAGTGGGCTTCCAGGAGGTAGCAAAAGTGGAGGCACAACTGTACTCTTTGTGTTTACTCTTCAATATTTTCATTACCCTAGCAATTTCCCAAAGATTAGACAGTTAATTTGTTGCTTGTAAAACCTGGGCATGATATACACACCTATAATCTCAGCCTTCAAGAGGTAGAGGTGGGAGGATTTTAAATCCAAGGCTACTCTAAACTACATATGAGATTCTATGTTAATACATCACTGTCCTCAGGGGGGAAAAAAAAGAAATGGGAAGGAAAAGGAGCTGTAGAAGAATATAGATGAGGAAAAATGCAAGGAGAGAAGTGTGACCTCCCACAGCCTCAAGTGAGCTGAACCAGACCTCACCCTTGCCACAAAGCTGCTAGCCCACTTGGCTGGAGTTCCTTAGATAAACAAAGCCCTTTTGTTCTGCCACTTGCTGCTAGGAGCCATGCCCTGCTGAGCTGCTTCTCCTGCCTTCTGAACAGAACAATAAGATGCTAATTTGGCCACAAGATCCTGGCTTATTGGGGGATGGGTTTTTCCCTGCCTATATATTTCTCAGATTCTAAAATACACATAGGACCTTGACCTTGATCAGGAACCTCAATATAGTCTGGTTATTTCTCTCGCCGTCAGATTCCCCCTTTTTCCAGGCCCCTGCCTTTTCTTCAGGAATTCAGCTTGTGTAGTCACAGGCAGCTACATAGAAGGAAGAAAAGACTATTTAAAACATGTTATTTCTGTTGTCAAACATGCAGAGAACTATGTGCTTGCCAGTTTCTCTCCAGGTTGGTATCTTTGATGCTGTTTGTCTTCATTTGGGTTTTATTGCTGTGAAAAGATACCCTGACCACAGCAACTCTTATAAAGGACATTTAATTGGGGGCAGTGTACATATTCAGAAGTTCAGTCTATTATCATCAAGGCGGAAAGAACAGCAGTGTCCAAGCAGACATGGTGCTGGAGGAGAAAAGAGTTCTACATCTTGATCAGAAGGCAGCCAGAGGACTCTTCTGCCCTGGGTGGAGCTTAAGCTTAGGATCTCAGAGTCCACCAGCACAGTGACGTACTTTTTCAAACATCACATCTACTCCAGAAAGAACATACTTCCTAATACTGCCACTTGCCATGGGCCAAGTATATTTAAACTACCACATCTTTCAAGATCACTGTAAAGACTTTACAACATTGGTTATATTCATAGGGATACTTTTTAGTATGTGCTCTTTTATGTAGTTGGAGGTGACTTGATTGTGAATAGGCTTTACTATATTGTCTACATTTGTAAGGTTGCTCTCCAGTATGTATTCTTTTATGTATTTGGAAATAACTTGGATTTGCGAAGGCTTTGCCACATTGATCACATTCATAGGGCTTCTCACCAGTATTTGTTCTTTTATGTTCTTGAAGAGTACACTGGTATCCAAAGGCTTTACCACACTGCCTACCAAATTGGGGAAAATGGGTCACATCAATTCTCCATAAGGGATTGGACTTAAGGTCTCAGGTATTGGTGCCCATCGCTTGTAAAGCTGGGGTGGTAATGAGGGATGCACAAGAGGAGCATGTCTTTTTTATGATTTCTATTTGAATAGATGGACATGTTTTATTTGGAAAACACTGGATTTTCCCATGTTTGTAAGATTCTACACTAATAGACTAGTTCAATAATACATATGTGAACCTTCTGTTTAGGGAAAAATAAGACCAGGCTGATTTATTAAGGCAGCCTATTTTGCTAAGTTCAACTTCTCATTCCTACATGGCTGTGTGTCCTGAGTTGGGGCCTAGTTCTCTCAACCATAACACAGGGTGACTTTACAAATCTAGCTAAAATATTTTAAACATCTATGACTTACCAAGCAAGAAGGAGGGATGGAAGTAGGAGGGACTGCCCTTTAGGAAGAAATAACAATCCTTTGAGGAAGGTAGAAGAATATCTGGAATTTGAGGGTGATGGGTGCCTACTAAGGTCCACAGATGTTCATTCCCTGACTGCAATCTTCTTGCTGTGTTCCCATGGCAGAAGGAGCAGTATTGGAGCTCTCAGGGTCTCTTTTCTAAGGCTAGAAGATCACTCATGAGTACTCTGTGATGGACACATACTTGTGACTTGATAATCTGCCAAATGCTCATAATCACACTAAACCGTGGTCGCAGTTACCATACACAGATTTCAGGAGGACATAAACATTCACTCTACAGCACAGAGTAGCTAGTATTTCAGGGGCTCAATCTCAAAACTGAGAAAGAAATCTTCATGTCTGGGTTTTTGGAGAAGTCTGGCTTAGGGGTTAATGCTGACAATGTAGAAGAAGCAGATGGGTCCCTGGTCAAGGCTTGGTCTGGGAAAACTGTTCCATGTTTATTCCTAATCAATACACTTCTAGAAAGCTAGGTGAGGGCTGGCAACATGGCTCAGAGAGAAAACGAAGCACTTACCACATAAACCTAAAGACCTGAGTGAAAGTCCCAGAGCTCATGCCAAGGTAAAAAGAACCAGTTCCACAAAGTTGTCCTGATCTTTACACATGTGGACACACATACGAATGTGGACACACATACGAATGTGCCCACACATTCATCATAAACTATACACAATAAAAACAAATAATTCTTGTCAAAAAACTTTAAAAATAAATGTTATATAAATACCATATTTTAGTGCATTGTGGTCCAGAGAAAGGGAGAAACTAGTCCTGGCTTGAGCATCTGAAACCTCAAAGCCCACCCCACAGTGACAAACTTCTCCCGAAACGTCCTCACCTCCTAATAGTTCCACTCCTTATGGTGCTATGGGGGCCATTTTCATTCATACTGTCACAGGTAGGAAGAAAATATGTGTGTGATTGATACCCACTGTCCAGAAATAGGGGTGGAGGGAGGAATGGCATGGAGAATGTGCAGACTGAATGTTTATGGACAGCTATGACTTCAATACTAGAAATACTTTCTTAAGTAAATAGTTTGCTCAGATGTCCACATGTCTCTTCATTTGACCCTATCCTTTACAATGCAGAATTGACATTTAATCAAAATTCTAGAGAAATAAAAGACCCCATACTGCCATGCTGGACTTGTACTAGATGCTTGCCTAGTCTATTCTTTTCTCTTATTCTTTCAGCCATATCCTTTAAATCTCATCTTCTGAGAAGAGACTTATGCATTTGATTCTTCTGATATCACACAGGCACAGGCAGGAAGGAGGGTGGGCAGTGGTAGCTGCCAGTGGAGAACAGGCCCATTATTGACAGTAGGAGTGGTGTGGTGCATGGTCATTTCTCTTCCTCCTGAGAATCCTATTTTAAAGAAATCTCTTCTTCATGACTGCAGCAGACTTTCACATGTAAAACATAGACCAGCAGCTAGTGTATCCGTGACATATCATGGCATCACTCTATACATAGGCATCACTCTATACATAGGGGAAGTAGCAGATTGTGGATGTGGTAGAAGAGACTGTGGGTGGGTAGTAGGTGTGAGAATCACAGTCTCTTGCTTCCACCAGGATCTCTATTTCTATTTTTCTTCCACAGTATTGAATGACTCATTCCCATTCTTTCAGTTCCTCTTTGTTAAAGCTTATGTTTTCTCCTGTTGAACTTGTTGAATAGAGTGCAGCATTCCTAGAAGAGTCTATTTTCTAGTGTCACCTTGTGTCCAGGACAACTTAAGTAAAACACAAGTGGAAGAGAGTGCTGAAAGTACCACTTCGTAGCTTCTACTGAACCAATTTCATATGAGATGATGATAAAAGATTAATTCTAAGAAAGGTGCTACACTGTGTAAGTAATTTCCTTTAAAGAAAGGTTCATGTGATGCACATTTCATTAGAAAAATATTATATATTATATATAAATACATTTTAAATATAAAATATTTAAAATAAAAATTAAATTAAAAGTAATTTCACAGTTTTTAATTTTAAAAGAAAATTTTTTCCAGGTGAGTCTTTGAAGCACATTTTCAGTAGCATATTCCCAATGTGGTCAGTATTCTAGTTGGAGGATAGGTTATCCAAACTTGCCCAATTACATGTATTTTGCATGACTGTCCTCATACAAGGGAATATGATCTATATTTTAGGTGCTACCTAAAACATCTATGTAACATACCATGTTCTTCAAATAGCCATAGAGCCCTTTTTTTTTGCCACCTCAAATAAATTTCACCTACCTTCTTAGGGAGGGAAGACAAGAATTCTCCCTTTTTTCTTTTGTATGGATTTTGCATTTTTATTCTTTTTCATTATTATGTTTAAAGATTTATTTATTTATTTATTTATTTATTTATTTATTTATTATGTACAGTGGTCTGCCTTCACACCAGTAGAGGGTGCCAAGATCACATTTTAGATGGTTGTGAGCCACCATGTGGTTTCTGGATATTGATCTCAGGACCTCTGGAAGTACAGTCAGAGTATGCAACCTCTAAGCCATCTCTCCAGCCAATTTTTTTTCTTTGTTTGTTTTGTTTTGTTTTTGGCTTTTCAAGACAGTGTCTCTCTGTGTAGCCCTGGCTGTCCTGGAACTCACTCTCTAGATCAGGCTGGCTTCAAACTCATGAATCTGCCTGCCTCTGCCTCCCAAGTGCTGGAATTAAAGGTATGCACCACCACTGCCCGGTGCATTTTTTTTCTTAACATAATTTCCCAGTATCACTATATTCAGAATTTAGTTAATTACTTAAATTTAATTTTCTGATAAGGAACAAATTTGTAGTAGATCAAGATGACTAGAAGGAAGAAATATGCATTGGACTTGACAACAGTATTCAAATGTGTGCATCTGAAAGCTGCTGTCTTAACTTGCTAATAAAAAATTAATTGCTGAGCACATTCCAGAGAAATTGTACTTTTTTTTAATAGAGAATACAAATTTTATTCTGTGAGTGGGATATAATTTAAAATAATATCATGAAAATTATTTAAAGGTTGTAGATTAGTTGACCTTCTTCATGTATAAATTTAAACAGAAAAATTATTTTATAGCTGAAAATGAGTTCAGAAATTGACAAGTAAAACAAAAAAAATTCTCAATTTAAACTTGGTTTAAGTCTTAAATTGAATGAACAATTGTCATAACTGTCTCTGTTCTTCAGGTGGTTTTAATTTCAGACTTCATCTGGAATCTTATAAACGTAAGGAGTGGATATCTCTTTATTGCTTGTATCTACTGTTTGAGGTACTTGCTAATAACTGATTGAATGAATAACCTCATGCTTTAAGAGCTGACATCCTATTTAGGTAGAGAGGGAGAGAGCATGATGAACAGGACAGTGAAAGAATATAGTAAGGAGAGAAAAAATTAAGAATAAAGGGTAGAAGGCAATGAATTTTGAGAAAGACATTGTTAATATATTTGTCTGAAACTGTAGTTCCAGAGGATTTGATGACACTTCTAGATTTCATGAGCATTCTCAACATTTACATGTGCATGTATTTAGACACACACATAAACCAAAATAACATTTTCTTTTAAAAATGTGTACCAAAATAACAGAGATATGTGGTTCATAACCACAAAAGAGTCAATTCATCTGGAATATAAAATTATCATAGAGATTTCCTTAAGGATGAACCTTTGAAGTACATGAAACAACACTCATAAAATTAGGAATACTACCTACCAAAAGAAATATTAACACATTTTTGCTCAGCTGTTGATAAAATATCTAGAAAGGATAAATATAAACTTTGCTGGCTATATTGACATTTATGGAACATTGTACTTTATGTCTTCAGCAATTTCCAGTAACAATTTCAGTAATATATTCAGAAAAAAGTGCTTTTAAATTCACACGGCTACAGGTGCCAATCCTTGTATAGGGTCATTGTAGACCAGATGTGCTTTGAGAGATTTAAATGTGCAATTGTTCATAAAACATGTGCAGTGATGTATAGTGAATGTAGTCTCATTTTAAAATCTCCCAACAAATAAATAACTAGATCTTTCATTTTAAAAAGCCAAATGCATCATAATAGTTAGTTATGAATTTTGCAACAGGAAATGATCTTGGACTTAATGCTTAATGCATTGGACTACTAATATGTAATGCCTGAAACTACATAGTGTTCTTTATTTATCTGAAACTAGAATATCAATGTATTTACAAAAAAGTTGACATTAAGAGGTTAACAATGGTCATCTTTAGTCCTTAACCTATGCCCAGCTGTTTGTTTATAACTGAAGCTACTAGGAAATCAGTGCTAATGTTCTATCATATAATACAGTTTGAAAATTTCTGTCAAGATACTTAAACTATATGAAAAATTTTTAGTTTATTTTCACAGAGGATTTGCCTTCAAATGCAGTTTGATATAGATGCTATAGTAAATTAGGAATAGTAAAATTATTAAAATATTTTTGTGTATTTTTAATCAAGAAATACCCAGAAAGTATTATAACAGTGTACAGGAAGTCTGGAAGTTTGCATATTTTTCAAAGGAATAATGAAGGTAATGATCTGTAATAGTCTATCATAGAAGAATGAAATATCAAATATTTGTCTATTATTTTAACCATTATGTGAACTGTTCTGTCTGTTTTATTATTTAAATGATTGTAGCACCAATATGCATAAATTATATTCATTATTTTCACATTTCATTTTATGAATCTATTTTCTTTTTTTCAAGCTTGATATTTTTTATTTATTTACTTATTTTTAACTTTTAATGCATTATGAAGAGAAAAGTAACATGACTTCAATTTATCTGAATTTGTTAACATTTAAAAACATATTTAACTAAATAGAATTAAATCACATTCTTGTTTCCCTTTTGTACCCCAACTCCTCCCAGAGACCCCCCTTCAATACCTACAATATTTTTTGTCATATTCCTTAAAAATTTATAAAATGTTGTAACAAAATAAGTATTATAAAAGTTGTTTGACATAAAACAACAATCAATTTAATAGTCTTATGTAGACACTCGTCTACAACAATAGGGAAATACATTTTTCTCAATATAAAATTCAAATAACTACAAACATATTAACTGTATACTTAAAAATAATACATCACTACTAGTATTTTCTAAATGAACATAAGTATATAAAGCCTTTTGTTTTGTGAAGTAAACCGACCCGCAGTTTCACTTCATTCCGTGGGTGATTCACGAACAGGGGAACTCGAGATTC
>NW_022196905.1:147657164-147657631 GCF_008632895.1 Mastomys coucha | reverse complement strand
GTGCTGAAGGCAGAAGCTCGCAGTTCGGCCGCGATGCAAATCACTTCTTAGAAGCCTCTGGGGAACGGGATTAACCCTTGAAAGCCCGTAGGCTGAACGTGGACCAAGAATTATCAGGAGAATGCCTGTCCCTTCTCCTGCAATGGTCGGGCAAAGCAGGTATAGCGATCGACATTTCTCAGAAGCAGGCAATCGGAATATGCCTGTCTCTCCTCCCTGCTATATCGGGAACAGCAGGTATTAGCGATTGAGGTTTTGCAGAAGCAGGCAATCGGAATATGCCTGTCTCCCCTCCCTGCTATATCGGGAACAGCAGGTATTAGCGATTGTCTGAAGCAGACGAACAAATGCGTACACACACACAACAAACACTGACGAAACGAGTAAAAAAAAAATATATATAAAAGATTCTACAAGGCAAAACTGGCTGGTAGGAGCATATCTTAATGTATCAGCTTCTCCGAGTC
>NW_022196905.1:147651843-147653113 GCF_008632895.1 Mastomys coucha | reverse complement strand
GATCAATAGCGCCTGGGTATACTAGCAGACCATCTGCCACAACACTGCCTCTGCCTATGATAAATCCCTGAGCATGTGGGGGTAAAGGGCCGCAAATTCCAGTAGATAAAATCTTAATTCCCATGTCTGGGGTTAACACCGTGTGCCCTGTGGATTGTAGCTCCACTCCTGCATATCCTGGTCTAGTCCTGAGGAGTTCAGATAAAGGTCTTCCCGTGCCGGCGGTCTCTGGGCCCCCAGACCTGCCTGCTGATATCCCGATGGGCCCTGGGGGCGGGCCCGGAACGAGTTTTTTGAGCGGAGATTGCCTTGAGCATCTTTCTTAGGTTTTTTCTCATCGGACCAACGTTTCTCCTTCCGATTGCCTATTTTCTGTCTAGCACTCGCTTGCGTATTTCCTGAAATACCCGCTCTGTCTGGGCATACGCGTTTAAGATGATTAAAGCTTCCGCAAATGAAGCACCTTCTGCGCGTATGCCCGTGGGCTAAGCCCCCTGGGGCGGGCGTCTCCTGAACGGTAGCAGCCACCGCTGCGCTATGAAAATACGCCGGCCCCATGTTAACACACAGGCGAATATATCCTGAAATATCTGTTTGTCCCTTGTGAGGCAGCAAGATAGATTTACACGCCGCATTAGCATTCTCGAAAGCCAATTGTGAAATCAGAGTCCCCTCTGCATACGAGTTTCCCAGAGTTCTGCTAATTGTCTCCTGCAATCTAGTGACGAAGTTTTGAAATGGCTCTTCGGGACCTTGTCGGACATTGGTCAAGCCCATCCCGTCCCCTCCCTTAGTAGGGAGCTTGTACCAAGCCCTGCGTGCTAAAGTAGCAATCTGAATAAGCGCCCCAAAGGGAAAATCTATTTGCCGAGTGCAATTTTCAAACGTGCCCTCTCCAAGAAGCATATCTAGGGTCCACACTGGATCCGTTTGAGCATACTGAATGGCACTTTTCTTGCTAAGTTCGCGCCATTCAGAAATCCATAACAGGTAGTTGCCGGGAGTAAGCACTGCCTTGCATAACATCTTCCATTCCTGAGGTAACAATCCCAGTTCTATGATATTACTAATTAGTGCCTGGGTAAAGGGGGAACTCGGGCCGTAATTTTCCACAGCTCCTTTTAATTCCTTGATGAATTTTACATCAAGAACTTGATAATACCTATGTAAATCGTCATTCTGACTTCTGCGTTCCGCGGCCAGATGTGTTAAGGAGCTACCGTCACCCTGGCCAGAAATTCGGGCTTTGGGACCTACTACCTCATCCGCA
>NW_022196905.1:147649302-147650576 GCF_008632895.1 Mastomys coucha | reverse complement strand
CTTACTGTGGTACAAGCCCAAAATAAGAACAATTTTTAGACATTGTATTTCATTGTAATAAGGCTGTAATTCAATAACCCTCACATCACCAAAGGATTTTACCTCTATCGTAGCTAAGCTGAGAGTTGACAGTTTTGCTGCACCAAGAAGTGAATTGTAGGCACGATTTTTAGATACAGACTTACTGTTATGGTCAAACCTATTTGACTTGAGTGAATGACTTCATTCTCAGCTCACAGAGAACAGGTTACATTCATTTAAGAAATGGTGTATGTATTAAGATGATCTATCCATAAAGTCATTCACCAACGGTTTCAATGAACAATGGTTCTGCTTGGAGTTGGCACAGTGCCACGCACACTCGTCTACTCCAGTCACATCCAAAATATCAGTGATAAAATCCTGATTAAGGATAAGAGGCAATAAAGATCCAAAAGGAGTTCTGTGCCTCCTGGATATTCAGACAGTCGCTGGTAGCTCCTAACTCAGATGTGTTCCAGATTATTCTTTCCAATCATCAACACGCTGTCATAATTAGGCATAAAAGTACCCCAAGAAATGATTCGTAAAAGACTGAGATTGGGCATTGTTTCCTGGCCAACACAATATTTCCAACCTATCCTAGTTTAATACCAAGCTGTCCATAACTTGGAATTTCTCTCAAGGAATCTGCCTTGCCAGAGCTGGCAACTGAGGTCAAGCACATTCCTTAAGGCAGTTAGAAATGTTTTACATACTAGAGAGTAATGAAGGGCTTCCACTCAAAGGCATTAGCTAGAAGTGTTAGGTCAGAACTCCCCACTCCTTGCCTCTAGCAAAACCAAAGAATTAGCATAGGAATGCCAAATTAGCCCCAGCTTCTGCCCCTTCACAACAGGATACCTGATCTTGGTCAGTAAGATCACTGACCTTGATGTGTCACCTGCTTACGTGACTCTTGTCATCTGCCCTGCTTGCTGTATGCTACTTAAGCCTGCTTTTCACTTTGTATGGAAGGACAAGGACTTGGACTCACATGCAGGACTAGCACTAGGGACTCGCACTAGAACTTAGATGGGTTAGGACTCAGATTCATGCAATCCGCAGTCCCCTGGGCCCAGAGCACTTGGGCCTGGGGGAATGCAGCACCAGTTCAGAGGAGATAGCTACTGCTTTAGACCCAGTATGTTTGAGATGGCTTCAGATGTACCTTAACTGCTGAGCTGCTGGATTTACCATCTCTCTTTTACAATGACTGTAAAAGTCTGATGCCATTTCTAAGAAATACATTCAGA
>NW_022196905.1:147641654-147648022 GCF_008632895.1 Mastomys coucha | reverse complement strand
AGGGCTTCTAGCTGTTTACCTGTGTTCTCCCGTATTTCTTTGAGGGTGCTATTTATGTCTTTCTTAATTATCCTGTATCATCACCATGAGAAGTGATTTTATATCTGAATCTTGCTTTTCTGGTGTGATGGTGTGTCCAGGACGTGCTATGGTGAGAGAATTGGGTTCTGATGATGCCAAGCGACCTTGGTTTGTGTTGTTTATTTTCTTATGCTTGCCCCTGGCCATCTGGTTAACTCTAGTGCTACCTGCCCTTGCTAAATTTGACTGGAGCCTGTCCTTCCTGTGATCCTGGTTATATCAGAACTCCTCAGAGTCAAGCTGTCTCTGTGATCCTGTGATTCTGTGATTCTGTGCCTGTTAGAGCACTTGGGAGTGGGGCCTCCTCTGGGTGTTGTGGGACTGCCTGCGGGGCTTGCGCCCAAGGTCTGAACAAGACACCAGCCAAGAGAGACCAGAAGGATCCAGATCCACCGGGCTGGTGGAGTTCTGTGTGCCTGGTCCCGCTGGTCCCAATTACTTCCAATGTTGGGACAGATGTTGGGTCCTCTTCACCTCTGATTCTGGGCAGGTAGAGGGCCTGGGAACGGAGCTTCCTCTGGGTGTTGAGGGGCTGGCTTGAAATTATATTTTTTAATTTAATTTTTGCTAGTGCAAAATTTCAGGAAATAACACATTGAAAAGGTCATTTCACTGTATAATGTGCTTGCTGGGGGTTAGATGGTCAATAAGTAATACTTTGCAGTCATAACAATGTAGTGGAGTTAATCTTCACTCAGTGCATGTAGAATTGTGTAGTAAGAGCACAGAACCCAGACACATCCTCTTTACACTGTAAATCAGTTTAGATGTTATACATATTCAACACATTGTTGATTCTAAGAAAACATATTCAATTATTAGGAAATCATGATCTCTGCATGCACAGCAAAGACTAGATTTCATTACCTGCTCATAAGGTAACATTACCAATTTGAAACAGTGCAAGACCTCAGAGACCAACATAGTTCATGCTTTGTATGATGGAGAACACAAGAAGGAAAGCTTTAAGCATAACCCACAAGACTTTTCATTCCCTGCCCATCACTAACACAGCCAAAGGCACTCTGAACATTACGTGTTCTTCCTATGAAGCTTCCAATTTCTGAAGAAGCTTGGAATTAAACATTTCAAAAACTAATAGTCACATAACAGTGATCTTTCTGGAATTGTTTCAATGCATCAGCAGCAGATCCCATGTTCTGATGCTCTTTGAACATGGATCATGGTCTAGAAAGACTGCCATGTGAATCTTAACGATACTCATCTCTACTGTATCCAATGTGTCTGGGTTTAAATAAACACTAGTATTTAAATAAAATAAACACTATCTGAAGCTGGAGAGAAGCACCTTGGAACCCCTTCTTACACCTCCTCATACAATGGGGTTGGTCCTCTCTGGCCAAGGGTCATTGAATCTTTTAAGAGCATCTACTGTCATCCTTGTCTGGCTTGAGAAGGCCTTTACAGTACTTTGATCTCTAGTCCCTCTTGGTCATTTTGGTGCCTGTTATTTTCTCAAGTCAAACAGGTTGCTTTATAACTAATGCCTATGCTTACTCCATATCCCTATAGTAGTGGGCTTCCAGGAGCTAAGAGAACTAGAGGCATGACTGTACTCTCTGTGTTTACTCCTCAGTATTGTTATCACCTTAGTAACTTCACAAGGATTAGACAGTTAATTTGTAGGTCAGGGTTCCACATCCATGGATTTTTGCTTGAAAAATCTGGGCATGATATACACACTTATAATCTCAGTCTTCAAGAGGTAGAGGTGGGAGGATTTTCAATCCAAGAATACTCTAGACTACATGTGACATTCTATCTTAATGTATCACTTCCTCATGGGGGAAAAAAGAAATGGAAAGGAAAAGGAGATAGATGAGGAAAAATAGAAGGAGAGAAGAGAACGTAGAAGAGACTATTTAAAACATGTTATTTCTGTTATCAAACAGAGAACTATCTGCTTGTCAGTTTCTCTCCAGTGTGGTATCTTTGGTGGTTTTTGTCTTAACTTGGTTTTTATTGCTGCGAAAAGATACTATGACCAAGGCAACTCTTATAAAGGACATGAAATTGGGGGTAGTGTACAGATTCAGAAGTTCAGTCTAATATCATCAAGGCTGAAAAATGGCAGTGTCCAAGCAGACATGATGTGGAGGAGACAAGATTTCTACATTTTGATCAGAAGGCAGCCAGACGATGTTGGGAGCCGTGAATCTTGAGAGGCATTCGCCATGGCAAGATGGCGCCTACTTCCACTGTTAACTCCTAGTGGGCAACTGTTTGCGCATGTGCGTAGACAACTATTGGCGCATGTGTGTAGAGTGAAAGGACGCCATGTCACAGCCCATCCAGGGGCGTTACGTAGGGTAATGAGCGAACAGCCAATCATGAGCAGACACACCACGCTGTGGGCAGATACACGCACTGTGGTGTATATAAGCAGTGCGGATTTTGGGTTCGACCCCTTTTTTCACTATGGATGGAGACAAATAAACAGTTGCTGCAGAAGGAACCTAGTGTCCGCGTGTCTTCTTCCTGGCGAGAGGACCACGCGGGCTACAAGACGACTCTTCTGCCGTGGATAGAGCTTAAGCATATGATCTCAGAGTCTAACTATACAGTGACATACTTTCTCAAATGCCACATCTACTCCAGAATGGCCACACTTCCTAATACTGCCACTTGCCATGGGCCAAGTACATTTAAACCACAACACCTTTCAGAGCTACACTACTTTGATTATATTCATAGGGTTACCCTTTAATATGTGTTTTTATGTAGTTGGAAGTAACTTGATTGGGAATAGGCATTAATGTATTGTCTACATTTGCAAGGTTTCACTCCAGTATGAATTCTTTCACGTTTTTGAACCTGACCATGAGAGGCAAAGGATTTACTATATTGCACATTCATAGGGTTCTCTCCAGCATGTTTTATTTTATGCATTTTGAGATCACTGTATCATGCAAAGGCTTTAAACATTCATTACATGTGTAAGGTTTCTCTCCAGTATGACTTTTTCATGTTTTTGAAGTTGATCATGAGAGGCAAAGGATTTATTACATAGCTTATGTTCAAAGGGTATCGCTCCACTATGTATTTTTTTATGTACATAGAATGAACTTTGATAAGCAAAGGCTTTGCCACACTGATTACATTCATAGGGCTTCTCTCCAGTATGCATTATTTTATATACTTGGAGATAATTATGATATGCAAAGGCCTTATCACACTGATTACATTTGTAAGGTTTCTCTCCAGTATGTGTTATTTTATGCATTCGAAGATTACGATGGTATGCAAAGGCTTTACCACATTCATTGCATTTGTATGGTTTCTCTCCAGTATGAATTCTTTCATGTTTTTGAAGTTGATCATGGGAAGCAAAGGATTTACTACATTGCTTACATTCATATGGTTTCTCTCCAGTATGTATTCTTTTATGTACTTGGAAAGAATTTTGATAAGCAAAGGCTTTGCCACATTGATTACATTCATAGGGTTTCTCTCCAGTATGCGTTCTTTTATGTACTTGGAGACAATTATGATATGCAAAGGCTTTACCACACTGATTACATTTGTAATGTTTCTCTCCAGTATGTGTTATTTTATGCATTTTGAGATAACTGTGTCCTGCAAAAGTTTTACAACATTCATTACATTTGTAAGGTTTCTCTCCAGTATGAATTCTTTCATGTTTCGAAGTTGACCATGAGTGGCAAAGGATTTATAACATTGCTTACATTCATAAGGTTTCACTCCAGTATGAATTCGTTTATGTCTTTTAAGATCATTCTGACGTACAAAGGCTTTACCACATTCATTACATTTGTAAGGTTTCTCTCCAGTATGTATTATTTTATGTACTTGGAGACGACAACGACATACAAAGGCTTTGCCACATTGATTACATTCATAGGGCTTCTCGTTAGTATGTGTTCTTTTATGTACTTGGAGATGACAATGATGTGCATATCTGTAATGGCTCACATTTGTAACATCCTTTTTCTATATGAGATTTTTCACAAATTTGAAGAAAAGTGGAAGAGCTCAGAGCTTTACCACACTGAGTACATTCATAAAATTTCCTATATTGTGAAATATAATATATTTTCATACTACATTGGCAAAGTAAACCAGGACAAATAGAAAAGAATTTCCACAATATGAGTACTCATAGGGATTTTCTACAGTGTGAGTTTATGGATATATTCCCACTGAAGTTGGAAAACCAACTAATTATAAACTTGTATCACACTGAGAAAGTTTGCTCAAATGTGGACTATTATATATATTTTAATTTTTCTAGGAGAGAGAGAGGTACATTGCTTATTTCAATATCCCTATGTTCACATGGCTTGTATCCACTGTGACACCAGACATACCTATTAACAATAGAGTAACAAATGAAGGACTTCCACATTGCATTCACGTACTTTGGCTGTTTGTTCATCATAGACATGTGGTATAGGAATGAAATTTACTACTCAACAACATTCTAGACTCTCATAAACTGCCTTCTCACTTAAACTTAGCAAAGTTACTATAAGAGTAATCAGCTTTACTATGGAATATTTGCTTATTAGAAACATATACTTATCACCTAATATATATCTTTGGCAATATGTGAGTGCTATGAGACTAGATTCTACAGAGAAGCTGTAATGTGGCTATAATTCAAATGATAATATCTGTTAAGGCATTGTTTCCTTGTCTTCTCTTTTAGAGAAATGCCTTGAAAACACAAATCAGACATCTGATATTGAGGTACATGGATTTGTGAGAATTTAATAATTAATATACTTAAAGCAGTACTTTTTTTTTATGTTGTTGCTTTTCTTTAAAAGTTCTAAGTTACATTAACATTTTTTCAGAGGCATATTCATACTAAATTGCACATGAAAATTACCTTCCATGTCTTCTGGAACTTTGACAATGTTCTTCAATATTATGGTCTTCCCAATTGTAGCCTAAAATATAGTACCAGAAAATGTATGTTATACTATTGGAAATTAGGCAAATTTAAGTTACTATCTTTAGTAAACCTGATTTAGTCACTTCATTCTTCCTCATTCTCAATTGAAATTATAGAAAAACATCAATAACTAAGAAACAGTTGTTCCCTTATTTTAAAAAGTGAAAGAAAATTCACAGTCTTACCTACAGCATTGAGGTTCCTGTAGGTCTCCAGCATCACATCTTTGTAGAGTCTTCTGTGGAGGACTCAACAACACCCATTCTTCTCCGAGTGAAGTTCACATGCACATCATCATAGGTCAATGCATCCTAAAATATTCCACTTATGTGTAAAGCAGAAACCATGATACCAACATCACTGTAAATGTATGCTTCATTGATAATATATTTGTATAACTCTGGCACTTCCCCCACTTATTTCATGACCAACAAGTTCTAATGTATATACCAAGTCATCTTAGAAAGAAACTGAGTAGTAAGGTTCACTTCTTTCATTTCTTTGCTCTTTGAATAGGATAAAGCCTTGCAAGAAAATGCTAATTAACAGAGAGAGAGAGAGAGAGAGAGAGAGAGAGAGAGAGAGAGAGACAGAGAGAGAGAGAGAGACAGAGAGACAGAGAGACAGAGAGACAGAGACAGAGACAGAGAGGCAAGCAGTACTGAGCACACATCAGAAAAATTGTATGAACAATTACTAACTACAAAAAATGATGGGCAAGCTGAGCATATTAGTTCATGCCTTTAATCCCAGCACTCAGGAGGCAGATGCAGGTATATCCCTGGCCTATCCAGGACATCCAGGACATATTAAGACTCTGTCTCCCCTGTAAAGATCAATCAAACAAGAAAGATAGAAAGGACTCAGAGGTTTTTACTTGAGTTCCTACAAAGAATTACAAATTCACTCCAATTCTCTATTCATCTTCCAGAATCCTGAAATGTCCCAGTTTAATCTGTAACAGTAAGGAGATCTTACTAAAAGGGGATGCATCTTTAAACAGATACAAATGGACAGATGAATATTGGCAATGTAAATGTTGATCCTACATAGGACAGGAGATAACTCAGCACTGGAGAGCTCCTGCTGGTTTTGCAAATAATTGGGCTCAATTGCCAGTAGTTACATGGGGGCTTCACAACTATCGATTACTCCAAGTTCAGGAATTCTGAAGGCATCTTCTGACTACTATGGGGACCAGGCATACATGATGTGCATATTCATGCATACAGGCAAAATTCTCATATTCATTTAAAAAATCAAAGCAAACACAACAGGTAGTTGAAGGAAGCCGGCCCACAGCTTCACTTCATCTCGTGGGAGCTCCACGAACGGGAACTTGAGGTCC
>NW_022196905.1:147610409-147635832 GCF_008632895.1 Mastomys coucha | reverse complement strand
GGACCTCAAGTTCCCGTTCGTGGAGCTCCCACGGGATGAAGTGAAGCTGTGGACCGGCTTCCTTCAGGTAGTCAGAATGTTATGCACCTGCAATCCAATGACCCAGAAAGCTCAGGCAGTATTAATGTCATGAATATATGCCATACTGAGAAACAGAATATTCTCTCTACCAAATTTCAAAATTCACAATGTGGATGAAGATCAACACAACAGCATATCCTTGACATGTACCAAAATCTACATTCTATCCCATCATCCAATAATATAAAAACAAACTAACAAACAAACAAAGAAAAAGCTAGGTATATCATGTTGGCCCACATTTAATCCCAGCACTCTGGAGCCAGTCTTTTAAGTTTGAGTCCACCTGTTCTACACACCTACTTTCAGGACAGCCAGTGCTACACAGAGAAACGTTGTCTTCAAAAACAAAAACAACAAAATTAAAATGTAATTTAGGGGTAGTCTATAATGGTGAAGGCAAGACACCATAAGAATGAAGATGACTAATGAGATCCAACCACAACACAGTAGACACATATACACACACACATACACACTCACACTCACACACACATACACACACACACACACACACACACACACACACAGGAAATGGGTTGAGTCTATAGACACTCAAATCTCATCCCCAATAAGCAATCTAGAAAGGTTCCTCCTACAAAAGCTTCAATTGAGAAGACTGAGTTGGCCAGAGGCAGGCTGACTCCATGATGGGCTACAAACTGACAGTATGGGAAACTAGGCTTATGTTTCTGTTTCCCAGAACTGGAAAAGTGCAAACAAGTCAATTCGAGGAAAATTACCCTCAAAGGCTGCCAGTCAGGAGCTTCTAGGAGCTGCCCCTGCCACTAGGCCTCAGCAAACCTAAACAAAGAATACTTAGCATTCGTTCTGGAAAGTCTCCTAAATTCCCCAGAACCTTAACCTATTCCAAAGACACCCATACCACGCAATCAGAATAAAGTTCATCTACTCCTCCCTGGAATTCCCCTAACTGGCTTTAAATTGTGCTTGCAAAACTCACATGTCTGTATCCATCATAGTGAATGGTAGACCCCTGTCTAATAGAACTCTTCAGAATAAAACACTTTTGCATATTATTTGAGTTGGGGTCTTCCTTCAGTGATTCTTGAACCCTAACATTAGAAGCTCTCCCAAAGAAAGCCACAAAAGAGAAAAAAGTGTTCCAAGATATCATCCTATCTGGGAGCTTTTAGACTCAATCAACTACATTCTGATCATGGTCATCCATGATGAAAATGCTGAGCTTAACGTCAATGACCCTAATAGTCTGCAGTAGCCCATACATTCTTCAAATGTCAAAGTTTCTTATGACACTCTTTTTTTTCCCCTCAAGATTTATTTATTTCATTTATATAAGTACACTGTAGCTGTCTTCAGACACATCAGAAGAGGGCATCAGATCCCATTACAGATGGTTGTGAGTCACTGTGCGGTTGCTGGGATTTGAACTTAGGACTTCTGGAAGAGCAAGCAGCCAGAGATCTTAACCACTGAACTATCTCTCCTTCCCCTTTTCTGACAATCTTGGCTGCTACATCTTGTAAAATCAAAAAGCAAGTTATATCTTTCCAACATACAAAGACACAGAATGCTCCTTCCCATTCCAATAGAGAGGAATGTGTTTATAGTGAGGGGAAACTGGACCAAGGCAGGAAACCCAGCAGGACAAACATCAAATCAGACACAAGGGGCCTCAGTTTCAAAAGGCTTAGATGGCCCTATCCCTGAAACTTCTCAAACATTTCTCAGTTCAGTTACTTGTCCTCCCTATACATAGTTCTCCATGGCAGGTGTCTCATAGCTTAGGTATCTCAACATCTTGTGGTCTCAAAATGCAACTCAGGCTTCATCTTCACAAGTTCATTCAATACACTCTCACAGTACCCTCCCTCACTGGGGCTCTGACTCTGGCAAGCATCGATGGCTGGAACAGTACTGAAGTGAAAACACAGGGGAAGAATCCATGACCTTAAATTTTACATCTTTCTTATTTCCAGAATTTGGGTGCTCCTATCAAGTTTGGGTTCTAAATTGGGATGCTTGGACCACAGTTGTAGCAAGTATTATATGAAGTTCCTTCCAGAGACTAGGAATCAGTTTGCCTATCCTACCTTCCCTTCATTGAAGGCATAGTAGGATGGTATGTTTTTTCTTAGGCTTTCACTCCTGAATCCAGGCCTCTGTGTCAGCATTTGGCTGTCATTTGAAACTACCCAGTGATGTTTTTCTCTACAAGCCACAGAATTTGCTTTTATTTTTGCCTAACTTGTTTTTTTTATTTTAGTCCTGAGTTACTAGTAATAGTCATCTAACAAATTCAATATTCCACCTAAGATACACAACCAATTATTTTTTAATTCTGCCTTACTCAATTTCTCAGAGCATGGGAAGAATAAGAAAGATTTTGGGTCAAATTACCAAACAAATGACCTCTAGCTAAATTTTTCATCGAGTCTATTTTCTTTCTTTTTTTTTTTTCTTCTTTTTTTTTTTTAAAGATTTATTTATATGTAAGTACACTGTAGCTGTCTTCAGACACCCCAGAAGAAGGGGTCAGATCTCATTGCGGATGGTTGTGAGCCATCATGTGGTTGCTGGGATTTGAACTCACCACCTTCAGAAGAGCAGTCGGCACTCTTAACCGCTGAGCCATCTCTCCAGCCCATCGAGTCTATTTTCAACTGAAATCCTATGACCTCAACTTCTGTCGGTATTACTTGCAATACTCAAATCTTCCAGATACTACAACAATGCCAATTAAGCTCTGAGTACATATTTCTATGCTGTTTGTCATCTCAATTCCTGATATCTCCCACACTCCTCCAAAAGAAAGAACATTTCCAGTTTCTGTCCAGTAACAAAATCACTTTCTGCATTCCCCACCCCCTTGGTTCTTGCTACTTTGCTACTTTGACTAAATCAGCTAACCAAAAGCATCTCAGGTAATGAACAGGTTCAAACAACTGATGGAATGTCAGATCACAGTCCATCATTTTGGGAGTTTAGGATAGAAACTCAAGCTTCAAGAAAATAAGTCAAAAACCATGGACAAACTTTGTTTCTTGCCTTGACCTCTTGCTCGGACACTGTTTCATGCTCAGCTAGCTCATGTAGCCCAGGCCCACTTGTCTAGGGATCTTGCCGCCCTCAGTGGAAGAGCCTTCCCACATCAGTCACCACACAACACAATCTATCAGGGACACAGCATCCAGCCATTTTGATAAGGGCATGACCTCAATTGAGGCTCCCTCAGATGTGTACAACATCTCTAAAATGCTGGCAACTGAAGCTCATTAGGACAAACAGACAATAATATATCAGAAAGTTTTAAAAACCCAAATCAAATGTGTTAACCATATCAATCACTTAAATAGCAAAAACCCACAAATTGCTGATTTCAACAACTGGAAGACAGAGCTGCCAAGAAATGAGAGGCAAGCTTTCAGGATTAAGAAAAGGAAACTAAAACTGTTTCCCAAACTGTTAAACACGCAAGAAACTGATAGTAAATTTTCAGAAGACAAAAATAGGTGGTATATCATTTTCCAGAGAAACAACAATATGATTAGATTATAATGAATAAGATCACACAACATAGATAGCACCACATACAAAAGTAGACAGAAAGACAGACAGATGTATAAGTCTTTTAAACATGAAGTACAAAACTATGATAAAAAAATTAAGAAATTACAGGCCAATACTCATCCCATGTACTCTGTTTCTCCTCTTTGCCAATAGTAGAAAGTAGATTAGAAGTGGCAAAAACCCAGTCAATTGGACATAGAGGCAGCTTAAGAAATGGGAAAAGATTTTTCTTGACACCGAATCCACATTTTATAGAGGCCTAATATACAAAATATATAAAGACCTCAAGAGGGCTGGTGAGATGGCTCAGTGGGAAAGAGCACTGACTGCTCTTCCAAAGGTCATGAGTTCCAAGCCCAGCAACCACGTGGTGGCTCACAACCACCCGTAATGAGATCTCCTGGTGTCTGAATCAGCTACAGTGTACTTATATATAATAATAATAAATAAATCTTTGGGTCGGAGCAAGCAGGGACTGAGTGAGTGGAGTTGACTAGAGCGGGTAGGCCAACCGAAGTGAGCAGAGGTCCTAAAAATTCAATTCCCAGCAATGACATGAAGGCTCACAACTATCTGTACAACTATCAATACACTATGTGTATTCACATAAATAAATAAATAAATAGATAGATCTTAAAAAAAAAAAAACCTCAAGAAACTAGGGTTTCCAAAGCAAGAAATTCAGTGAAAAAATGGGGTATAGATATAAACAAAAAATTCTCAACAGAGGAATCTGAAAAAGCTGAGAAATACTTAAAGAAGTCGTCATCATCTTAGCCATCGGGGAAATAAAAATCAAAACTACCTTGAGAATCTATCTTGTACATGTCAGAATGGTTAAGATCAATAATCAAGTTGATGTGTTAGAACGGTGGCTCGAGTCAGGACACACCACACACTAGGACCAAGCAGTTCCATGTGTAAGAGGTTTAATTGAGAGGGAGAGAGGGGGCAGTAGCAGAGAGAGAGGAGGGAGAGAGAGAGCTCGAGGGACATTCCCCATATATTTATATGGATTCTGACATAGTGGCTGCAGATAAAGGTGGGAAGTGAGCCCAATGGGAATATGGTGGCTTTTGCCCTGGTGAGAGGTCTGTGAGGCCCACCCATGCGACGTCACGGGCTTTGGAGGCCCTGATGCTAACAGAAGTGACAGCTCATGCTGGCAAGGATGTGAAGAAAGGGGAACAACTCTCCACTGCTTGTGGGGTGCAAACTAATATAGCCACTATGGAAGTCAGTATTTCCTCAGAATCATGGTTCCTCAGAACACTGAGAATCCATCTATTTCAAAACCCAGCTACACTGCTCTTGGGAATGTATCCAAAAGGTGCTCTACCCTACCACAAGGACATTTGCTCAACTATGTTTATAGCGTATTTATTCATACTAGCCAGAGACTGGAAACAATCTAGAGGTACCTCAACTGAAGAATTGATAAACAAAAAATGTGGTACACTTATACAATGGAGTATTACTCAGCTGTGATTTACAGGCAAGTGAATGCAACTAAAAAGAACCAAAAATAAAATAAAATAAAAAAACAAAAACCCAAAACTCACCCTAAGTCAGGTAACTCACACCCAGAATGACAAACGTGGCATGCATTCACTTATAAGTGGATATTACCTCTTAGGTAAATAATAATCAAGGTATACCCCACAAACCCAGAGGCTAGATAAAGAGGTGGGCTATAGATAGAAGCACAGATCTCCTTCTAAGGGGAAATAGAGTAGTTTCTGTGAGTAGACTGGGGTTTGATGGGAACAGAGGTGGGGAGGGTCAGTTGTGGGATGCAAGGTTAAAGTACAATAAAGGGAGAAACAGCTGGAATTAGTAGTCATTTTGGGGCTAGACTAAAAACCTAGTACAACAGCAACTTCCTGGATGCTGTAAGGTGACCCTAATGAGGACTCCAAGTAATGGAGGATATGGAGTCTGAACTGATCATCCTTTGAAGCTGTACTGGCTAGTTTTGTGTGTCAACTTGACACAGGCTGGAGTTATCACAGAAGGGAGCTTCAGTTGGGGAAGTGCCTCCATGAGATCCAGCTGTGGGGCATTTTCTCAATTGCCCCTTGTGGGTGGTGCCATCCCTGGGCTGGAGGTCTTGGGCTCTATAAGAGAGCAGGCTGAGCAAGCCAGGGGAAGCAAGCCAGTAAAGAACATCCCTCCATGGCCTCTGCATCAGCTCCTGCTTCCTGACTGGCTTGAGTTCCAGTCCTGACTTCCTTGGTGATATACAGAAATACGGAAGTAAGCCGAATAAGCCCTTTCCTCCCCAACTTGTTTCTTGGTCATGATGTTGTGCAGGAATAGAAACCCTGACTAAGACAGTAGCCAACCAGGGCTTCAATTGTGGAAATGGATTACATTTGGTAGAGCTATTGGCCAATGTGGTCCCTTGGATATCCTTAAACAATCCATGCTGATGCTAGGACAAAACTTTACTCTTAGATAACTGACAGCAGGGCCCCATCAATGAGGACAAATTCCACACAGTTCACTGAATGCAGAAATCAAGCAGGTGCAGGCTTGGAGCCTTTGCCCCTATATTCTAGTCTCTTTGAAGAGAGAAGGTACTCTACAGGCTACAGAAAGAAAAACCTGGTCCCCCACCCCTTACACACATACACACACACACACACACCTACAATTAGTCCTTCCTGCAAGATGTGCTGGGGTACGACAGTAACAAACTTGTTTGAGTGGCCAACCAATGTTTGGTTTAACTTGAGAACCTTGACATGAGAAGGAACCCATGACTACCACTGACAGCATTTCTAGGACACTTACAGAGACTTAAATGGCAAGCATATAGACAGCATGGGTCTGTGCCAAGTCCTCTGCTGATATGCTATGGTTGTTAGCTTGGTGTTTTTGTGGGACTCCTAACAGTGAGAGCAGTAGTAATTCTGACTCTTTTGCTTCATCTTGAGACTTTTCCTACTATCAGGTTGCCTTGTCCAATATGAAGGCTTTCACCTTGTCTTTTTCCATCTTGTTTTGTCCTGTTAGGCTGTCCTCTCTTGGAGGTCTGCTCCTTTTTGAAGACGAAATGGGGTGATAGGGTGTTGGATCTTGGGGAGAGGAGGATAGGTAAAGTGGGGGCGGGGGGCGTATCTGGGAAGAGTGTAGGGAGGAAAAACAGTGCTCAGGATATATTGAATGAGAGAGAATGTATCTTCAATTGAAAATTAATTCAATATTGCTTAAATGAAAATGCAAAAAAGGTAATAATGAACAAAGAAAAGCAAAAAGTGAAGACAGAGATAGTATGATTGTGACACATACAGTTCTCATTCTGATTTTGTAGACTGAGATCATCACACAGGACTGTAAAAATATCGTCTTGAAGGCTTACTTCCTTCTTCTGATAATCTAGACCTAGTCCTGGAAGCTCCTAGCCTCCCTACAATCTTATCTACGTCTAGAATGTTTGGGGCATCTGAGACTTAACTGCTGAATAAAATCACCCTTCCTTTTTCTTTCTGAACTCTGGCTGGCTGGTCAACTCAGCTGTTGTGACGAAAACTCCTCTTCATGCTAACAGATTCAAACTGCTTTCACTTCTGACTGAGTTGTTGTGCTCAGCCTCAAATGAACTCTAGCATCCTTTCTCATCTTCTGGCACACTCTCATTCTCTGGCTTGTTCTTTCTTCACCTGGGTCTAGCTTGTTTTGTTCTCTCTTTAGTCTGTCTCTGGAAAACTCTCCAGGTGAGACTGCCTCCTCCTCTCACCCTCTGAGCTGCTTCCTCTTATGCTGCCTCTCTTCCCTCTCCCTCCTCTTGAGACTTGGGCATATCCTATTCTGTCAGATCTTTCCCTGATTCATCATTTTGCCAGCTACTCAATTAGACATTGCTTTCAAACATGAGTGCTTCCTTCTAAAACTAACATTATTTTCATCTTTTGGGAGCAAACATGTGTACTATGGGCTGTGCCACATCACAATTAGAAACAGCTTCTCCTCCCAACACACCCACTGAGTAAATCGGATCGTCTGTGGGTTTACAATGTGATCAAATACCCTGCAACACAGGAGTTCATGATAAGATCATCTTGGGCCCAGTCGATATCTGTGAAGTCAGAAGTTTTACTTTCAGCAATGTGAAATATATATCACATAGGAAACAAAAGCAGTCATTTTCTTGTCTTAGCTTTCACTAGTTTGGAATGTGGAATTACAATGCTTCTCATTTCATTCCAAACAAATACTCTTGAATGATTTCAAGGAAAACTAATGTTTAAATAACTATTCAACAAAAATAAATATGTGATGTTGTACAAAATTGCTACATTAATTATATTATGCATTAAGAATAAACAAACTATGTACAAAAATGTTGTTTAAACATGTTCTCCAAAGCAAAAAAGAAAGTGTTAACATTAAGGTAAGTTAGTTAATGCAGAGAAAATAAAGATATGAGTCAGTTATTTAATACTATTATATGTTTGTTCAATTGTAATATATCATCAGTATTTAAATTCAAACAAAACATGAGTTTCTTAAACTCATTTTTACTTTTTCATTCAATATGACTCACTGGCAGAAACCTCTCATGCCATCCAAATAAAAGCTACTTTCTGTATTTTTATAGTATACTTTAATACCACATTTGCTTCCCATCTAAAACAACTCTTGTTACAGAAAGCTTGATATTTCATTTCTGTTCTCCACATAGTGTTCTAAATAAACATTAGAAAAACCCTTTGAAGGAGATTGCTTCAGCTAGATTCTTTGCTTTCTGCCCTTCTGTAGGAATATTGCAGAAATTTGACGTTGAGCTAGGACATGGAAGTAGGTTCAGAAAAGAAAATTTACATTTGGGCTAATATAAGGCTCAGGGTAAACTCAGCCAAGGAATGTGTGGCATTCTTTTTATCTTGTTCATCCTGATAAGCCCCAAAGAGCAATGATCCCTGGACTTTGTTTATTGTCTTGTTTGTTCTTAGAACTGACCTTATTATTTCCATGTACTTAAAATATTATAAAAGCAGGCTTGAGAAAAATAAACTAGCACTGGCTGGAGTCATGTTATAGTGTTGTCTAATTGTCTTCTTTTCAATCCTTGCTCTCCCTTGAGATCTTGCTGACTGACCCAGCTGGCTTGGTCACCCTTCCTTTTCCACTGCTACCTGCAGGGTAGACAAAATGGTTCAAGTTCTCATATCCATCTGACAGTAAGAGTGCACTAAAGAATAAAATTATATGGGAAAAAGAAATAGGTTGACAATGCTTAAGCTGTAATTACATGTCGTTTTTGTGATCAATACAGCACTGACTGTGAGAGTCTTCACAAGTACTTAATCCTCTAACCATTGCTATTGTCTTCATTCCTTTACCATAATGTTCCCTTGAGGCACCCAGCTTCTCCTCAACAAATGAGCATTGAGCTAATTCTCATATTTAGGCTACCATGAATACAACTGCAATGAACATAGAATTCTGGTACTTCTTAAAACTAATTTCAAGTGCATGGGAACTATACTGAGAAGACTGCTGGGATCCACAGCAATTCTGTCATTTTATGAGAACCCAGTAGAATGGGGTTGCTTGGGAGTAGGTATTATGTCCAAATGTATCAGAAAACATATATTAAATATGGGCAATTTTTATCAACTATAACACAACAAAGTCTTAACTGATTTTAGTTTATATCTATGGAAAATCCCAACCTACTGCTATCAGACTTTATTGCTAATACACAATCCTGTGTCACACACATATTCATTGTTCAATACTGGAAAATGTTTTATTTTCCCTCTTTTTGTTTTCTCAATTGAGGTATACTTAGTGAGATATCATTTATGTGACCCTAACAATGCATGCTGTGTCACTAAAGACTATGCTAAAGTCCTCTTTCTATGAATTTGTACATTATTTCACCTGAGTTTCAGTTTCACACACTTACAACTGTAAACAACACCACTATAGTGATGTTTTCAAAAAAAAAAGAAAAAAAGAATATTGGGTATGTTTAATTTGCAGCACAAAGTCAAAACAATCTAAACAAAACTCCTAACAAG
This sequence comes from Mastomys coucha, assembly GCF_008632895.1. Taxonomy (NCBI): domain Eukaryota; kingdom Metazoa; phylum Chordata; class Mammalia; order Rodentia; family Muridae; genus Mastomys; species Mastomys coucha. The sequence continues at coordinate 147,626,167 of NW_022196905.1, read as the reverse complement.
AAAGCTGATTCCAAAGCTATCTGCCATGAGAAAAAACCTCAGAATTTTCATTAGGATTCTGAAGAAATAGTACACATTTTGGCACAATGTAAATTCCATCCATACTTATTACAGAGCTACAACAATCAAAATCTTTACAACATTTATGAAAAAATAATGATATGTAGAGAAAAAATCCAAGCACATAAGCACCAAATTATAGTCAAGTCTCAATCAAAAGACCTCAGGAAACTCAGCCAGGGAAAATGTGAACATGACCTATGATTGCATGTGTATACAAATGGAATAAACACAGACTTCACAACTCCCACAAAAATAACTCAAAGTGACCCCTAACTGTCTCATTTCTGACCCCTCCAGTCACTACTGACCTCACTTCCAAACAGTGGCTCTACAGCTCTCTCTGTATGGAGGTGATCAGAAAGGTGGCCTATGGCTCTGCAGCACGTAATGCCCCCTTGTGACCTCACACAAGGCCAGCCCCACTGAGCCCACACACAAACCTAGGCTGAATAATAATTTAATGTCTGCTTCCTGCCACGTGGATTATAGCATATGATGTAGAATCTGCCCTACCCACCTGCACACTACCATGCACACTTGAGAAACCTCTGCATCTCAGAAACTCCTTGTGGACCCTGGAACTGAAGTTCCCTCAATCACTCCATTCATTGGGACTGGTGATAGTGCAAAGGTAAAAGGATTATAAACAAATATTGCTGAAGGATGATCCCCATAACCTCATCTCTACCCATTTCTAAACTATTTGTCAAATTTATCACACAAAACTGAATTTGCAATACGATGTTCAGAACTTCTAGGAACCAGAATTTCAGTTTTGAAATCTGTCTTCTGCACACCAAAAGCAATGCTTCAGTGTGTACACCGGGCAGTGACATTATAAGCTACACAGCTTCCTATGGCCAGAGCTGCAGAGCCTCCTCCTCCCCAGGGAATGCACAGATCTCAGGCAGGCTCAGAGGCTAAGGGTCTTTTCGCAGGTAACCACACAGTACCCAAAGAACCAATCTGGTTCACAGTCCATCTCAGTCCAATCAGATTGGACTCTGATTGCTTAGCCAGCCTGTTCTTCCTGGTGGCTGCCACAATCACAATGGCATGGCTTGTGGTCTCCCTCACAGCTCTCTGATGAACTGCATCAGAGGAGAATATGGAAAGAACCTGCAGCTACCTCCCACTGGTGCTGATTGCTAGGCTGCCCAGAGGACTGGAGCAGCTCTCCTACTGGAAGTGTAGAGATTAAAAGACTCAGACAGCACAGGTCTTCCCAGCTCTGCCCTTCCCTCCCCACCCTAGGGGCAGACAGAGCCCTAGTATGGTAAATTTGTATTTTATTAGAATCTTCTACTCTTCCAGGTGTGGCCAGCTCTTGGTACCACTCCTAGGAAAATAGCAAGAATATTTGATACTGGGGTAAGACAAGGAAGTTAGCTTAAAAAAAAAAAACAGGAAAGTGTTCCTCAAGTCTTGTCATATCTTGATCTTCTTGATAAGACCCTGCATACAGTGACCAAGGGAACTTCCTTTACACCTTTTTTCTTCCTTGACTCCTTTGTTTATGCCTTAGAACTGACCTTATTCTTTGTACCCAAGCAGTGGAGGTGTTCAGGGTCTGTTGGCAGATCTCCCAGCCTGATGAAGCTTGGAATGATAAGAGGAGGTACAACTGAGGCTCAAGGGAGGTACCTCTGGATAAGAACAGATATTCTGTGTATATTCTAGGAAATTGTTTCTGTTAGTTTTTGGATTTGCTTACGATGGTACTCTAGGATATAAAAAACTATGAAAAATACAGTCAAGACTATGGTTACTGCTGGCTGCTGCTGCAGCAGTATTAACCAGCAGTTCTCCCAAATCTAACTCTTGGCTTTGCATCCTCTTTCTACCTTTCCTATATTTAATCCTTGCTCCCCCCATCAGAGACTGTTTGACTCATGCTGGGGGGTGGGGGGTCCAGTACAAGGAAAGAAACTAGACTCAAGGATTTCTTCTCCTACATCCTTGTTTCTCTCCTATCTGGTGTTAGGGGGTGAAACAGGGGGGTAAGGGTAGGGGTGGGAGGTGGGGCTTCTGAGGAAGGGGATTAAGGGTGGGAAAAAAGAAGAAACCATAAAGTAGCAAAGACCAGCTACACTGCTTAATGCTTAAAGAGGAGCAGCCTAGAATGGGTATTGCATTCCACATATGCTGCCACTCTTAAGTCTCTTTTAAGTTCAGGTTCCAGATTAAGTTTTGAACAATTTAAATATAGACTGGAGAGAGCAAGTCTAGCCACTTAGACAGATGGGAAATTACACAGCAAACATATTCCCAGGATCATCTGTAAGTACACCAGTGTCAAACACAGCAGGATAGTGACAGTGTGCTGCTAAGTGGAAGGTCCCACATGATGAAATATATCGGAAAAGTAAAAGGTAGAGAGTGTAAAAGCTGGGGTGGGGAGGTCTTACACAAGCTATTTCTTATCCTACTAAGCTTGAGAATACCATCTTGTATACAACTTACATGAGGGAAAAGGAAGGAGATGGGAGACATCTATGAAGTCAGCAGAAAGATGAAGAAACTATGAAGTCAGCAGAAGAGCAGACATTGGGACACACTCAGAAGTCTAATCAAACAGTGCTGCACAAGGAGCAATTCAGTGTCCCTCAAAAACATTTCCAACCAAGCCTCTAGTGCCCTTGGAACTGACAACCACATTCCTATATGGTGGGGAGAGTTGTGTTCTCAGAATCCGATGCAAGCCCTCCCAAAGGCCCTGGCCCCAGACCATTACCAGCTCTCCCAAGCATATTCCTGGTTTTAGAAAAGGAGCAGTTTTATCTCTATACCCAGGGCCTCAGGGAAAGCTCCCAAGGAACCAGCTGAATAGGCCCCAGGCTGTTACTGGCTCTGCCAAGCATGTTCCTGGGTTCAGAAGGAGCTATGTCATTCTCCATACATGGGGACCTCAGGGGAAGTGTAGCTTGATCAGGCCAGCACTCAAAACAGCAGTGTTTTCTCTTCTTTTCTTTTCTTTTTTACCTTTTCACATGGTTGTCACTTGGTGTCATCTCACTCATGTGGCAGAACTATGCTTTTCTCTAGGAACCTGAACCTTTATGGCACACTAGGCCTTAATGTTGACTGTGATCCTGTAAATCCCCACTGAGCAGCTTGTTTAAGGCCTGCTCTTTAATATGGAGATGGGGCTAGTGGCTGGTTATTAATCAAGTTTGTTTCCTTTGTGATGGTTTGGAGCTATATTTCTGAACAATCCTGGTGAACAAACACTTCCTAATCTCTAACTACCCTGGTTAGCGTATTACTTATCTGTGGCATGTTTTACAGGCAGTCCTCTCTCAGCTAAATACTACTTGGTGTGCCTTGCTAACTCTTAAGCTTTAGTAAATCCTTTACATTATCAATTCTACTCTTTTACAACACAGCTTGATGTTAGATTGCTACCCAGTACTTGAAATGCCTTTTACAACTTCCACAAAACTAACTCCAAATGGATTGTCCACCTTAATGTCAAATGCTAAGAAAAGACCTTGTAGAAACTAGGACTTTCTGAGTTTGGGATCCCTGTGGCTAGGACCGCAGGGGACCTCATAAGTGGCCACAGATTCCCACTTATCCCCGGGAAAGACTCACCTCACCAGCTCGTGCTGCTCAGACCCCTGCTTCTCCCCATTGTTGTCAGTGACCCTGTGCTCACCATGTCGCAACTTCGGAGCTTGCCTGAGCATGCTCCACAGCATCCAGTGGCAGGGCAGAGAGAGCACAGCACCCAAGAGGATTCAAACCTGCTCAGCTACTAAGCCGAAACCGGCACCATGGCACCCGGAAAAACCCGCCTTCCGTTCTGATTGGCAGGTCCGCCTAAAGGCTCTGATTGGCCTTGAGTGACTCGAGCATCTCCCTTAGATTAGAGTGTGTTGAAGTGTACACAGTGTAGAGGTTCTCAGCCCAAGCTTCAAGTATAGGGCCCGACTTTTCCCAGATCTACAGGGATTTGCATTGCTTGTCCTTCAATAGCCTACCCATCTGTCTCCCAGCCCAGCCCCAGGGAGGACCTACCACTCCACCTATCATGGCTCAGCTGCCGGCTCCCCGCCTATGTGGGCAGTGACCCTGTGCTCATTAGGTCCTCACTTCAGCCTGAGCTTCCCTCACTCCAAAGGCTGTTTGCCTTCTCCCTCCTGGAATCAAGTTATGAAGCTTGCATAGCCCATTACTCAATTTGCAGGGTAGTTTTCAATCAATCCCACAAGTGGCCAGGATATTAACAATTAAAGAGAGATTTTGGGAAACAATAGTTTATAGAAATTAATATGCTTATTAATTTCTGTTTTTATATTAATTGTGTAATTTACTTTCACTTACATCTTTAACGATCCGTTGAGAAGGATGCAGTTGGGACTGAGGTTGTGTAGGAGGTCCAGGACATGTACAAAGCTGTCCAGATAAGAGGATCTGTGATTTAGATTATATCTCATGACAGTATCCTGCATACATGTAGGCTATCTGCACCGAGTTACATTATAACATGATCTAATAAGATCCTCTTATCTGGACATTCTACAGCACTGCAGACACGTGCTAGCTCTCAAACAAAATATCATATTTTTGCTTTCAAACAAAATATATAGTTTTTAAAGATGAAATTACCTTTAATCTTTCTTTTCCCTTAAAGATATGAGGTGGTCATTTTTCCTTGGGACAAACATTATGTTCACGTTTTCTAAGAACTACACAAATTTTCACAATGAAATGTTTAACGATTTACTTAAGATAGCATGTTCTGTGATCCATTGTGTTTATACTCTGCTTCCTTCGATGTCTTGGCAGCAGGTTGCTCTGACTATAGGAGCTTATGCCATATTTTTTCTTTAGTTTTGTTCCTTATATATTTTCTAAAGATGAGAAGATGGAATGTTTCATGTTTGGAATGCTTGTTTGCAAAATGACTCTGTCCTTACGTTAATTACATTCTATGGATGAAGAAAAAGGAGCAACTACTCAATATTTATCAATTAAATATTATCATATGCACTCTGCTATTCACACCGTCATTAGCAATAGATAAGAAATAAAAAGATTTTACTTTTGTGTATAGTAGAAGAATGTGAACCAACATCCTTAACTTAGTAATGATTAGAGTGCTGATTACAACCATTATATATTTGTTAAATTTTACAAAAAAGAGAATTATGTGAGTTTTAATATCATAAAAGATGCCTCATGTAAAAGAAATTACCTTACCCTATGTAAAAATTTTGAGCCCCAACAGTATAGGTAAGCCCCTTTTTTTCTGTTTGTCAGTAAATAGTTAGTAGACAAGCCTAAGTTATTGAGAACCTAAGTCTTAAACCCCATGAATTAGATAAAACATTGCTTAATTTTACTTCACATTATATATTAGGCAGTTTATAGATGGAGAGATGGTATAATATATAATGACACTAACAAATTATAAATTATAAAAATGATTCTGCTTCTTCTAAGAGAATAAACAAACACCAGTAAGCTTTGGGGAAATGATTGAGGGAAAAGGCCACTGAAAACGACCACATAGACAGCTGTAAGTTAGATGACCATGGAGACAGAAATGGAAAGAAAACAGCCTAAGAAAAAAACTCAGGGTAGGAGCAAATCAGTCTTAAAAGGATAAAAAGGGAAGAGAAACAAACAAGACCATCTTTTTCAAGGGACAACAATTGGCAGGCACAACAAAGTCTAAAATGTACTTTAGATTATACCTCATGACAGTATCCTGCATACATGTAGGCTATCTGCACTGAGTTACATTATAACACGATCTAATGTCCACATGCGATAGTGACCTTTTCTGGTTTTCCACAGTACAATAAAATAAGTAAAATACTATATGAATACTAATGTCATTAAGTGAATCTATTTTCTCCAGAAAGAGACACACATTACAGACAGAACTTAGTGGCATGTCAGTGCTTTGAAAGAGGGCTGGAGTCCTTCCATGCATGTGCCTCAATGCAGCTCACCACCTGCTATTTACTAGCATGGAAACAGCAGGAGACAGGACAATGGTCAGCACGTTTTAGGGAATGGTGAAAGATATTTTCAGTTTGTAATATGAAATTTAGGTACCCAGAGGCCTCAGAAGACACAACCTCACAGATAGGTAAGGAGTACCTTGTCTCGTGAAAAGTCCATGAATTCAAGAAGATAGAAATTTATAAATTTGGGACTGGAGAGACAGCTCAGCAGTTAAGAGCACTCTTCCAGAGGTCCTGAGTTCAATGTGGCTCACAACCATCTAAAATGGGATCTGATGCCCTCTTCTGCTGTGTGTCTGAAGACAGCTACAGTGTACTCATATAAAATAAATAAATAAATAATATTAAAAATTTAAAAATTGTAAATACAATTTAAATTTAAAAATTCAAGCTTACACAGTATTCTGAAATATTTAAATAAGAACATCAAAGACAGAAAAGCCAGAGGATCTTCTCAACTAGTGATGTAAGACTTTCCATTAAAATCATAAACTCTCCTTAAAGTCACATGATTTCTGTCTTTGAATTATGGGAACCATAGCCCTTTTGGTGTATGAGGCTTAGGTACATGTCTAAGATCCAATTTTCAGGTCATTATATTTGGCTTATGATGTTATTTACATAGAAAATATATTAGCCCCTTTACTCAATTGTAAATCCTACAGAGGTCTTTATCAGTACTTTACTATACTGTGATTATATAAGAAGTCTCCTCGTTTATCTTAAAGGCACATTTGTTATACTTGTTATGCACTACTTTTTTCACTTAAGTTTGAGAAGGTCAGTTGGCTGGGACTGGAGCAGTGCAGAGCATGTGCAAGCCTGTGGTCCTGTTGGCTAGATGCTCTATGCATGCAGCACAGCAGACAAGGACCCACAGATGCATCTTCCCACATACCTGAAATACATTGTTTTTAAAAACAGAGGAAATTACCCTTAACTCATGACTATCTTAATTATACATATAAATGGAAGAAAATGACTTCTTAAAAGTATCCTGTAGGATTTTTGCCATATTTACATAAATTAAGCCTATTTTCTAAATTTTAGCATGTTTACAGGATTTTTATTCTCATGGATCACCTCTTAAGGGGAAAGCCATCCATTATTTTTAATAGTATATCCTATATTGACTTAAGGTCACAAACAGTAGAACACAGTTCTATTCAGTGTGTCAAACAGCTAGAGACACATGATTCTATGAATTCACTTGCTTCTAAGAGGAAAAGCAGTTGATAATAAAGACGTGTGGACAATAAGTGATGAATAAAGCCATATGCACCTATTATACAGGGAAACATAACTAAATTAACCAACAATAGAGACAAACTGTCAGAAAGACCAAATTTGTTCTGCAATAACAGTTCAGCATTGGTGTAAAGCATTTTTAAGAGGCATGAGGACAGACAAATAAAACTCTCTGTCTGACAAATACCAAGAAGCAGGCACAATAATCACACAATTTTATTTCAAACTACACACTGGGACCATGTTGTGCATGTGCATGTGCTGTCTGTATTTCATCAAGTTCTACTGTTCTCTGTGACTGTGAAATAAGTAACTAGAGTGAGACCCTAACTTCAAACCATCCACTCTTGAAGGTGAGGTTCTCTTTCCAAGCATTGAGGTTGATTCAGGAACCTGGTCTTTTGATACAAGGGAAAGGTTAAAGTAACAGAACTTCATTACCAGTTTGGTACTTGGCACTTTGAGGGAGGACTGGAGCCCAGAAATGGCCAGTTTGCGTAGCATACAGGTTAAACATTGCTGTTAACCTGTTATTGTGTTTAATTTATAGGCTAATGGTTATTACCAATACTCACACACAGAAAAACAGCATGCAGAAGGCTTGGTGCTATTCCACTGGAGTCCCATTATGCATTTCCCATGGATAGGGATTGATTACTAGTACTACGGAAACAGAGCACAGTACATAAATACATACTGAACACACCAGACTGAAAATGAAGGGCACACACACAGTCCAAAAGAAGAACATGGAAGCCATCCTTTAATCAAAGCCTCCTTATTACATGTGTTTTCCATGTATGTACAATTTTCAGCCAACTAAAGTTTCACTACCAAAATATTTTTAGTTAAAACTGCTTTATATGGGAATATTTCTACGCTGAGATAATCCCTATACAGCCTAGAACACAGTCCTGGCACATAGAGTTCAATAAGTGTTAGTAATTTTTAATGTTAATTAAGTGTACTATAGGTCATAATAGATATTAATTACTTAATGAGGCTATGAGCACAAGGACATCTTGGAAGTTACCAGGAATTATGGAGTTTTGGCTCCCACATAAAACAGCTCCAATGTGAGGGATGGCTAATGGTGGGACTGGCCGTCAGCTAACTACTACTCACTCTATCAAGCTCTCAGTTCTTATGGCTGTCAATGGGCCTGCACTGGCTCTTTCTCACTTCACAATTTCCCAACACTAAGCATCTTTGAGCTGAGACACAAAGCCAATTAAATATTGGAAATACATACAAACAAGGACTGGTCTATTTAACCTACCTCAACCCATTTTCTGATTCTTCAGAAACCCTGAAGTTTCCAGAGTGAAGTCTGGAGTTTATCTAGGTGCAATGTTGCATTCCTATAATACTAGCAATCAAGAGGTTGAAGCAAGAGGATTGCAAGCATGAAGCCAGCCTGAGCTACATAGTGATACTCTGTCTCATAAAATTAAATAAAGGAACAGTGAAGAGGCCCACCTTACCTCAGGTCTTTCCCCACGCCTTCAGTTTGGATCCCATGAAAACCTAACTAAGAAGGTCCCCAAAATCAAATGGGTAGTGTCTTAGTTGGGGTTTCAACTTTCATGAAGAGACGCCATGGCCATAGCAACTCTTATAAATGAAAATATTTAGTTAGGGCTGGCTCACAGTTCATAGGTTTAGTCCATTATCACCATGGTGGGAAGCACGGTGGCATGCAGGCAGACATGATGCTGGAGAGGGAGCTGAGACTTGTACATCTGAATTAGCAGGCATCAAGAAGAGAAAGGGAGCAACTAGGCGTGGCTTGAGCATCTGAAATCTCAAAGCCCACCCCACAGTGACAAACTTCCTCCAAAATATCCCATTGTGCCACTCCTTATGGTCCTATGGTGGCCACTTTCATTCAGACTGTCAAAGGTAGGAAGAAATTGCAGTTTAAAATATGTGTGTGATTGATACCCACTGTCCAGGAAGCGGAGTGGAGGGAGGCACAGCATGGAGAATGTGCAGACTGAATGTTTCTGGGCAGCTATGATTTCAAGACTAGAAATACATTCTTAAGTAAATAGTTTGCTCAGATGTCCACATGTCTCTTCCTTTGACCCTATCCTTTACAATGCAGAATTGACAGTTAATCAAAATTTTAGACAAATAAAAGACCCCATACTACCATGCTGGACTTGTAGTATTTGCTTGCCTAGTCTATCTTTTTCTCTTAATCTTTCAGCCACATCCTTTAAATATCATCTTCTGAGAAGAGACTTATGCATTTGATTCTTCTGATATCACACAGGCACAGATAGAAAGGAGGAAGAAGGGCAGTGGTAGCTGCCAGTGAAGAACAGGCCCATTATTGACAGTAGGAGTGGTGTGGGGCCTGGTCATTTCTCTTCCTCCTGAGAATCCTATTTTAAAGAAATCTCTTCCTCAGGACTGCAGCAGACTTTCACAGGTAAGACAGACCAGCAGTGATATGTCATGGCATCACACTACACATAAGTATAGGGGATGTAGCAGATTGTGGATGTGGTAGAAGAGACTGTGGGTGGGTAGTAGGTGTGAGAATCACAGTCTCTTGTTTCCACCAGAATCTCTATTTCTATTTTTCTTCCACAGTACTGAATGACTCATTCCCACCGTTTTATTTCCTATTTGTTAAAGAGTGTTTTTTCCTGTCGAACTTATCAAAAAGGGTGCAGTGTTCCTAGAGAAGTCTACCTTCTAGTGTGATCTTGGGTCCAGGACACCTTAAGTAGGACACTAGTGGAAAGCAGTGCTGAGAGTTCCCCTTCTACTGAATGAATTTCATATAATAAGATGATGAAACACTAATTCTAAGAAAGGTACTATACTGTGTACAGTAAATATCCTTTAAATAAATGTTCATGTGTGATGCTTATTTTATTAAAAAAATTTACAATAGTTTTTATAAATAATGTAATTGTCATATGTAAATACATTTTAAAAGTAGAAGATACAAAATACAAATTAAATTTAAAAAGTTTTCATGGTCTTTAGTTTTAAAAGAAAAATTTAAAAATTTAAAAATTTTTCTTTTAAAACTAGTGAGTCTTCATAGCACATTTTCAGTAGCCTCTTCTCAAAGTGATCATCAGTACTCTAGCTGGAGGATAGGATGTGTGAACTTGCCCAATTACATGTATTTTGCATGACTGTCCTCCCACTCAAAAGGTAATATTATGATCTGTACTTTAGGTGCTAACTAAAGCATCTAGATAACTCACCATCTTCTTCAAATAGCCATAGAGCCTTTTGCCATCTCAAATAAATTTCACCTGCCTTTTTAGGGAGGGGAGACGAGCACTCTCCCTTTTTTTGGCAAGGGTTTTGCATTTTTATTCTTTTAAAAAATATTTATCTTTTTTCAAAGATTTATTTATTTATTTTATGTAAGTACACTGTAGCTGTCTTCATACACTCCATAATAGGCCATCAGATCTCATTATGAATGGTTGTGAGTCATCAAATGGTTACTGGGAATTGAACTCAGGACCTTCAGAAAAGGAGTTCTTAATTGCTGAACCATCTCACCAGCCCCTTTAAGAGTTACTTATTATGTACAGTGTTCTGCCTGCACGCCAGAAAAGAGCGCCAAGATCATATTACAGATGGTTGTCAGCCACCACGTGGCTGCTGGAATTGAATTCAGAGACCAATCACAGGTCATGCTTTGAATGGTGGAGAAGAACACAGGATGGAATCTTTTATGTAAAACCCGCAGGACTTTTCTTTCCCTGCCCATTATTATCATAGCCAATGGCACTCTGGTCATTGTGTGTTCTTCCTATGAAGTTCCAAATTTTGAAGAAACTTGGAATTAAACATTTCAAAGACTAATAGTCACATAAGAGGGATCTTTGTGAAATTGCTTCAATGCCTCATCAGCAGATCCCATGTTCTGATGCTCTGTTGAATGGCAAGGAGGTGGACATGGAGCATGCACTAGAAAGACTGCCATGTGAATCTTAAAGATACTCATCTCTACTATATCCAATATGTGTCTGGGTTTAAATAAACACGTGCTTAAATAAAATAAACATTATCTGAAGCTGGAGAGAAGCACTTTGGAACCCTCTCTCACACCTCCTAACACAATGTGGTTGGTCCTCACTGCCCAAGGATCATTGCATCTGTTAGAACATCTCCTGGAGTCCTCATCTGGCTTGACAGGGCTTTTATGGTGCTTTAAGTTCTAGTCTCTCTTGGTCATTTTTGGTGCCTTTTATTGTCTCAAGGGAAACAGGCTACTTTAGAACTAATGCCTAGGCTTACTCCATATACCTACAGTAGTGGGCTTCCAGGAGCTAACAGAATTGGAGGCATGACTGTATTCTCTGAGTCTACTCCTTAATATTGTCATCACCTTAGAAATTTCCCAAAGATTAGACAGTTAATTTGTAACTCAGCGTTCCACATCCATAGATTCAGCTTGAAAAACCTGGACATGATATACATACCTATAATCTCAACCTTCAAGATATAGGAGGATTTTTAATTCAAGACTACCCTGGGCTACATGCGAGATTCTGTATTAATACAGCACTGTCCTCATGGAAAAAAAGAAATGGAAAGGAAAAGGAGATATAGAAAGATATAGATGAGGAAAAATGGAAGGAAAGAGGAGTAGAAGGAAGAAGAGCCTATTTAAAAGATGTCATTTCTGTATTAAACATGCAGAGATCTGTCTGTTGGTCATGATTTCCTTTTTTAAAAGATTTATTTATTTATTTATTTATTTATTTATTTATTTATTTATTATACATCATTCTGCCTGCATGTATGTCTGCAGGCCAGAAGAGGACACCAGATCTCATTACGGATTGTTGAGAGCCACTATGTAGTTGCTGGGAATTAAACTCAAGACCTCTGGAAAAGCAGCCAGTGCTCTTAACCTCTGAGCCATCTCTCCAGCACCTGGTCATGATTTCTAATGATTGTTGTCATAGGTCAGCCCATTTGTGGTTTGATGAAGAAAGGTTTTTTTAATAGAGATTTACTTATTTTTATTTATTTATTTGAGTATACTGTAGCTGTTTTCAGACACACCAAAAGAGGACGTCAGATCTTATTATGGATGGTTGTGATGAGTTTTGAACTCAAATCCCAGAATCCCATGTGGTTCAATACGTTTTCTTATAATCAACACTGTATTGACTATTGTAAAACATTTAAGTTGATTTACGGTGTAAGGAGGATGTATCTGGGTTCTATGCTATTACTACACAATTGTACATAGGAGACCTGGCCACCCCTAGATGTGATATTGATTAGGGGGCCTGGAACCAAAGTTCTATGTCTACAGAAAACTGACTGTATGCTGACTGTTAACTATACCTTATGGAAATTGTCGAGGTAATAATCAGAATATAGGGGAAGATTCATTAATACAGATGAGTCTGGCCCAGGTATGATTACTCAGGGTCAGGGTTGGGAAGGTGGCACAGAGTCAAACAGTGATCACCCAGAGCCCTCCCATCTTGTCTCTTAACTAGCCTGTACTATGACAAGAGCTGTCCAGAGATAAAAGGCAAACCCAGAGATAAAAACCTTCATTGCTCTGTGCTTTTTAACCTCTTCCTGAAGATCTGTTGGGAGGCCATCTACAGGAAGTACAGCATCTAACATAAGCTTGACCAATCTCTCCCCTTCTGGGCACAGAAAGTACCCATCACTCACAGGCACAATAGTGCTTTTCATGGGAGAACACAGGAAGGAAGGTGGGATCCACTTCTGCTTGTTTTCATAGGTCAGCCTGTTTGTGGTATGATGAAGGAAGGTTTTTTTTTTTTTTATAGAGATTTATTTATTTTTATTTATTTATTTGAGTATACTGTAGCTGTCTTCAGACACACCAGAAGAGGACATTAGATCTCATTATGGATGGTTGTGATGGGTTTTGAACTCAAATCCCAGAATCCCATGTGGTTCCTGGGATTTGAACTCAGCACCTTCAGAAGAGCAGTCAGTGCTCTTAACTGCTGAGCCATTTCTTCAGCTGGCAAGATTTATTTCTGTTCAAAGCAATAAAACATCTATTACTGTGTACTAAGAATCAGAGCTTTTGCTCAGCCTTTTCTTTTCTCTTCTCTTCTTTTCCTTTCTTTCTTAAAGATTTTATTGATTTTATGTATGTTATACAGTCATTGTCTTCAGACACACCAGAAGAGGGCATCAGATCATAATACAGATGGTTGTGAGCCACCATGTGGTTGCTGGAAATTAAATTCAGGACATCCGGAAGAGCACCCAGTGTCTTAACTTCTGAACTGTCTCTCCAGTCCTTGCTCAGTGACATCAAAAACTGCCCAGTAACTTGAGTTTAGATATGATCATGAATAGAATCCCCATGATGGCACAAGTGGCCTTATAAGGACAAGTAGAGAAACTTCATTATCACATTTGCTCTGTCTCACTAGATGATGCCCTCATCATGTTATGATATAGCAAGAGGGTCCTTATCAGATATTGTTTCTGTGTTCTTGAAACTCCCAGTTTCCAGAATCATGAGCCCAACAAATCTATATTCTTTAAAATATTACCTAGGTTGTGGCATGTGGTTATAATTACAGATAACAAAGTAAGATAGTATATTTTGTTTTGTTTTCTAGTCAACTTGAGAATAGAAACATTGAGGGATATAAATATAGATTTAAAGAATCTATTTAGGGCCAGTGAGATGTCTCAGTGGGCTGGTAATCTGAGTTTTATCCCCAGAATAGATATGGTGGAAGGAAAGAACTAACTTCTGAATGTTGTCCTATTGTCTCTCCATGGATACTGTGGTACTCGAATGTGTGCAAGTAAGATAGGTACATCCACCCACACAAGTAAATAAATATTTTAAAGTTATTTTACTTTGTAATGCTTAACTCAACAATAATTAGAAATATATTTACTGATTTAGCTACAGTGTATCATAAAGCACATGCAATACTCTATTCATTCAATAGTATTAACTTTTCTACTTTTGTTTCCAGTTTTATATTAACTTTTCATGTGACTATTGGCTATAGGTATTTTTATAATTCCTGCTGTCAAAGTTGAGCCCCTTACAAGCATTCTAGAGTGCATGACTTTTGGTTCTGGTCTATTAAAGGCTGTGGCCATGCCAACTAGAAAACAAGTTCAAACTACAAGCTTCCATTGACTGGAAAATGAGCTCAAATCATAAGCTTCTACATTATGATTTATGGGGCAGTGGGCTGTTCTGGCATCCTGGGTCCAGTGAAGCTACCAGTCCCAGTCCCGGAGCATCCAATGAGCAGAGCAATCTTGTTCACAAGTGACAGCAAGAGTTGGGTGGTAGCTCCTGGGAACCTGGCTCAGGTTTCAGCCCCAAACTCCCACAACGGCTCCATCAGGAGAGGTGTGTCATACTGGTCAAGTCCTCTTACATGCAAATAAAGATTCTCAGGCCAAACCGATGAGAGATAACTGCTGTCGAAATCTGAATGACCAGTCAGCTTGTCAGTTCAGCCCAACCCAACTCAGTGCAGGGCAGCATGGAGAAACTGAGCTGCCTGGAACAAATGGCAGAGATGGCTCCACCCATGCTCACTTTATTCCCTTCACTAGGGTTCCTGCACCAAGCTGGGCCAGAGATCTCTGTGGAAAGCCTCCGGCTCCAACATTCAGGCCCACAATGATTGTCTAGGAAAGATTTTTTTTTTCATTGTTCCTACCATAAGTTTCAGAACTTGAACAATTACCCCTCTCTTAATTGATATTTTCAGTCTGTGTACAGTGACTTTCAACAGTTCAAATGTGAAGTCCTGATACTAATTATTAACCCTTTCTCAAGTAGATCTCCTTTTTTTGTTTTTAAATGTTTTCTCAAGTGGCCTTGGTTAGCACCCTAGACTGACATTATTGAAGGTGTTTCCAGAGTTAAATGTCCAAAATAATTTAGTTCTATATTGTGACTCTTTGTAGTGACTTGACATTACATGCTTCTTCCTAACTTCTTGTGATTAATGCTTCTTGTGATTAATCACCCCAAACAGATGGGCATAAAATTTCATTCTGTTAATGTTTTATAAAGGAAAGTAGGCTAATTAACTTCTGCCTGGGAGTTAGTGTGGTGCAGAGAGCCCTCAGCCTTCACTATGATTCTGCCTTCTCAGCACTTCTGAGCCAACAGCTGCCTCCATTGCACTAAGTCACTCAAAGGAGTTTCCTCTGAGATTTCAACAGATACCTTAGAAAAGACCTCGGGAGACATTTTAAGGTTACTTTATTTTTAAAATACACACATGTAAATGCAGTGAAACAGTTAAGAAACTGACCAAAGTCGATGAACACTGCTGTAACTGAGTTGCAGCTATACTGGGCCCAGCCTTCCCTATCACTTTATGGTGAGGAAGGACCTTTTATTTATTATTCTTGTAAAATACACATGATATGAAAGCTATCCTTTTTCTTTTTCTTTTTTTTTTTAATTTTTTTTTTAGATATTTTCTTTAT
>NW_022196905.1:147603131-147605175 GCF_008632895.1 Mastomys coucha | reverse complement strand
GCCACTTGGAAGCTGAGAGGATCCTGTCCCTGCCGCCCGGCGGCTCCCCTGCGACTCTTGGGGTCTGTACCTCCCTGGTGACTGCTCCCGGCTTAGGAACTCCTCCTTTTTCTTTTTTTAAATTGACAGTTGAGTGGCATGAAGTATAGTCACAGTATTGTGGGATTATGATTCCCATCTATCACCAGAATTCTTTGACCATTTTCTTTCTTTCTTTCTTTCTTTCTTTCTTTCTTTCTTTCTTTCTTTCTTTCTTTCTTTTTTCTTTCTTCCTTCCTTCCTTTCTCTCTCTCTCTCTCTTTCTTTCTTTCTTTCTTTCTTTCTTCCTTTTTTTTCTGAGGGTTTCTCTGTGTAGCCCTGGCTGTCCTGGAACTCACTCTGTAGACCAGGCTGGCCTTGAACTCAGAAATCCACCTGCCTCTGCCTCCCAAGTGCTGGGATTAAAGGCGTGCGCCACCACCGCCTGGCCTCTTTGACCATTTTAAACTGAAATTCTATACCCAGTAAATACTAACTTTTCACTTCTCCCTCTCATAGCCCTTGGCAATCACCATGCTACTTTCTATTGATACCAATTTGATGTCTCTAGCTCCTTGTATAAATGAAATCATATAATATTTGTCTCTTGGCAACTGGGTTATTTCTTTTTGGGTAAAATCCTTGGAACATTTATGTTCTGGCATGTGCCACAGTTTTAGTCTGAATTATGTTGCATTTATATCTAGTGTGTGTTCATGTATGTTTGCATGCATCTCTTGACCAAATGTTGACCTTGGGTATTGTTCCTCAGGTAATATCCACCTTGGTTTTGAAGCCAGGTCTCTCACTTGAGATCAATAATTTGGGCTAGTCTTGACAATGAATCCTAGGGCTCCACCCAGTCTCCACCTCACCAGAGCTGGGATTACTGGCAGAGCATCAAATGCCTGATTAGTGTTTTGGAGTTTTGTCATATGCATGTGTGTGATTGTGTGTGTGTTCTAAAATCAGCTTGTATCTATAGTAAAGTTTTCAAAACTGTTTTAATATTTATTATACAGAATAATTAGATTTATTATAGTATTTCCATGCATGTATTTAATGCATTTTGATAATATTCTGCAACCCCCTTAATTTCTCTTGGAGTTGCATTGAGTCTGTAGGCATTGAGCCTGTAGATTGATTTTGGAAGTATAGACATCCCATGAGCAGGTAAGGTCTTTCCACCTTTTAGTGTCTTCTTTAATTTCATTCTTCAGTATCTAAAGTTTTCACTATAGAAGTCTTTCTCTTCTTTGGTGAGGTTTAATTCAAGGGAATATTTGCTGGGATTTTAAAAGTGTTATGAATGGGATTATTTGCCTGATTTCTTCTCAGTATATTTTTCATTGGTCTATAAGAAGGCTACTGACTTTTGCATGCCATTTTTGTGTTCTACCATTTTGTTGCAAATATCCATCCATTCTTTAGGTTTTCTGGTGGAGTCTTTAGAGTCTTTGATGTATAGAATTATATTATCTGCAAATAGAGATACTTTGACTTCTTGCTTTCTGTATTATATTTCTTTTATTTGCTTTATATTATTCTAGCTAAAATTTTTCAGTACCACCTTAAATAAGAGTCAGGAAGAGTGACTCGGGTTCCTTCCAGTCTGTCTGGGCTGAGGTCCCGAGCAGACCTTGGGTGCAAGCTCTGCAGCCAGTCCCACAACACACAGAGAAAGCCACACTCCCAGGTGATTTAACAAGCCCAGGATCACAGGATCACAGAATCACAGGATCCCAGAGACAGCTTGACTCTGAGGAGTTCTGACACAACCAGGATCACAGGAAGGACAGGCTACATTCAGATTTAGCAAGGGCAGTTAGCACTAGAGTTAACCAGACGGCCAGGGGCAAGCATAAGAAAATAAACAAAACAAACCAAGGTCACTTGCCATCATCAGAACCCAATTCTCCCACCATAGCAAGTCCTACACACACAATCACACCGGAAATGCAAGATTCAGATCTAAAATCACTTATCAAGATGATGATACAGGACCTTAAGAAAGACATAAATAGCA
>NW_022196905.1:147601739-147602164 GCF_008632895.1 Mastomys coucha | reverse complement strand
GAAATTTGTTGATTGTCATCCAATGGTCTCTCTAATTTGGTAATTGGAGAAATAGGTCCAATATTGCAAAACTTATATACCCTTTCAGCTTGTTTGTTTGTGACAGTGCCTGGCTATGTACAACATAAGGGTCTTGAAATCTTTCTTCTCCTATCTCAGCCTCTCTATTAGTAGTATTGTTTATTTCATGTTTTTACACTATACTATGGTTTTCAGAACAGCTTATATATTTCAAAAGTATTTATATACCCAAAAGAAACATAAACGATTAACCAGGGAGGTGGCTTGTAAAAGAACAAGAAAGTGAGACTGAATGCTTTGCTTGACACTTGTAACTCTTGTATCAAGTTTGAAGATGAGGACTTTATAAGTTACTCTTTCTCTGAGATCAATGCTTTTCCAAATTATCACATATAATGAACCAA
>NW_022196905.1:147596085-147600622 GCF_008632895.1 Mastomys coucha | reverse complement strand
GTTGTTTTATATCAAACAACTTTTATAATACTTATTTTTATTGTCACAATATTTTATAAATTTTAAGGGATATGACAAAAAAGATATTGTAGGTATTGAAGGGAGTGGTCTTTGGGAGGAGTGGTGGTACAAAAGGGAAACAAGAATGTGATTCAATTCTGTTTAATTAAAATGTTTTTAAATGTTAACAAATTAAAAAATAATTAAAATAACAACAAAAATGAAAAAAAAAAGAGTCAGGAAAGTAGGAACCCTTGTTTTCTCCATTTAATATAATGTTAGCAATAGGTTTGCCATATATATTATTATATGTTTCTTATATTCTGAGTTTCTTTGGGATGCTTAATATGATTAATGTTGGTTTTGTCAAAAACCTTCCACATCTATCAAGATGTCATATGATTTCTATTATCAAAAACAAGGTATCATTTATGAAATTTATAAAATTTAGTGATTGATATATTGAACCAGCACTACATCTCTGGGATAAACCAGCTTGATCATGGTGAGTGATATTTTGATATATTACTGAATCGAGTTTGCAAGTATTTTTAAAGAAATTTTGCATATATATTTATATTGAAGGCTGGTTAGTGACTTTTTATTTTGTTTTTTTTTTTTTTTTTTTTTTTTTTTTATCTGGTTTTACTATCAGGCTAATACTAGCTTCATAAAGAGTTTGGCAATGTACCCTTACTTTGCTATTTCATAAAGTGGTTTGAGAAGAATTTGTGTTAGTATTTCATTGAAGGTCTGGTAATTTTTTTAATTGGTAGATATTTGATAATTGCTTCACTCTTATTGCTTTCTACAAAGCTGCTCAGTTTTTTACATCTTTATGATTTACTTTTCATAGGTCATATAAGTCTAGAAATCTATGTATTTTATTTTAGAGTTTTCCAATTCATTGGAATACATGATTTTTTAAGGTAAGACCTAACAAATTTTTTCTGAATTTCATTAACGTGTGGTAATAGCTCTCCTTACCTTCCAGTTATTTACTTTGAGACCTTTCACGTTCATTTTTTTATATCTAATTGTTTTGAGAATTTTATATATGAATAGTATATTTATATCATTTTTATCCCTCCCTTTGCCAGTCAACCTCCTCCCATTTCCTCCCTCAGGTTCATGCCTTCTTTTTCTCTTTCTTTCTTTTACTTTTCTTCTTTCTTTCTTTCTTTCTTTCTTTCTTTCTTTCTTCTTTTTTCTTTCTTTCCTACTCTCTTCCAACTTTTCTTCTTTTCTCTTTCTTTCCTACTTTCTTCTCTCTCTCTCTCCTTTTTCTCTCTCTTTCTTACCCCAACCATAACCTTAACCCTAACACTAACCTTAAACCTAACACTAACCCTAAACATAACCCGAATAGGAATCACTTCTCGGATTTCTTTTTTCTTTTCCCTATAACCCTAGCCCTAACCCACAACACTAACCCTAACCCCTAACCCTAACTCCTGATTCTCACCTTGAACCTAAACCTTTACCCTGACCCTGACCATATGCTGTCACACTGGAGTGACTGAAAACCTGGTGGCTCTACAATAATGAGGTTGGAGGCCAGGCCTTCACAATTCCAATCTGGTTCTAGAAACTTTTAAGATTCCTGGAGTGTTAGCATTCTGTCTAAACTACATCCCACAGTTACCTGGTAACAGCCTGGTAGGCCTGATCCACTATAAAAGTGGCTGCTTGCTTGCCCCCTCCTCTCTCTTTTGCCTCTTGTTCTATTGCTTCCTCTTCCTTTCCCCTTCCCTTCCCACTCTCTCCTCGTGCTCATGACCATGACAGGCCTCCACTTTTCTACTCTCCCCCTCTATGCCAAGAATAAACTTTCTCTGCCTCTACTACCCTCTTAACTCCCCTCCCCATGCCAAGAATAAACTTTATTCTATGCTAGACTGGCCTCTGTGGGAATTGTATGCATTTGGTGCAAAGACATTCAGCAGGCTGAACATCCATGTATTATTAACTTTCATTACTAAATAAATGTTATCATTTTAATTGTTATGTTCCATATAAGCATTTATTGTTATCTACCTTGCCAGTATAGTTTTTAATCATGTGCACTGCTATTCAGGGAACTCTTTTCTCTTGAATTTTTATTTCATTTAAAAAGATATTGATAGAATGATAATTTGTAGAGTTTTTTTAATGTATGCAAAGACCTGGTTTTATTCACAAGTACGGTACCATTAGAGTTAGTGCCTATGCTTATAACTCCAGCACCCAGAGTTGGAGCAGAAAGAAAAATATTTAAGAATATCTTTAGGCAGGACAGAATAAGTTTGATATCATCCTGGATCACAGGGTATCACTAAGTACATATAGTGAGAATAATACATAGGCTTTTCCCAGCATCAAACAGTAACACTGGCAGATAGGTATGAAAGGGAATCTGAGAGCCTTTTTGGTTTGCATTTCCCTGATGACTAAGGATGTCAAACATTTTTTAAGGTGCTTCTCAGCCATTCAGTATTCCTCAGTTGAGAATTCTTAGTATAGTTCTGTACACCAATTTTTAATAGAATTATTTGGTTCTCTGGAATCTAACTTCTTCCCATATTTTGGATATTAGCCTCCTATCAGATTTAAGTTTGGTAAAGATCTTTTCCCAATCTGTAGGTTTCAATTTTGTAATGATGACAGTGTCCTTTGCTTTATAGAAACTATTCAATTTTATGAGATTCCATTTGTCTATAATTGATCTTAGAGCCTGGGCCATTGCTGTTCTGTTCAGGAAATTTTCCCCTGTGCAAATGTGTTTGAGGCTCTTTCCCACTTTCTCTTCTGTTAGAGTCAGTGTACCTGGTTTTATGTGAAGGTTCTTGATCCACTTACATTTGAGCTTTGTACAAGGAGATATGAATGGATCAATTTGCATTCCTCTGCATTCAGACCAACACTTGAGCCAGCACCATTTGTTGAATATGCTATCTTTTTTCCATTGGGTGGTTTTGGCTTCTTTGTCAAAGATCAAGTGGCCATAGGTGTGTGGATTTAATTCTGGGTCCTCAATTCTATTCCATTGGAGGATCCTGCTGGTTTCCATCTCTGCAGGGAGCTGATCCTGTGCTATAGTCCTCCATACACAAATACTTCCAGGAGAGAGCTACTCTACAAGGAGTGCTGACACACCTGTGAGCACAGGTAAGACCACCACTTCTGTTCAATTCCTGATCCAAGAAGGACCAACCAAAAGCTACCAGGACACAAGAACCAAGGAATAGCCTGGGACAGGATCCTTCCAGTTTCTGTCTGCATCCCAGAGCTAATGCTGTGCTACAGCTTTCTATACCCAAATTCCTCCCAGAGAGAATGGACACACAGACTTGCAGGAGGGACAAGCCACAGTCTGAGACAGCAAGACCAGCTAACACCAGAGATAACCAGATGGCAAGAGGCAAGGCCAAAAACATAAGCAACAGAAACCAAGGCTACTTGGCATCATCAGAGCCCAGTTCTCCCACCACAGCAAGCACTGGATACCCCAAGACACCAGAAAAGCAAGACTCTGATTTAAAATCACATCTCATGATGATGATCGAGGACTTTAAGGACATAAATAACTCCCTTAAAGAAATATAGGAAAACACAACCAAACAGGTGAAGGAATTGAACAAAACCACCCAGTATCTAAAAAAAATGGAAATAGAAACAATAAAGAAATCACAAATGGAGACAACCCTGGAGATAGAGAACTTAGGAAAGAGATCTGGATTCATAGATGCAGGCATCACCAACAGAATACAAGAGATAGAAGAGAGAATCTCAGGTGCAGAAGATACCATAGAAAACATTGACACAACAGTCAAAGAAAATGCAAAAACCAAAAATCTCCTAACCCAAAGCATCCAGGAAATCCAGGATGCAATGAAAAGAACAAACCTAAGGATAATAGGTATAGAAGAAAGTGAAAACTCCCAACTTAAAGGGCCAGTAAATATCTTCAACAAAATTATAGAAGAAAACGTCCCTAACCTAAAGAAAGTGATGCCCATGAGCATACAAGAAGCTTACAGAACTCCAAATAGATTGGACTAGAAAAAAATTCCTCCTGTCACATAATAGTCAATACACGAAATGCACAAAACAAAGAAAGAATATTAAAAGCAGTAAGGGAAAAAGGTCAAGTAACATATAAAGACAGACCTATTAGAAATATACCAGACTTCTCACCAGAGACTATAGTAGCTAGCAGAACCTGGGCAGATGTCATACAGACCCTAAGAGAACACAAATGCCAGCCCAGGCTACTATACCCAGCAAAACTTTCAGTTACCATAGATGGAGAAAACAAGATATTCCATGACAAAACCAAATGTACACAATTTCTTTCCACAAATCCAGCTCTACAAAGGATAATAGATCAAAAACACCAACACAAGGAATGAAACTACACCCTAGTAAAAGCAAGAAAGTAATCTTCTTTCAACAAACCTAAAAGAAGTCTGGGCAGTGGTGGTACACGCCTTTAATTCCAGCACTTGGGAGGCAGACGCAGGCAGATTTCTTTCTTTCTTTTTCTTTTTTTTTTTTT
>NW_022196905.1:147594792-147595677 GCF_008632895.1 Mastomys coucha | reverse complement strand
CCAAGTGTTTCAATAAACAATGGTTCTGCTTGGAGGGTGGCACAGACATTAGGTGAGGGTAAGAATTTTCATTAGATGTGACAATTTGGAAAAGCATTCATCTCAGAGAAAGAGTAACTTCTAAAGTCCTCTTCTTCAAACTTGATACAAGAGTTACAAACATCAAGCAAAGCATTCAGTCTCACTTTCTTGTTCTCTTACAAGCAGCCTCCCTAGTTAATCGTCTATGTTTCTTTTGGGTATATAAATACTTTTGAAATATATAAGCTGTTCTGAAAACCATAGTATAGTGTAAAAACATGAAATAAACAATACTACTAATAGAGAGGCTGAGATAGGAGAAGCAAGATTTCAAGACCCTTATGTTGTACACAGACAGACACTGTCACGAACAAACAAGCTGAAAGTTTACATAGATTGTACAATGTTGGACCTATTTCTCCAATTACCAAATTAGAGAGACCATTCAATGACAATTAAAAAATTTCTAATTCCTCATATTATTGGATTTCAATCGATTAAGATATGTTGGTAATATTAATTTTCATATTAATATATTAAGACAAAGTAATTGTCATTTCCTGTCGTTTTTGTTGTAAGAGGTAGAATTAGGTTTGTGTGGATTTGTTGAAAGATTACCTTCTTGCTTCTTCTAGGGTGTAGTTTTGCTCCTTATGTTTATTTTTCCATCTATTACCCTTTGTAGGGCTGGATTTGTGGAAAGATATTGTGTAAATTTTGTTTTGTCAGGGAATATCTTGTTTTCTCCACCTATGGTAATTGAGAGTTTTGCTGGGTATAGTAGTAGCCTGGGCTAGCATTTGTCTTCTTGTAGGGTCTGTATGACATCTGCCCAGGATCTTCTAGCTTTCATAGTCTCTGGTG
>NW_022196905.1:147576319-147594469 GCF_008632895.1 Mastomys coucha | reverse complement strand
CATCACTTTCTTTAGGTTAGGGAAGTTTTCTTCTATAATTTTGTTGAAGATATTTACTGGCCCATTAAATTGTGAGTCTTCACTCTCTTCTATACCTATTATCCTTAGGTTTGGTCTTCTCATTCCATCTTGGATTTGCTGGATGTTTTGGGTTAGGAGATTTTTGGTTTTTGCATTTTCTTTGACTGTTGTGTCAATGTTTTCTATGGTGTCTTCTGCCCTTGAGATTCTCTCTTCTATCTCTTTTATTCTGTTGGTGATGTTTGCATCTATGACTCCTGATTTGTTTCCTAGGTTGTGTATGGCCAGGGTTGTCTCTCTTTCTGTTTTCTTTATTGTTTCTATTTCCATTTTTAGATTCTGGATGGTTTTGCTCATTTCCTTCTCCTGTTTGATTGTGTTTTCCTATAGTTCTTTAAGGGATTTTTGTGTTTCCTCTTTAAGAGCTTCTAGCTGTTTACCTGTGTTCTCCCGTATTTCTTTGAGGGTGCTATTTATGTCTTTCTTAAAGTCCTGTATCATCACCATGAGAAGTGATTTTATATCTGAATCTTGCTTTTCTGGTATAATGGTGTGTCCAGGACTTGCTCTGGTTGGAGAATTGCTTTCTGATGATGCCAAGTGACCTTGGTTTGTGTTGTTTATTTTCTTATGCTTGCCTCCTGCCATCTGGTTATCTCTAGTGCTACCTGCCCTTGCTAAATCTCACAGGCAGATTTCTGAGTCCAAGGCCAGCCTGGTCTACAGAGTGAGTTCCAGGACAGCCAGGGCTACACAGAGAAACCCTGTCTCAAAAACAAATAAACAAACAAAACAAAACAAACAAAAAACCCAAAACCAAACCCAAAAGAAGACAGCCACAGAAACATAAAAATAACAGGAAGCAACTATCAGTATTCCTTAATATCTCTTCATATAAATGGATTCCATTCCCCAATAAAAAGACATAGTCTAACAGACTGGATACTTAAACAGGACCCAGCAGTTTGCTGAATACAGGAAATGCACCTCAGTGACAAAGACAGACACTACCTCAGATTAAAGGGCTGGAAAATAATTTTCCAAAAAAAGGTCCCAAGAAACAAGCTGGAGAAGCCATTGTAATATCTAATAAAATCAACTTTCAACCAAAAGTTATCAGAAAAGATAAGGAAGGACACTTCATACACATCAAAGGAGAAATTTGCCAAGAAGAACTCTCAATTCTGAACATCTGTGCTCCAAATGCAAGGGTACCCCCATTCATAAAAGAAACTTTACTAAAGCTCAAATCACAGATTGCACCTCACACAATAATGGAGACCTCAACACCCTGCTCTCATCAATGCACAGATCATAGAAACACAAGCTCAACAAAGACACATTGAAACTAACAGAAGTTATGGACCAAGTGGATTTAACAGATATCTATAGAACATTTCATCCTAAAACAAAAGAACATGCCTTCTCAACACCTCTTGGTACCTTCTCCAAAATTGACCATATAATTGGTCACAAAACAGGCCTCAACAGATACAAGAAGACTGAAATAAGCCCATACGTCTTGTCAGATCATCACATACTAAGGCTGGTCTTAAATTCCAACAAAAACAACAGAAAGCCCACATACACATGGAAGCTGAACAATGCCCTACTCAAATGATAAGTTGGCTAAGGAAGAAATAAAGAAAGAAATTAAAGACTTTAGAATTTAGTGAAAATGAAGACACAACATACCCACACTTATGGGACACAAATGAAAGCAGTGCTAAGAGGAAAACTCATATCTCTGAGTGCCTCCAAATAGAAACTGGAGAGAGCATACACTAGCAGCTTGACAGTACACCTGAAAGCTCTTGAACAAAAAGTAGCAAAGATACCCAAGAGGAGTAGACGGCAGAAAATAATCAAACTCAGGGCTGAAATCAACGAAGTAGAAACAAAAAGAACTATTCAAAGAATCAACCAAACCAGGAACTTGTTCTTTGAGAAAATCAAGAAGAAAAATAAACCCTTAGCCAGATTAACCAGAGGGCACAGAGACAGTATCACAATTAACAAAATCAGAAATGAAAAGGGAGATACAGCAACAGAAACTGAGGAAATTAAAAAACAAAATCAGATCCTACTACAAAAGCCTATATACTCAACAAAACTGGAAAATCTGGATGAGATCAACAACATTCTAGAGAGATACCAAATACCAAAATTAAATCAGGATCAGATAAATCATCAAAACAGTCTCATAATCCCTAAAGAAATAGAAATAGTCATTAAAAAGTCTTCTAAACCAAAAAAGCCCAAGACCAGATGGGTTTAGTGCAGAATTCTATCAGACCTTCAAGGAAGACCTAATACCAATACTCTTCAAACTATTCCACAAAATAGAAACAGAAGGAACACTACCCAACTCCTTCTATGAAACCAAAGTTACACTGTGTATTCTCCTTTGGAGATGGAACAGTTTCTGATTAATCAAAAACTTGTCACAATTTCCTTTCACAGAGGACTTCATAAGAGATTTTTTTTCTACTTCTATGATATTTAATGTTCCAAATAGATTTTAAAAACTGGTTGATTGCATATTACTTTTACCTTTAGAACATATCATGTATATTCAAGAGGCATTTAACTATTATAAATTATTTTGATGACTTAAAAATCTCAATAGTGAATTGTATATTTTAAAATAATTTTTTAGTTTAATAAAAACAAAAAGAAAAAAAACAGAAAGAAAAAAAAGATATTTTAGGTGAATGCACATCTCAGTATAGACTATTCCAAGAAGCACACCAGCCATGATTCAGAAAGTTGGTAAGGGTTTAAATGCATTTGCACAAAATGGTAGAAAATCATGATGCAATATGTTTATTTGATTTCATAGTGGAAGCCTCCACAAAACATTTACAGAGATGTGATGACTTGTTCTTGACCTCTGTCTGACCTTTGTTAAATTTCATTCCAGTTTGGATGGCAATGGTAATTATTCATTGTTTAATTGATTTTTGTTTTATTTTGTTTTGTTTTGAGACAGGGTTTCTCTGTGTAGCCCTGGCTGTCCTGGAACTCACTCTATAGACCAGGCTAGCCTCTTACTCAGAAATCTGCCTGCCTCTGCCTCGTAGGTGCTGGGATTAAAGGCATGTGCCACCACTGCCTGGTTGATTGATTTTTTTTTTTAAAAGATAGGCTATCCCTGTATTCCAGATCCCCTGTATATGATCTAGAACTCACTATGTAAACCAAGCTTCTGCCTCCTGAGTGCTCTGATTAAAGTTATGTTTCTTTCTTAAAAAAAATTCTATTCCATTGATCTACCTGTCTGTCTCTGTACCAATACCATGCAGTTTTTATCACTATTGCTCTGTGATACAGCTTGAGGTCAATGATAGTGCTTTCCCAGAAGTTCTTTTATTGTACAGAATTGTTTTCAGTATCCTGGGTTTTTGTTATTCCAGATGAATTTGAGAATTGCTCTTTCTATCTCTGTAAAGAATTGAGTTGGAATTTTGGTGGGGATTGCATTGAATAGATTGTTTTTGGTAAAATGACCATTGCTACTATGTTAATCCTGCCAATCTATGAGCATGGAAGATCTTTCCATCTTCTGAGGTCTTCTTTGATTTCTTTCTTCAGAGACTGGAAGTTCTTGTCATACAGATTTTCATGTGCTTGTTTAGAGTTATGCCAAGATATTTTATATTATTTGTGACTATTGTGAATGGCGTTGTTTCCCTAGTTTCTTTCTCAGCCAATTTGCCTTTTGAGTAGAGGAAGGCTACTGATTTGTTTGAGTTAATTTTATATCTAGCTACTTTGCTGAAGTTCTTTATCAGCTCTAGTAGTTCTCTGGTGGAATTTTTGGGATCCCTTATGTATACTCTCATGTCATCAACAAATAGTGATATCTTGACTTCTACCTTTCCAATTTGTATCCCTTTGACTCCTTTTGCTGTCTAATTTCTCTGGGTAGAGCTTTGGTGCCTGGTATCTATCTACAAAATCATTCATTTCATCTAGATTTTCCAGTTTTGTTGAGTATAAGCTTTTCTAGTAGTATCTGATTTTTTTAACTTCCTCAGTTTCTGTTGTTATGTTTCCCTTTTCCTTTCTGATTTTGTTAATTTGGATACTGTCTCTGTGCTCTCTATTTAGTTTGGCTAAGGGTTTATTTTTCTTGTTAATTTTCTCAAAGAACCAGCTCCTAGTTTTATTGATTTTTTTAATAGGTCTCTTTGTTTCTACTTCATTGATTTCATCCCTGAGTTTGATTATTTCCAGCCGTCTACTCTTCTTGGGTATATTTGCTTCTTTTTGTTCTAGAGCTTAGTGTATGATATCTCCAATTTCTTTTTAAAGACACTCAGAGCCATGAGGTTTCCAGTTAGCACTGCCTTTATTGTGTCCCATAAGTTTGGGTATGCTGTGCCTTCATTTTTGCTAAATTCTAAAATGTCTTTAAATTATTTATTTCTTCTATGACAAAATTATCAGTGAGTTGAGAGTTGCTTAGTTTCCTTACATATGTAAGCTTTCTATTATTTCTGTTGTCATTGAAGATAAGCCTTACTCTGTGGTAGTCTGATAGAATGCATGGGCTTAATTTAAACTTCTTGTATCTTTGAGGCTTCTTTGGTGTCTGATTATATGGCCAACTTTGGAGAAGTTACCATGAGGTGTTGAGAAGAAGGTATATTCTTTTGTTTTAGGATGAAATGTTTCATAGATATCTGTTAAATCCACTTGGTTCATCACTTTTCTTAATTTCATATGTTTAGTTTCTGTTTCTATGATCTGTCCATTGATGAGAGTGGGGTGTTGAAGTCTCCCACTACTATTTTGTAAGGTTCAATGTGTACTTTGAGCTTTAGTAATGTTTCTCAACTCCCAGAAAAGTAACTCAAAGTGACACCATAACTGTTATTTTTCTGAAACTTCAGCTACTACTGATCTCTATTCCTAATAGAGAGGCCCATATTCTACAGCTCTCTTTGTAAAAAGCTGTGATCAGAAAGGTGGGCCCCTCATGCCCTCTCATGGTTTCTGGCAAACCCATCCCCACTGAAGTCCATACAGAAAACAATGTTGAAGTGTAATTTTTTGTCTGGTTCTTGCCATATGAATTATGACACAAGATTTGTAAGCTGCTCTATCCACCTGCATACCACATGCAAAGCCAAAACCTCTCTAGTTCAGAAACTTTATTTTGTACTCTAGAATTGAATATCCCCCAATTACAGCATTTTAATCAAATATTGCTGAAAGATGAACCTTATCACATCCTTTTCTTTTGTTTTCTTTCCTTCTTCCTTTCTTTTTTTCCTTCTTTCTTTCTTTTTATCATTTTCTCAACTATTCATAGAAGTTATTAGACAAAAGTGAATGTGGAATGCAATGCTCAGAACTCCTAGAAATCAGACCTTCGGTTTTTCAAATTGTCTTCCCAGTAGACAACAAAAGCAATGCCTGTGAAGATAGTATTAGAACCATGGTTATCCCACAGCCAGGACTTCAGAGCCTTTCTGTCCCTGGGGAATCCAGATGCAGGAAGGGTCAGAGGCCAAAGGCCTCTACCCTGGTCACTATTCTTACCAAGAGAATTATAATCTGGTTCACAGTCCATCTCAGTCCCAGCATATCAGACTCTGCTACCTCAGTCAATCTGCTCTTCCTGGTCTGGGAATAGTTGCCCCCACACTCATCATGGTATGCTTTGTGGTCTTCCTCACAGCTTTCTACAGCTTCACCCGAGGAAAATCCTGGAAAGAACACACAGGCTGCCCTTTACTGGTGCTCCTGATTTCTAGGTCTTCCTAGATTCCATCATTAATTTGGATCACCCTAAACCTAGATTGGCCTCAGGACAGAAACACTTCCCCTCTGGGGTGATCAGACACCAAATTACTCAAACAGCACAAGCATTCCCACCTCTGCCCTTCTACCCTAGAGACACACAGCACCCTACTGTGGGAAATTTGTAGTTTTGTAGAAATTCTTCTAGTCTTCTGGAGATCTTCTTCCTCTTCTAAGGCATGGTGGAGAGATAAGGATACCAAGCCACCCACAAAACTTTTGACACAAAGTTTGTCCTGTCTACAAGTAATACAAGGAAAAGATGGAACAGAGACAAAGAGAATGGCTAAATAATAGCAGACCCAACTTCATGGGCAAGTAGAAATCCCTGACACTATTAATGATACTATGTTATGCTTGCAGACAGGAGCCTAACATGACTGTTCTTTCAGTGCCTCTACCCTGCAGCTGAAACAGTTGAAGAAACTCACAGCCAAACATTGGATGGAGCTTGGAAGTCTTATGGAAGAGTTTGGAGAAGGACTGAAGGACCTGGAGTGGCTAGGAACTCCACAGTTAAACCAAAGGGTCAAGTCACCTGGACTCTTGGGAGCTCTTAGAAATTGAACCACCAACCAAAGAACATACACAGGCTGTACCTAGGCCCCCACACATATGTAGCAGATGTCCTGCTTGGAACGTACCTGGAGGAGATGGGGCAGTTATCATAATATAAAGTGAATAAATAAATTAATGGAAAAGAAAGTTGAACCAGGTTGCATGGCCATGTGCTCCAGAGACTATGGATTTGTAAAACAGCACACTGTGTATAACTCACATCTTTTCTCTTGAGCTAAATATCTTAATCTTTGAATATAAAAGTCATGTTTAGGCAGCACCACACCATTTTACTCAAAATCTTCTATTTTGTTTGAACTAGTGTAATTACAGTAATTTGGTTTCACAATAATTGAATGTGTGGTTTGTGGACCCAAGCATTTATTGATCATCAACAATTAATTACCTCACCACTCCTTCCCAATGTCAACTGCTGTCAAAACAGGAATTCTTTCACCCTACTTCTCCATCCATTTTTGTTCTGTAACTAAGCTTCTAAGTTGGTCATAGAATTAAATTTATGCAGGACCACTCTTCATTTATAAGTCCCAATAAAAGTCAGAGAGTTTGGAGGACACTCATTCATTGGTATGTTTTTCCTCTTCACTGACCAGAAAGGTACAGACTAGAAGGAGTTGCAGGACTGTCTTCTCAGCACTGGGCAGCAGAGGCATGGTTAGGTGTTCAAAGCAAGTCTTAATCAAATAGCACGAGAAAAGACTGAGCCACAGGAGTTGTTGCTCTAAACAGAAACAAATGTGAAATCACTTGAGAAAAAAAGGAATAAAATTCCTAATGATTGGGAAGCATTGAGAAGAAAAGCAAAGGGGAAATTAGAGAAGTGATGCATAAAAAATGGAATTTAAAAATGCCAACAATTGATGTTTTTAAAAAACAAATATTATTGAAAAATACATACGTGTACTGACTTGAAAAAGAGCAAGCACTTCCCTGGTAGAGGGAATGGAATTAAGATACTGTTTGACTTTGCTCCTATGTGCAATGTTAGCTCCTGAGATCTGTAACCTGACGTACACAGCTATAGCTAGTGGCCTGTGTCTCAACCCTCTGAGCTGATATATGACAACTGGATTAGACATATCTGTAAAGAACAGTCCCCTGTTTGGAAATTCAATATTCATTGGATCATGGTAACCTTCACAAATTATACACCCACTAATAATCTGACCTGCCTTCATTATCAATAAATATATGCTGGGAAATCACAAAATCACTCACCATTCTACAATCAGGACCTTTTTCATAATAGTGATTCCAGCAGCTGTTTGCCTACCTCATTTGTCTCTGTGTTGTACACAATAAGCTAGTTCTTGTATTCTACTCTGAAAGTAGAGGTATGTTCCACAGGAATTCTTTTCCTGTTACTCCAGTGGACAGTTGTCTATATGACTCCTGGGTGTATGACTATATGGTTATATGGGTAATTTAAAAATTGAGTGATGGTATTGCTGTTTACTTTAAGAATTTAGTAATTATTTATTCTCCATCCTTTGGTTCTGTAACTAAGCTTCTAAATTGGTCATAGAATTAAATTCATGCACAACCACTCTTCATTTTAAGTCCCAATAAAAGTCAGAGAGCAACAAATTAATATTTATTATTATTTAGTTAAACAAAGAGGACATCAAGGGAACTACCCTGGGGAGTAACAGACAGGTGTCAATGCCAACTAGGTCAACAACATAAGAGAGCTTGTCTTGGAAACATTTTTCCAAAAGTCTGAAGAAACAGCTATTCTTGAATTAATATCCCTTCCCAGGGAGAAATTACTCCACAAATATAAGAGATTAATTAAAACAAACTTGTTAATGATAGCAAGCATTTAGCCTTGGCTAATGCTCAAAGAAAAGGGATCCTAGAACAGATTTTGAATTTCACATATTCGGTCATCTTTAGGTCTCTTTTAGGTTCAGGACCCAGGTTATACCTTGGACAATTTAAATAGGGACAAAAGTCTGCATGTCTAGCCACTTGAGCAGATGGAGATTTATAGAGAAAAGGAATTCTAGATCACAATGTATGATCAAAAGAGAGATTTAAAGGATGTATCAATGGCAAAATTGTCACCATATAAAGGACAGAGAACACAGGGACAGAAAACATCAAGGCAAAGTGATCTCACAGTTCTGTGACTGCACATCTTAGATGAACAAAATATATGAAGTATTCTATCCTCTGAATAAGGATGTTTTTGCCTCTGAGAAGGAAGACCATAGGTGCTTCTATGTAGGACTGAAAGAAGTTCATTTTAAATAGCCCTGACTGCTGTCTATATCAGGGTATGACATCACTGTAGAGAATTGAGTTTAAGATTCATCTTCATTTTATGTCTATGGGTTTTTGCCTGCATGTGTGTTTGCAGTACTGGAGGGGTGAGGAGTGGGCATCAGATCCTTCCAGAGTAGATTTACAGAAGGTTAGCCACCAGGTGGTTTCTGGGAATGGAAACTGTCCTTTGTAACCACATCCAGTTCTCTTAACTGCTATGCTGTTTGTACACTTTCTATTTAAAATTTATTTTTATAAATATTAAAATATATTATATCATTTTTCACTTCCTTGTCTTTTCCTAAATTCTTCCTTTCCAGTTTCTTCTTTATGTATGAACAAATAAGTATGTATAAGTATAGGGATAAAACCCGATGAGTCCATTTCTGTTGGTTGTCTGTATATGGTTTCAAAGATGAACAATTGGAATTGGATATGCCATTAGGGAGCTCATCCTGAACAAAGCGAATTCTCCTACTTACAAGATAATTCCATCATTTAATAAACAACAGAAGTGACCTCAAAGTGACTTAGGCTGTCATGGACAGCAAACATTATCAATAATAGAAAACTTGGGGTGGTAAGTACCTTAGCTAACACTTGCTGGTGCCATGGCCCTAAAGTTCTGGAGCTGCAAGGATGATAATGGACATTCGCTTGAGCCAATTACAGTCTCCTTTTGTTTAATGAGCCTCCTATCACACACCATTGACCATACTTACCTTAAATGACTCTGAAATCTTGAAACTCCTGCCTCTACTTTTTAAGCACCATGATTACAGGCCTGTGCCACCATATCTGGATTAGACGGCTTCAACTTCATTTAGTGAGTCATTAAAATAATGGGGTAAGATGAGCAATTACACTCAAGTATATTGAAAAACCACTTCCTTCTGTGAGCCTGGGTTTTGGCATCTGTAGAATTAGGACAGACTCTGCCCTAGTTCTTAGATGGATCATAACAGACTCAATGAATAAAACAAAATATACTGTCCATAGCTGTAAGACAGTGGATTTTAAGGCAGAAGGTGTACTTGATGAGAGCCTTCTGCTGGTACTGTAGTTAGGACCAGAGTCTCTGTCCTAGTTACCCTAACTAGCCAGGCACAGCCACACATCCTCAATAAACCAATTAAAAGAGCTGAATTTGTAGTTGTGACATGCCTACTTAGAATGTAGGCACTCTCTGATCTGCATGGACAGCCTAGTCTATATACTGAGAACAGGCCACCCAGAGATTTAGTGAGACTATTCTTTAAAATAAAAAAGAAAACAATAGAAAAGAAAAAAGCAAATTATTAATGAAAATTGAAAACATATTAACATACTTATTCAGTGTGACTAATTTGGAACACAGATAAAGATATGAGGTAACTAATTTACCCTTGGGGTCCTAAATAAAAGTGAAGAGATATACACAATTAACTAATGTAACCAACTATATAATTTCATTCACATCCATAAATCCTTCCCTGATCTCAGCTTTTTCTCCTGCAAAGTTTTCAGATACTGAAGTAAATGTTTACTCAGCAGAGAAGTTGTTATCTAGATGAATCCATCTTTTCCCAGAATGAGATCCAGGGGAAATCCTAATTTTATGGGATCTACTGTTTCACTAGATGTTAGCCAAAGGGAGAGATATAAACATCTCTTTGGAATATCCTTATTCCTACCAGGCAGCACAGGGAAATATTCCTTTTGCCCTTCTGTATATTTACCAGTTCCTTAGGCAGGCACACGTCTATGGTGGCTAGTTCTGGCCCCTCAGATTGGTTTAGTAGGCAGTCCTTGCTGATTTTATGGCCTGGAGCAGCTCTTTGCCCTTTGACTTCTACCCCTCTTGTAAGGTGGATCCAGGCCTTAGGGAGTATGGTCCGGGTCATTGCATGCTTTTCCCATAGGCAGTCATTGGTTTCTCAGAAGCCCAAACTGTTCAGTCCCTCTGCCCTGCTAAAGCTCCAGTCTGAGAGATGGCAGGCTGCCAGCTGAGTTAGCTCATGGGCCTCTAGTTAAAAGAGCTGTGACTAGGAATTGAATGAGGCCCCAGAATAGTCAGCTTTTCTACAAAGAAGGACTGCTTGTTTGTTTTTAGAGGCTGTCTTCTGCACAGCCTCTGGAGATTTCCCACTCCTGGGCTAAAACACTGTCTTCCACCTAGATGTTCTCAGACTCTAAGTTGGATCTTGAGTTTGGAGTTTCTGTCCTATGTTGGGCACCATGTGTAACCATCAGCTTTTCTAGCCAGCCTCTTTGTTCCCAGAATAAATGCCTAGGCCATAAGCTTTGGCTCATTCCCTAATTATCTTATATTTTATATAACCTGTTTATTCTAGTATGTTTGACACATGGGTAGTTACCTCTCCTCAGTTTCATGTGTCTATTTCCTCCAAGCCCAGGAGGAATCTCCCACATGTCTACACAGAACACTTAAGAGTTCCAATCTCTATCAGATGTCCCACCTTCTTTTTCCTGCCTCAGCTAATAGGCCATCAGGTGTTTATTGACAGGCAATGCTTCTATAGAGTACATAAGAGAAAGAATATAGATATTTCACTGTCTTCTGTCTCCTTTGACAGTGATAAAGTCCCTGCTAAAAGCTTGATGAAGGATTCACTGAATTCCCTAAGTGAAAACTTTCCACATTGCTTATTTTCATTGTTAGCATAATTCTCCTAAAGTGAACAAAAATAACAAAAAGTATTATTAAAATCAGTCAGATTGAGGAGGAACCAACATCTGTCCCAACTGGGAGTAAGTGGGACCAGCAGGACCAGGCACACAGGAACTCCACCAGCCCAGTGACTAGGGCTCCTTCCGGGTTATTTTCTTTGCATTGTTAACTTCATCCATTTAAAAATGTTTGAAATGTTCTTGTGTGCACACATTTGTCTCATGGTGCTCATGTGGCAGGGAGAGAAAAACTTATTGGTGTCTACTATCTACTTCATCTATGTGAGTTCTAGAGATGAAATCTTGGCAGTCATTTGGGTTTAAAATCATTTATGTATAAGCTGGTGTGTGGGTAAACATATGCTACAGCCCAAGTTTAGAAATAAGAGAACAATTTGTAGGACTAATATTAGTCTCCTAAAGATTGAATTCATTAGGTTTGGCAGCACACAATGAAACCATTCTCTAGTATTCATTTGTAGGTCTAAGAAAATGTTATGCACAAGTGTTTACTACTCAGAATAAATGGACACATTTCCAAAAAGAGCAGTATATCATTTTCATTTGCAAATAGGACTTATTATTCAATTTCTCTTGTCTTCCTCCATCGTTAGATGACAATATGCTTATGATCTGAAAAAGAAGTCAATATTTTACTGATCTGTTGTTTCAACTAATCTTATTTCAACATCAGTGAGATGGCTCAGTGGGAAGTCTTTGGTG
The DNA here is from genome assembly GCF_008632895.1 of Mastomys coucha. Classification (NCBI taxonomy): domain Eukaryota; kingdom Metazoa; phylum Chordata; class Mammalia; order Rodentia; family Muridae; genus Mastomys; species Mastomys coucha. The sequence goes on along the minus strand of NW_022196905.1, from coordinate 147,582,397 downwards.
TTCAAAGCTGGCATCCTGACCCTGATTATCATATAAAGATGGCCAAAGTAGACCCCACAACGTTGTCTTCTACTCTCCACCAATCTGTCATGGCCCCAAAGTCCATAATTGTGTTTTACATACACACACAGAAATTAAAAAAAAAAAATCTCATGGTTGTTGAATTATATAGTATCTCTAGACAATTCAATTAGAAGGAAGTACTTCAAAATGATATGCCAAATGGTAACTAATGGGAACATGAAGTATAGAGTATCAAGTAACATACACATATCCACAGCACATCAAACTCCATTGTGAGATAGACAGTTGAATGATGATTATCCTACTTCATTGCATCTCTTAACACATCGATGAAAATGCTACTTTGAAAACACATATGAGCCTTAGTATTTTTTATATTCTCTTCTATTAAGCATTTCAATCCTAACATTGTTAAAAAGAGTTGACAAAATAGGATACATTGGGGGTACATCTACTACTCTTGGAGTTGTACCCAGAAACCTGGTACATGAGAATCAAAAGTTCAAATACAGCCTTGACTAATTACTGGCATCCAAGCCAAGCTTGATGACAAACATCATGTCAAAGGACTTTGTGAAAATATGAAAAACAAAAATGAGGAATCACCACCCACCACCCTTTCACAGATACCCTTACTTGAAAAGTATATTTCTCTTGTATGAGTTCTTTCTTATTTCCTAGCATCACAATGATATATAAAGTCTTTAAAATATTTTCAGGGTTAAAGACATGGCCAAGCAGTTAAGACAAGTTTATTCCCTGGATCAAGGTCATGTTTCTGACAAATCCCTGTAATTCCTGCTACAAGAAGATCCCAAGGAATCAACACACACACACACACACACCACACACACACAGAGATCACATAATTAAAATGAAAGTTTTAAACAAATAATTTTTACTCATGAATGTTTTTCTTATGCAAGTATTCATTCCTTTAACTCAGGTGTTAAGGCACCTAAAAGGTTACCTACAGTTTTTCTTCATTATGAATGGTAACAGAATGTAAGAACATAGGCATGAAGTTAGAGAATTCAATGTTGCTCAATTGGTATTATTTTTAGGGGGAAGATTTAAGAAATGCTGCCCTGCTAAAGGAAATACATCACTTGCAGTCGGTTTGAAAGTTTAGATCTGCACACTATTTCTAGGTCTGACTCTAATTCATGCTGTATATTGAGGATGTGTGGTATAAGCCTCCTCTTTTAGCTGTCATGTGTGACACTTGTTGCACTGCCACTTTCATGGTGATCCCATAGCCCTCTGGAACCATAAGTCAAATCAAACTTTTTTATAAGTGGCCCTAGGAATTACACTTTATTACAACAACAGAAAAGGCATTATTACATACCCATAAACTTTTACATCTGGATGAGTTATCTCATATAATTGAAGAGAATTGTGAAATCTAAAAGGGCTATCTTATCATTTAGATTCACACAGCTATTGTACACATGAATTTACAAGTACAAACAAAATAAAGAGGAACATCATAATGCTTAGATTATTGACACTTGTCAGATGTTTTTTCCAGAATAATCTTGTGCAACTAAAGTATGATGGCTTACATACTTTATAAAATTATATTAATTATAAATTTAAAAAGTTCATGTAAAATTATAATAGATCCCCTACAGTATGAATTCTTTCAGGTCCTAAACACTACTATGATGTGTAAAGCCTTTAACAGATTGATTACACACTAAGAGTTTTGGTATTGAATAAAGATACCATGAAATGCAAAGCTTTACCACACTGACTACATTTATAGGGTTTCTTTGCAGTATGGCTTTCTCATGAATTCTGCTACATGTACAGGCTTTACCATATTGCTTACATTCATAGGGTTTCTCTCCCATACTTGTTCTTCTTGTCCTAGTCGTAAATAACTATGTTATGAAAAGACTTTATCACACTGATTACATTTGTAGGGTTTCTCGCCAGGATATGTTCTTTTATATACTTGTAAATACCCGTTCTGAGAAAAGGCTTCCTAGCATTGACTCCATTTATAGGATTTCTCTCTTTTATGTATTCAAAGATGATTGTAATATGCAAATGCTGTGGACAAGTAAAAGAAATTGTCTGAAGTATAGCCATTTTGTTACCAGTCTTTATTTAATCATATAGTGAAACTAAATTAAAATTCCCAGAACATAAAGGAGCTGGAGACTTCCTAATAACTGATAAGCTTCCATTATTCATCTTTGCTCCCCAAAACATAATTGTTCCTAACCATGGTCCTTAATTTTCAAAACATACTGACTGTTGCTAATAACAGCTTCTGTTATGCATCTTTTGTTTCCCAAAACACAATGTCTGTTTCTAACCCCAAAGAGAAAATGAATATAATTTTTAGACTGTAAAAGCTACATTCTGCATCAGTTGACAGAGACCAACTACATAAGGAAAACCCCTACCCCTAAATCTGATTGGTGGGAAAACATTGCTGCACCTTGGAACAGGTGTTTCAAGCTTTAAAGTCCAGTACTATTTTGGCTCAGTGTTAAAGTTCAGCTGCTGAGTATGTTCTGTGGCCCTGATTGATCAGTAATGGCCTGATTATAATAAACTGTTACCAGCATTAACCTGGTACTTTAGCTGTGTTGGATCTAAGTGGGCCCTGTAACACAAAGGCTTTTACCCCATTGCTTACATTCATAGAATTTCTCTCCAGTAAATGTACTTTCATGATGATGAAGATTATAAAACCATACAAAGTCTTCACCATATTATATACATTCTTGAGGTTTTTCTCCAGTATGAATTCATTTGTGCCTTTGAAGATTATTGTGACATACAAAGGCTTTACCACATTGCTTACATTATTAAGGTTCCTTTCTAGTATGTGTTCTTTCGTGCCTCTGAAGATGACTGTGATAGCCAAAGGCTTTGCCGCACCGGTTACATTCATAAGGCTTCACTCCAGTGTGTGTTCTTTTATGCACTCGCAGACTACTGTCATATGGAAAGGCTTTACCACATTTATTACATTCGTAGGGCTTCTCTCCAGTATGTGTTCTTTTATGTATTTGGAGACTATTGTGCTGTGAAAAGACTTTATCACACTGATTACATCTGAAGGGTTTCTCTCCAGTATGTGTTCTTTCATGCTTTCGGAGACTACTATGATAGGTAAAGGCTTTAAGACACTGATTGCATTCATAGGGTTTCTCTCCAGTGTGTATTCTTTTATGTTTTTGGAAACTACTAGGACATGCAAAAGTTTTACCACATTGATTACACTCATGGGGTTTCTCTCCAGTGTGTGTTCTTTTATGGATTCGGAGTTGACTGTGTAGTTTAAAGGTTTTACCACACTGGTTACATTCAAAGGGTTTCTCTCCAGTATGTGTTCTTTCATGTACTCGGAGAGCATGGTGTTCTGAAAATGCTTTACCACATTGATTACATTCATAGGGTTTTTCTCCAGTATGTGTTCTTTTATGTCTTTTAAGATGACTATGACTTGCAAAGTCTTTACCACATTGGTTACATTTGTAGGGTTTCTCTCCAGTATGTGTTCTTTCATGCAACTTGAGACTGCTGAGACATGCAAAGGCTTTACCACACTGATTACATTCATAAGGTTTCTCTCCAGTGTGTATTCTTTTATGTATTCGCATATAATAGTGTTGTGAAAAGGCTTTATCACATTCATTACATTTGTAAGTTTTCTCTCCGATATGAGTTCTTTCATGATTTTGAAGAATATTATGATGTGCAAAGGCTTTACCACATTGATTACATTTATAGGGTTCCTCTTCTGAATAGGTTCTTTTATGTTTTTGGAGAGTATTATGACCTGAAAAAGCTTTACCACATTGAATACATTTGTAGAGATTCTCTGCAGTATGTATTCTTTTATGTATTCGAAGATGGCAGTGATTTGCAAAGGCTTTACCATGTGGACTGCATTCATAGAATTTCTCTTCAGTATGAATTCTTTTACGTATTTGGAGACTACTGTGATGTACAAAGGCTTCACCATACTTAATATCTTCATAGGATTTCTCTCCAGTATGACTTCTTTCAGATCTGCAAAGGTAATTGGCATATGTAAAACCTTTACTACATTCATTATACCAATTAATATTTTTACCTTTTACAATCTGGTCTAATTGTAAAGAAGAATCAGATCTTAACATTTTATCACTTTGTTTAATGTTATGGGTGGCTTCATTATGGGTGGCTTTGCATCACTGAAGATACCTATGCTAGTAAGAGCATTTATTACATGGCTTACATTTATAGCATCCTTTTTCTCTATGATGGTTTTTACATATTTGAAGGGAACAGTAAGAACTCAGAACCTTGCCACACTGATTGCATTCATAAATTTTCCTATAGTGTGAGTCATACTACACTTGCCAAGTAAACCAGGACAAACAGAAGAATTTCCACATTTCTAGTACTCATAGGGATCTTCTGCAGTGTGAACTTGTGGCTGTATTCCCAATGAACCTGGAAAACTAATTAACTGTAAACTTGTATTACATTCAGAAAATCTACTCAATGTGTAGACTACTGAAAGGACTAAGTCAGGCAAACTCCACGACAGGCTCCAAACCAACAGTCTGCAAAACTAGGCCTAAGTTTCTGTTCCCCAACTGGACAAGAGTGGGCAAGTCAGTTACTGGAAAAACCATAGCCTCCATAGGCAGCCAATAGTGAGCTGCCTCATCATCTGGCTGGAAGCAAAAACAAATAGTCATGTGAGTCAGTAACAGTTTCTAGGCTTGCCCTAGGAAGTCCCTGGAGCCCTAGCCAGTCCTTGAGACATGCATACCCCTGGAAATTCAGACAACCAATCAGGATAAAGGTCACCTACTCCTCCCTGAAACTCCCCAAATTGCCTTTAAATTAAGCCTGTGAAGCTCACATCTCCATCTTCCATCCTGATTAATGGTAGATCTGTGCATGCTGGATTTTGCAGAATAAACACTCTGCTTTTGCATACTATTTGAGTCTGGGATATTGTTCTTTGGCCAATCACGGACTCTACTACCACTACATATCTTCTAATTATTTTTGGAGAGAGAAGTACATTGCTTCTTTCAATATCTCTATGCCCACCTGGCTTGTATCCATTGTGACGCATGATATATCTATTGAAAGAATAACAAATGAAAGGTTTCCACACTGCATTCCCACAGTTTTGACTTTTTGTTCCTCACAGACATGTTATAGGGATTAAATTTTCTCCACAAAACATTCTTGACTCTCATAAACTGCTCCTCTCACCAAACTTAATAATGTTACTAAAGGCATAAGAGTAATAGCAGCTTTAATATGAACTATTTGTTTATTAGAAGGTTTTGGAGATAAACTTGTTACCTATTCAATGTGTATATCTTTTACAATATCTAAGTATTACAAGACCAAACAAATTGGCAGTTTTGAAGCATAGATTTAATGGGGCTGCGATTCAAATGGGGATGTCTGCTAAGGCATTGTTTCCTTGAATCTTTCTTAGATGAATGATGTGCAAACACAAATCAGATATTGACACTGGGATATATGATATCATGGTTTGAATATGCTGGCCTAGGGAATGGCACTATTTAGAGGTGTGGTCTTGTTGGAGTAGGTGTGTCACTGTGGGCATGGGCTTTAAGACCCTCATCCTAGCTGCTTGGAAGTCAGTATTCTGCTCACAGCCTTCAGATGAAGATGTAGAACTCTCAGCTGTGCCTGCACTATGCCTGTCTGAATGCTACCATGCTCCAGCCTTGATGATAATGGACTGACCCTATGAACCTGTAAGCGAGCCCCAATTAAATGTTGTTGTTTTAAGAGTTGCCTTGGTCATGGTGTCTGTTCACAGCAGTAAAACCCTGACTAATAAAAAGTTTTGTGAGAATTTGATAATCAACCCACAAACCACAAGGAACTCAAGAAGAAGGAAGACCAAAAGGTGGACATTGCATTCCTTCTTAAAAGTGGTAACCAAATACCCATGGAATGAGTTGTAGAGATTAACTACGGAGCAGAGACTGAAGGAAGGACAAGCCAGCCTAAATATAGCTATCTCCTAAGAGGCTCTGACAGTAC
>NW_022196905.1:147564374-147575595 GCF_008632895.1 Mastomys coucha | reverse complement strand
GCAACCCTCTACTATACACATGCTGCCAGAACAATCAGTCCCACCATGTATAGTCCTTGGTTGGTGGTAGAGTCCCTGGTTGTTGTTCGTCTTAAGGGGCTGCAAACCCTGACTAATAAAAAGTTTTGTGAGAATTTGATAATCATTAATACAACTTAAAATTTTAAAATTTTTAAAACTTTTTAACACTTCTATGACACAGTAAAAATTTCTTCAAAGGCACAATTGTATTAGTTTGTACATGCAATTACCTTCCATGTCTTCTAGAACTTTGAAAATGTTCAATATTATGGTCTTCCAAACTGTAACCTAAAATACAGTATCAGAAAATATATGCTATATTATTGGAAATTAAGCAAAATTTAATTTAGTATCTTCATTAAACCTTAGAACCATGCCTGATTTATTCACTCCATTCTTCCTCATTCTCAATTGAAATTACAATAAACAATCAATAACAAAAAAACCCATTATTCCTTATTTTAAAAAGTAAAAGAATATTTACTGTCATACCCATATCAGTGAGGTTCCAGTAGGTCTCTAGCATCACATCTTTGTAAAGACTCTTCTGGGAAGGATCCAACAAAGCCCACTCTTCTGAAGTGAAGTCCACATGCACATCATCAAAGGTTACTGCATCCTAAAATATCCCAAATGTGTATAAAACAAAAAGGTCGTTACCAGAAGCACTGTAAATGTACACTACATTGACAATATATTCGTATAATTCTGGTACTTCTAACACCTATTCCATAACACAGATGTTATAATGGAATTGCTAAGTAATTTTAGAAGGAAATTGAAGAGGATGGTGACCCTTGTCATTTCTGTGTCTTTTTAATAAGATATAGTCTTGCAAGAGAAATACCTACTAACAGAGAGAGAGAGAGAGAGAGAGAGAGAGAGAGAGAGAGAGAGAAGCAAAAAGATCAATAGTAGTGAGTATGTATCAGAGAAATGATTTGAATAATTATTAACAACAAAAAAGATAGGTAAGCTGGGTATATTTGCTCATGCCTTTAATATCAGAAATCAGGAGCCAGAGGCAGATGTATCTCATTGAGGTTAGTCCATGTAATGAGATACAGGACATCCAGAGGTACATATTAAGACCCTGACACCCCTGCAAAAATCAATTAAACAAACAAAATAGAAAGAACTCAGAGGTCTTTACTGAAGTTTCTGCTGAGATGTAAAGTTTAATACAGTTCTGTTTTCATCCTCCTGAGACCTTAGGTGCTCTAGTTTAAACTGTAACATTGGTAAGATCTTACTAATAGGAAATGCATGTTTATAAATAAATGGATGAAATATTAGCAATATAGGTGTTGATCATAAATAAACAACATAGGGTAGGGGGGATGGCTTACCAGTGAAGTGCTCTTGCTAGTCTTGTGAATAATTGGAATCAATTGCCAGTTCATGCAAGGTGGCTTTTAACTATCTACTATTCGAACTTTAGGAATTCTGAGGTCATGTTCTGACTACTATGAGAAATAGGCACAAGTCAGGTCCATAACCATGCATAGATGCAACATAATATTCATTTTTAAAAATTCAAAACAAACATGACAGGTAGGAATAATGTCACACATCTGCAATTCAATGACTCAGAAGGCTCAAGTATTATTAACATCATAAATATATGCTGTCTTGAAAAACAGAATATACTCTCTGTCAAACTTAAAAATTGGAGATGTGGAGGAAGATCAGCACAACAGTATATGCTTGACTTGTACAAAAACCAACATTCTAGGACCATCAGCCAATATATAAAAACAAAAACAAGTCAGGCACATTGGCCACCAGAACTCTAGAGCTAGGTGGATCTCTATGTTTGAAGTCTGCCTTGTCTAATTCCTACTTTGAGAACAGGGAAGGTTACACAGCGAAACTTTGCCTTCAAAAACAAAAACAAAGTTTAAAATATCAAAACATCTGGCTAGCAAAATAACTCATTACTGAATAGCAATTGCTTCTGATATAACTGGAGTTGATTTAAAGTTATAGTCTATAATAGTGAAAGCATGCCAGCATGAGAAGGAAAAGGTGGTTGATCGATCAGTTTCAACCACAACACAGTAGACATAAAGAACAGGAAATGGTTGAGTTTATAGATATTCATATTTTACCCACAATAAGGAATTTAGAATGGTTCCTACTATAAAAGCTTCCTCAAACTCCCCAAGAAAACGACAAAAGAGAGAGACAAGTGCTCAAAGACATCATACTATCTGGGAGCTTTTTAACTCACTCTATTATATTCTGATTCTGGTCATATAGGCTCATGGTTATTCCATGATGAAAATAAACATTCTAACTTCAATGATCCTCATATTCTACAACAACTCATACTGTTCAAATATCCAAAGTTTCTTCAGACATTCAAGACAATCTCTTAATTGCCATACCTTGTAAAATCAGAAGACAACACACAATGGCACTTAATACCCCTTCTCATTCCAATAAAAAGGAAATGTGTATAGTGAGGGAAGATTGAACCAAGACAACAAACCCAGCAGGGCAACACCATATCCGGTAGCTCTGTGGCAGACACATGGGGCTTCAGTTTCAAATTAATAAACTGTCTCTATCCCGTAACTTTTTATACATCTCTCAGTTTGCTTACTTCTATTCCCTATATGCAGCTCTCCATGGCAGATGCCTTGTAACTTGAGTATCTCAACAGGTTGTAGTCTCAAAAGGTAACCAAGGATTCATCCTCACACTGGAGCTCTGACTTTGTCAAACATGGATGGAGGTAACTGTGCTGAACTGAAACCACAGAGAAAGAATTCCTAGCCTTTGAGTTTTGCATCTTTTTTGTTTCCACAACCAGCACAAGATGGGAGATCCTGTCAGTTTTGAAACAGACTCTGCCACACTTGATCCACAGTTGCAGCAGATTTTATATGAAGTTCTTTCCTGGGACTAGGAATAACTGCCTACTTCTTCCATTTATTTAATGCTTAGCAGTATTACCATTGGGGCACATACTTGGACCTTCTCTTGAATGGTAATAATCTCCTTGAAAATTCCTGCTTCTGTTCCAGCACTTGACTGCCATCTGAAACTACCTAGTGCTGTTTTTCTTTACAAAACATAAACTGCATTATTTCTGTCCCACATGTTGCTTTTTTCATCATAGTCCTGAGTCATTAGTAACAGGCATCCAACAGATTCAGAATTTTTCTACTAAATCAGTGTAGTCTGCCTTACTCAATTTCTCAGGGCACAGGCAGAATAAGAAAGATTTGGAGCCAAAATACCACACAAATGACTGCAAGCTAAATTTTTCATGGAGTCTATTTTTTCACTGAAATCCTATTACCTTGACCTCTTCTGTCTGCCTTACTCTCAAAACTCTGGTCTTCCAGGTCCTATACGAACAGCTGATTAAGCTCTCTGTACAGCTTTGTATGCCATTTGCTACCTTAATTTCTAATATTTTTCACATTCTTCCAAAAGAAAATATTCCAAGTTTCTCTCCAGCAGAGAGAAAATCGCTTTTTACATATTATTTTGTTGTTGTTCTAACTTGTTACTCTGATGCTGTGATTGAATCCTCTAAGCAAAAGCATCACAAGTAATAACCAGGTCTTTTGTTTTTGTTTTTTTGATGGTTCTGTCAGATCACAGTCCATCCCATTAGAGCCTAGAATTGAAACTCATGATAGAAAATGAGCAAACACTGTTTCCTGACTTGCTCTCTTGCCTGGTCACTGTATTATGCTATACAAATAAAAACACATGAAATAATCTCACATTATCAGCAAAACATAAAAAAAGGAATCGCATACACACTAACTACCACCACCACCACTGAAATCTGAAATACTTGGAATAATAAATCACTGCTCATTGGTATCTCTCAATATCAATGATCTTAATTCACCAATAAAATGTCACAGCTAACAGAACGGATGCTAAAACAGAATCCATCAAGGATAGACCTCTAGGTAAAGGGTAGGAAAAAGATATTCTAAGGAAATAGAAGTAAGAATCAAGCTGGCATAGCCTTTTTTAACCATTGCTACTTGTCTTTATTCTCTTAGCACAATGTCCTCCTGAGGCACCCAACTTGTCCTGAAAAAATGAGCATTTAATGATTTAGGCTACCATGAATATAACTGCAATGAGAATAAGAATTCTGATACTTCTTAAAATTAATTTAAAATGCATGGAAAGTACACTGAGAATATTAGATCCAGTGAAAGTTTGTTATTTCTATGAGAACTCTGTACACTGTAGATACACATAACCATAGATAGAGAATGTGTTTGTGGTAATGGGGTATTGTGAGTGTAGGTATTATGTCAAACTGTATAGTATAGTAAATATTTGCAATTTTACATCAACTATAACAGTGCAACATGATTTTCACTAACTTTAGTTAATATCTGTGGAAAATCCAAACCTACTGCTATCAGAGTTATTTGGTGTGATAATACACAATCCCATGTCATATCCAGATTCAGTGTTCAATTAATGGTTCTGGATCATGTTTTATTTTCACTTTTATTCTACTCAACTAAATCATACTTGGTACAAGAGCTTTTATGTGACCATAACACCATAAAACCATAAGAGGTCCTCTTTCTATGGCTTTGTAAATTATTTCACATCAGTTTCACAAACTTATTGTAGTTAACTAAATGAATGATTATGTAGAATAATATCTTTTACTCTTTCATACCATATAAACAACACCATTAAAATGATGCATTAAAAAAAATGATGTTGGCTATGTTCAATTTATACCATAAATTCAATACAATCCAAAAGAAATTCCTTACAATTTACAGCAGGAAAGTTGATTCCAAAGTTATATGCCATGAAAAATTAAAATTCTTAATGACTGGAAAACACTGGAGAATAGAAACAAATAAAATATTAGAGCATGGCTGCATAAATAAAATTAATTTTAAATATTAGTACTGGCCCTGTTGGTGCTCCATCTTCTTTCCAGCACACACCTCCATATACAATCTCAGATTAGCACAATACTACATACCCGACAGCTCTGCCTGCCTCCTGGCAGTCCTTCTTGAAACTGTGAAACACAGGTGAGACCTCTATGGCCCAGCAGCTATGGCTCTGCCCTGCCCTATCAGAAATTCCTCCTCCTTCCAGTCCACACCTGCACCTGCAATTGATGTTCTGCACCCCATACGCCAACCTACAGCTCTTGCTGGCCTTTTGAGAGGCTTGCAGCTATCCAGGACAACTAGTCCCAGAGGCTTACTTACCCAGGGACTACCAGGCCAGCCAACACCAGAGACAACCAAATGGCAAAAGGCAAATGTAAGAACATAATGAACAGAAGCCAGTGCAACATGACATCATCAGACACCAGCTCTACCACTATGGCAAGCACTGGATATCCTAACACACTTGAAGGGCAACACTGTGAACATAAATCCCATCTCATGAAGATGATAGAGGCTTTTAAAGAATATATACATAAACTAGTTAAAGAGATACAGGAAAATATAATCAAACAGGTAGAATTTCTTAAAGATACAGGCCGGGTGCTGGCGGCGCACGCCTTTAGTCCCAGCACTTGGGAGGCAGAAGCTGGCGGATTTCTGAGTTTGAGGCCAGCCTGGTCTATAGAGTGAGTTCCAGGACAGATGGGGCTACACAGAGAAACCCTGTCATAAAAAAGCCAAAAAATAAAATAAAACAAAATAAAAATAACATAGGAAAATACAATTAAACAGGTGAAATATAAGAATAAAATGGCTCAATACCTAAAAATGGAAATAGATGCCATAAAGAAAACATAAATGGAGGCAACTCTGCAGATAGATAACCTAGCAAAGAGAACAGAAACTACAGATGTAATCATCACCAGCAGAATACAAGAGATGGAAGAGAGAATCTCAGGTATGCAACATATCATAGAAGATACTGATACACTAGTCAAAAAAATGCCAAATGTAAAAAGCTTCTAACTCAAAAATCCAGGAAACTTGGGACACTATAAAAAGACCAAACCTAAGAATAATAGGAATAGAAGAAGATGAAGATTCCCAACTCAAAGGGCCAGAAAACATCTTCAACAGAGTCATAGGAGAGAACTTCCCTAGCCTAAGGAAAGATATGGCTATAAATATACAAGAAGTCTCCAGAAAACCAAATAGATTGGAACAGAAAAGAAAATTCTCCTCCACATAATAATCAAAACACTAAAGCTTGAGAACAGAGAAAGAATATTAAAAGCGTAGAAAGAGATGGAGAAAAAGAAAATGAGACTTTTTCTGCTTTGACAGTAGTTGGCATTAGCAATGTCAGGCAATAAATTTTAGTCAGTAAAATTCCAAACTGGCTGTTTTGGGCTGTTCATAGACAAAAGCAGTCCATTCCAAGAATCTAAAGGAGGAACTGAACTTATTTCCAGAAGCCAAATCAACCAACACAGAAGATTTGGACAAACGTGTCACTGTGCCTAACAGGAATGTTATTTTTCCTGTCTGAAAATGCACAACCTAAAAGAAAAGGTGTAAATGATATTTGGTGTGCTCTAATAAGTATGTCTAGTCCCTGGAGAATATTAAACCACAAAGCCTGTTTCAACTTTGTAAAATAATTTGTGAGATTATAATTAAATAATTTCAACCTTCTCCCTTCTACATCTCCATTCCCCCCTGCTATTAAGTCTCAAACCCTGAGACACATGGTTGAGGTGCCTATTTAAAAATCAAATTAAAAGCTGCAAGGGAAAAAGCCCATGTAACCTATAAAACCAAACCTATCAAAATTACACCTGAGTTCTCAACAGAGACTCTAAAAACCAGAAGATCCTGGCCAGACAATTTGCAGATGCTAAGAGATCACAGATGTCATCCCAGAATACTATTCCCAGCAAAATTCTCAATCACCAGAAATGGAGAAACCGAGGTACTCCATGAAAAAAAAATCTTTCTATTAATCCAGCCCTACAGGTGATACCAACAGGAAAACTCCAATACAAGGAGAGTAAATACACCCAAGAAAAGACAAGAAATTAATAACCTCGCAGTGAAGCCAAAAGAAGACAATCACACACATACATAGTACTATGCCCAAGATCAAAATAACAGGAACTAACAATTATTGGTCATTAATATCGCTCAACATAAATGGACTCAATTCACCAAGAAAAAGACACAGGCTAACAGACTGGATATGCAAACAGAATCCATCATTCTGCTGCATACAAGAAACACCTCACCAACAAAGACAGACACTACCTCAGAGTAAAGAGCTAGGAAAAGGTTTTCTAAGCAAACTGACACAAGAAACAAGCTGGAGTACCCATTCTAATATCTAATAAAAGAGACCTTCAACCAAAAGTAATCAAAAGAGATAAGGAAGGACAAAGCCATCATACTCATCAAAGAAAAATCCAACAAGATGTCTCAGTTCTGAACATATATGTCCAAATGTATCATAAAAGATACATTACTGAAACATAAATCACACGCTGAACCTCAGACAATAATAGTGGGGGACTTTAACACCCCACTCTCGCCAATGGGCAGGTCATCAAAACAAATTAAACAGAGAAACAATGAAACTAACAGGTGTTATTTGTTTCCTCTTTAAATGGATCTCACATATACCTAGAGAACCTTTCACAAAAGAATAATCCTTCTCAGCACCTCAACTTTCTCTAACCCTCAAAAGATACAAGAAGACTGAAATAACCCTTGCATTTCAACAGATTATCATGGAATAAGACTGGAGATCAACAATAACAGAAACAACAGAAAACCTACAGAGTGGAAACTGAACGAACCTTTACCCAATGATCACTTGGCCAGGGAAGAAAAAAGAAAGAAATCAAAGGCTGTTTAGAATTCAATAAAAATGAAGTCACAATATACCCAAACTTACGGGACACAATGAAAGCAGAGCTTGGAGGAAAATTCATAGCACTAAGTGCTGTCATCAAGAAATTATAGAGATCTCATACAAGTAACTTAACTGCACTCCAGAAAGCTCTAGAACAAAAAGAAACAAACACACCCAACAAGAGTAAAGGGGAGGAAATAGTCAAACTCAGGGCTGAAATCAACCAATTGAAAACAAAGAGAATGCAAAGATTCAGCAAAGTCAATAGCTGGTCCTTTAAGAAAATCAACAAGATAGTCAAACCCTTAGCCAAATTAACTGAAAGTCACAGAGACAGTATCCAAACAAAATCAGAACAGAAAAGGGAGAAATTAAAAAAAAAAAAAAAAAAAAAAAAAAAAAAAAAAAAAAAAAAAAGAACCCGAGGAAATTATGAAAACAAAAAAACATTAGGACTTATTTCAAAAGTCTTTACTCTACAAAAAATGAAATGGATGATTTTCTAGAGAGATACCACTTGCCAAAGTTAAATCTAGATCAAGTAAACTATCTAAACAGTCCCCAAGGAATAAGAAGCAGTCCTCACCCCCCCCCCCCGGCCATAAAAAGCCTAGGGCCAGATGATTTCAGTACAGATTTCTACCAGACTTTCAAAGAAGAGCTAATACCAGTATTTCTCAAACTATTCCACAAAACAGAAACAGAAACAAAACTACCTGATTCATTCTACGAGGCCACAATCACCCTGATACCTAAACTACACAAAGACTCAACAAAAAAAAGAGAAAACTTCAGACCAATTTTGCTTTTGAAAATTGTTGGAAAAATATTCAATAAAATTCTCAAAAACCCAACCCAAGAACACATCAAAAACATCATTCCCCATGATCAAATACAGGGATGCAGGAATACACAAATATTGATTGACTTAATCAACTGCATGTACAAAATGAAATTTAAAAAAATAGATTATAATCTCATCAGATACTTAAAAAAGCCTTTGACAAATCCAACATCGAGGAGAGATCAGGGATTCAAGGCATATACCTAAACATAATAAAAGCAATTTACAGCAAACCAATAGGAAACATCAAATTAAATGAAACAGTCTCATTACAATCAGGGACAAGGAAAGGCTGCCCATCTCTCCCTATCCCATATACAACTTGAAGTTCTAGCTAGAGCAATAAGACAACAAAAGGAGATCAAGGGGATACAAATTGGAAAGGAAGAAGTCAAGATATCACTACTCATAGATGATATGACAGTACACATAAGCAACCCCAAAAATTTTAACAGAGAACTCCTACAGCCAATAAACAACTTCAGCAAAATAGCTGGATAGGAAATTAACTCAAACAATTCAGTAGTACTCCTTTATACAAATGATAAACAGGCTAAGTAGGGAAGCAACATCCTTCACAATAGCCACAAATAATATAAAATATTTTGGTGTAACTCTAACCAAGCAAGTGAAAGATCTGCATGATAAGAACTTCAAGTCCCTGAAGAAAGAAACTGAGGAAGGTATCAGAAGATGGAAAGATCACCCATGCTCAGAGACCGGTAGGATTAACATAGTGAAAGTGGCCACCTCACCAAAAGCAATCTACAGATTCAATACTATTCCCACCAAAATTTACCACATTTTTTTTTTTTTTACAAACCTTGAAAGAGCAATTCACAACTTCATACACAAAACAAACAAACAAAAAACAAAACAAACAAACAAACCCAGGATTGCTAAAACAATCCTGAGCAATTAAAGAAATTCTGGAGTTATCACCATCTCTAACCACAAGCTGTACTGCAGAGAAATACTGATAAAAAATGAGATGGTATATATAAAAAAAAAATGACATGGTATTGGTCCCTTTTATTCAAGGAAACTGAATTAAAGACAGCATCCAAAACCCATATACCTAGGGACACTTGATTTTTGACCAACAAGTTAAAACTATACAATGGAAAAAAGAAAGCATATTCAAAAATTGTGCTGGTCTAACTGTATGTCTGCATGCAGAAGAATGCAAATAGATTAATATTTATCAACCTGGACAAAACTCAAGCCCAAGTGGATCAAGGACCTCAACATAAAACCGAATACACTAAGCCTAGTAAAAGAGAAAATGGGAAATAGCCTTGAACACATTGGTACAGGAGACAATTTCCTAAACAGAATTTCAATGGCTCTAGCTCTAAGATCAACAATTGATAAATGGGATCGCATGAAAGGGAAAGCTTCTGCAAGGCAAAGGACACTGTCAATAGAACAAAACAGCAGACTACGGATTGGGAAAATCCTCACTAACCCTATATTTGACAGAGGGCTAATATGCAAAGTATATAAAGAACTCAAGAAGTTAGACTCCAATAATCCAAATAACCCAATTAAAAAGATGGGGCACAGAGCTAAAAAGAGAATTCTCAACAGAGGAATCTGGAATGGATGAGAAGCATTTAAGGACATGGTTCAAGATCCTTGGTCATCAGGGAAACGCAAATCAAAACAACCAATCAGAATGGCTAAGATAAAAAGGTCAAGCAACAGCACAGGCTGGCAAGGATGTGGAGACATGAACACTCTTTCATTGCTGGTACAACCACTATAGAAACTAATCTGGAGGTTTCTCAGAATAGTGGAAATAGTTCTACCTAAGGCCCAGCTATACCACTCCTGAGCATATACCCAGAAGATGCTCCAACATATAACAAGGACACATGCTCCACTATGTTTAGAGCAGCCTTATTTATAATAGCCAGAAGTTGGAAACAACCCAGATGTCCTTCAACAGAATGGATACAGAAAATGTGGTACATTTACACAATGGAATACTACTTAGCTATTAGAAACAATGACTTCAACAAGAAGCCTATAGAACTCCAAATAGACTGGACCAGAAAACAAATTCCTCCCGCCACATAATAGTCAAAACACCAAATGCACAAAACAAAGAAAGAATACTAAAAGCAGTAAGGGAAAAAAGGCAAGTAACATATAAAGGCAGGCCTACCAGAATTACACCAGACTTCTTACCAGAGACTATGAAAGCTAGAAGATCCTGGGCAGATGTCATACAGACCCTAAGAGAACACTATACCCAGCAAAACTCTCGGTCACCATAGATGGAGAAACCAAAGTATTCCATGACAAAAGCAAATTCACACAATATATTTCCACAAATCCAGCCTTTCAAAGGGTAATAAATGGAAAACTCCAACACAAGGAGGGGAACTACATCCCTAAAAAAGCAAAAATGTGATCTTCCAACAAAACTAAAAGAAGATAGACAACATGAACGGAATGCCAGTTATAACTACAAAAATAACAGGAAGCAACAATTACTTTTCTTTAATATCTATTAATATCAATGGACTCAAT
>NW_022196905.1:147543685-147561327 GCF_008632895.1 Mastomys coucha | reverse complement strand
TCTACACAATGGAGTACTACTCAGCTATTAAAAACAATAAATTTATGAAATTCTTAGGGAAATGGTTAAATCTCGAGAATATCATCCTGAATGAGGTAACCCAATCACAAAAGAACACACATGGTATGCACTCTCTGATAAGTGGTTATTAGCCTAGAAGTTTGGAATACAGGAAGAACAAACCACAAGAAGCTCAAGAAGTAGGAAGACCAAAAGGTGGACATTTCATTCCTTCTTAAAAGGGGGAACCAAATACACTCGGAAGGAGTTGCAGAGATTAACTATGGAGCAGAGACTGAAGGAAGGACAAGCCAGCCTAAATATAGGTATCTCCTGAGAGGCTCGGACAGTACCTGACTAACACAGATGTAGAGGCTCACAGCCAACCCATTGAACTGAGTACACGGTCCCCAATGACGGAGTTAGAGAAAAGACCAATGGAGCTGAGGGGGTTGCAGTCCCTTAGGATGAACAACAATATGAACTAAGTAGTACCCTCAGAGCTACCAGGGTCTCAACCACCAACCAAGGACTGCACATGGAGGGGTCTGATTGTTCTGGCAGCATGTGTATAGTAGAGGATTGCAAATTCGATCATCAATAGGAGGAGAGGACCTCGGCCCTGTGAAGGTTCTGTGCCCCAGTGTAGGGGAATGCTAGGACCAATAAGTGGGAGAGGGTGGGGTGGCAGGTATGGGGAGGGAGGAGGCAATAGGGGTTTGTTCTTTTTGTTTTTGTTTGTTTGTTTGTTGGAGGGGAAACTGGGAAAGGAGAAATTTAGATGTAAATAAAAAAATATCTAAAAAACAAACAAACAAAAAAAAAACCAATGACTTTATGAAATTCTTAGGTAAATGGATGGAACTAGAAAATATCATCCTGAGTGAGGTAACTCAGTCACAAAAGAACACACATGGTATGTGTTCACTGATAAGTGGATGTTAGCCAAAAAGAAGCTTGGAATACCTATGATAGAATTCACAGAACCAAAGAAGTTAAAGAAGAAGGAAGACCCAAGGGAGAATGTTCGACTCTCACTAATAAGGGGGAATAAAATAGTCACAGGAGGCCGAGAGAGGGAGGGAATAGAGTCAGAGAAGGGAGGGGGAGGGGAATTGGGGCTGATAGGATCAGGTGTATGGGAGAGACAGGAGAGAGTGCCAAAGGGAAGGGAGAGCGACTGGAAATCTGCAGCTGCCAGAGGTAGGGGCAGGGTAGGGTAGTCTCTAGGAAGTCCCAGAGACTAGAAATGGGAAAGGCTCCCAGGACTCAATGTGGTGACCATAGCCTAACAATGGGGACATGGAACCTGAAGAGGCTACTTCCTGTAGACAGGCAGGACCAACAGTGAAGAGATAAGGACAATAACCAACCCACAAAACTTTTGGCCTAAAATGTGTCCTGTCTAAAATAAATGCAGGGACAAAGATGAAACAGATACTAAAGGAATGGCCAACCAATGGCTGGCTAAAGTTGAAACCCATCACAAGAGCAAGCAGCAATCCCTGACACTATTAATATGATATTCTGTTATGCTAGCAGGCTGGAGCCTAGCATTCGTGTCCTCTGAGAGGCTCTCCACACCAGCTGACTGAAACACAAGCACATACCCACAGCTAAACATTGAACAAAGCTCAGGGACTCTTATGGAAGAGTTGGGGGAAGGATTGAAAGCCTTGAAGGGGATAGAAACTTCACAGGAAGACTAACAGAGTCAAGTAGTCTGGATTTCTGGCAGCTCTCAGGGACTTACCCCAATCAAGGAGTATACACAGGCTGAAACAAGGCCCCCAGCACATATGTAGCAGACATGCAACTCAGTGTCCATAGTTACCTTTTCTGGCCTCAGTGGGAGACGATGCTCCCAATCTTGAAGAGATTTGCTATGTCAGGTAGGAGGAACCTGGGGGTGTTGGGGGGCAACCTCTCAGAGGCGAAGGGGAGGTAGATGGAGGAAGGGGTTTTGCAAGGGGGTACTAGGAGGGAGTAGTGTTTGGGATATAAATATATAAATACATAAAGAATTTAACAAGTATTATTATACTCTTGTTTTGGCTGAAGTAAAATCCTGGATTGAAAAATAAAAATAAATACCAAAATTTGTTTTTAAATGATAAATATAATTGACAAACAAATACATATATTAACTTTGAACTCCCTGGTAGGAACAAAGCTAAGCAGAGAACTCTCAACTGAGGAAACTGGAATGGCCAAGAAATGCCTAAAGAAATGTTCAACATCCTTAGTCTCATCAGGGAAATGCAAATCAAAATGACCCTGGGACTCCACCTTACACCAGTCAGAATGGCTAAGATAAAAAACTCAATCAACACACATGCTGGCAAGGATGTAAAGAAAGAGGAACACTCCTCCACTATTGGTGGGATTGCAAGCTAGTACAACCACTCTGGAAATCAATCTGGCGGTTCCTCAGGAAATTGGACATAGTACTACTGGAGGACCCAGCTATACCACTCCTAGGCATATACCCAGATGATGTTCCAACATGTAATAAGGACACATGCTCCACTATGTTCACAGCAGCCTTATTTATAATAGCAGAAGCTGGAAAGAACCCAGATGCCCCTCAACAAAGGAATGGATACATAAAATGTGGTACATTTACACAATGGAATACTACTCAGCTATTAAAAACAATGACTTCATGAAATTCACAGGCAAATGGATGGCTCTAGAAAATATCATCCTGAGTGAGGTAGCCCAGTCATAAAGAACACACGTGGTATGTACTCACTGATAAGTGAATTTTAGGGAAAGAGTATAGAATACCCACTGTACAACTCACGGACCACGTGAAGCTCAAGATGAAGGAAGACCAAAGAGTGGATGCTTCCATTCTATTTAGAAGGGGGGAAAAATAATCAAGGGAAGTAGAGAGTAGGAGGGAGTTGGAAGAGAAGAGGGGGAAGGGAAAAAGAGGGGCAGAGTCAGGTATGGGAGGAGATGGAGGAGATGTACAAACCGTCAGGAAATTGAACAGAGGTGTATAGCACTGGAGGATGGGGAATTGGGGGTATCAACCAGAAAGTTCCAGACTCCAGGAAAGGAGAGCCTCCAAGGACCCCACAGGGATAAGATTAGTTGAAATACCCAACAAAGAGAAGAGAAAACCTGTTGAGACCATATCCAGAGGTTAGGCATGGCTTCCCAGTTGAGGGATGGGACTACCCACCCATCTCCAAAATTTTAACTCAAAATTGCTCCTGTCTAAAGGAAATATAGGGACAAAGAGTGGAGCAGAGGCTGAAGGAAAGGCCACTGAGAGCTTGCCCCACCCGGGTATCCATCCCACATGCAGACACCAAACCCAGACACTATTGCTGATGCCAACAAGTGCTTGCTGACAGGAGCTTGATACAACTGTCTCCTGAGAGACTCCGCCAGATCTTGACCAATACAGATGTGGATGTACACAGCCAAACATTGGATTGAGCGTGGACACCACAATGGAAAAGTTAGGGCAAGGACTGTAGGTGCTGAAGGGGTTTGCAATCTCATATAGGAAGAACAGCAATATCGACCAATCAGACACCATCCAAAGCTCATAGCAACTAAACCACCAATCACAGAGTACACAGGGGGTAGCCCAGGCTCCAGCTGGATATGTAGCAAAGGACTGCCTTATCTGGCATCACTGGGAGGATTGATGACCTAGCATAGGGGAAAGCTAGGCCACTGAGGCAGAAATGGGTGGGTGGGTCGGGGAGCACCCTCATAGAGGCAGGGGGACAGAGGAGTGGATAGGGGGCTTGTGGAGGGGGAAAGTGAGAAGGGGATAACATTTGAAATGTAAATAAATAAAATAACTAATAAAAAGATAAAAAAAAAAAAAGAAAAGAAAAGAAAAGAAATGCTCCCTGGTAGAGGGAGTGCCATCAATAAGATACTATTTGACCTTGCCCCTATGTGCAATGTTAGCTGCTGAGATCTACAACTTGGCACACAAAGCTATACACAATAGCGTGTGTCTCAAATTTCTGAGCTCACTTAACTATGTCAATGAGGTTTTTACATATCTGCATAGGATAGTCCCCTTAATTGAAAAATTCAATATTCACTGGGTCAAGCTAACCTACCCAAATTTTACCACTACCAATCTGATCTGTTTTCATTCACATGCATGAATTAACACATGATAGAAAATTAGAAAATTCCTCACCCTGCCTAAATCAGGTCCTTCTTCAGAATGGTGCAGCTGACTTCCTTCAACAGCAGTCTGCGATCTAGCTACTGCCTACCCTGTCTCACCTTGCAGTGTACAGTAAGCTGTTCCTCTTATTCTGGTCTGAAGACAAAAGCCATGCTCCACATGCAAATCCTTCTCATGTTAGTGCAATGGGCGTGACTCAAATGAGTGATTTTTAAAAACTCTGTCATAATATAGCCATTTAACTTGAGAATTTAGGAAACTTAATCAAGCAAGGTCATTGCCCTGGGGATCAACTGACGAGGATCAAGGTGACCTGAGTCAATATAGCTTGTCTCAGAAACATTTTTCTTTTCCAAAAGGCTGAAGATACACCTGTCCTAGAACCCCTACCCAGGGAAAAATCACTCCACACACAATGTAAAGATAAGGAAAGGCTCTTTCATGACTGCATGCATTCAGCTCTGGCTAAGGGTAAAAGAGGAGCCATCTTAGAACAGATTCTGCATCCCACATATGCCCATACCCTTAAGCCTCTTCAGGTTCAGGACTCAGGTAATGTTTTGAACAATTTAAATATGAACTGGAGACTGCCAAGCCTAGCCACTTAGACAGGAGATCTACACAGCAAAAATATTCCCAGAATTATTCTTTAAGTACACCAGTGTCCTCAAACCACAGTGACGGGCCCTCAAAACTAAGTGACAAGGTGCTAAGTGGAAGGTTCCAGATGAAAAAGATAAAAAAAGTAAAAGATAGAAAGTATAAAAGCAGGAGTGAGGAGGTCTTACACAAGCTGTTGTATGTCAAGTAAGCTTCTTAATAAGAATAGCATTTTGTATACTACTTCCAGGAAGAAATGGGAGACTTCTTTGAAATCAGCAGAAAATATCATACAAAGGGACAAACTTAGGAGGAGTCTAGTAAACAATGTTGGACAGGAGAACACAAGGTCTCTCAAGAACATTATTGACCAAGCCCACAGTAGCCCTGGGACTGAGAACCACAGCCCAGTGTGGTGGGAAGAGCTAGGTTCTCGAGATCTGAAGTAACCTCTCCCGAAAGGCACTGGCTCCAGGCCACTACCAGCTCTCCAAAATATAGTCATGGCTTTAGAGAATGTCTTAGGGTTTTACTGCTGTGAACAGACACCATGACCAAGGCAACTCTTATAAGGACAATTAGTTAAGACTAGCTTACAAGCTCAGAAGTTCAGTCCGTTATGAAGGCAGAAACATGGCAGCATCCAGGCAGGCATGGTACAGGAGCTTCAAGTTTTACATCTTCATCTGAAGGTTGCTAGGAGAACACTGGCTTCCAGTCAGCTAGGATGGGGGTCTTAACCCCCAAACCCAATGACATACCTACTCCCACAAGGCCACACCCACTCCAACAGGACAACACCTTCTAATAGTGCCACTCCCTGGGCTGAGCATATACAAACCATTACAGAGAAGCAGCTCTATTTTATTCTCAATAAATCAGGGCCTTAGGGAAAGCTCCCAAGTCCTAGGCCCTAGACTGTTACTAGCTCTGACAAGCATGTTCCTGGGCCTGAGGAAAAGCTATGTCACTCTCCATACATGAGGGAAAGCCTTGCTTGATCAGGCCAGCCCTCAACACAACCATGCTTTTCCTTTCCAAAGAGTTATCATCTGGTGTTGTCTTCTTGCAAAACAAGAAGAAAATGCACCTGTAGAGCACACCAGGTCTTAATGTTGGTTATGACCCTGTAATGCCCCCTGAGAGCAGCTTGACAGAGGCCTGTCCTTGGACCTAGTTCTGGTTGTAAATCAGAGGAGTCTCCTTTGTTATGGTTTGGAACCAAATTTCAGGACAATCCTGGTCAACAAACTTGTGTTTCCTAGCATCTTAATCTCTAACAGGCCTAGTTAGCAAACTACTCCTCTATAGAATGCCTTAGCTTACATTTTATTTGATGTCACTTACTATTTCTAAGCATTGGTAAATCCTTTACATCATCTCTTCTTCTCTTCTACATCTCAGCTAAATATTAGAGTGCTGCTACCCAACACTTGAGATACCTTGTACAACCTCCACAAAATTAACTCCACATGGATCTTACACCGAAATGTTAAATGCTAAGGGCTGAACTTGTAGAAGACACTGGAGAAACTAGGGGCTATTCAAGTTTGGCTTCCTGCCAAGGGTGCTTCTACACACAAGACCCTGCTTCGAATACACTCTGATCCAGCCTCCAAAGTGAAGTAATGCTGAGGCTACCGCCAGGTCCAAGGAGTGACTAGGACCACGAGAGACTTCAAAGGGGGCGGCAGCAGGCTGCCTTTCCTACCCAGCCCCAGAAGAACCAACCACTCCAGCTCCCAGCTGCTCAGTCGCCTGCTTCTCCCCTTTGTGGGCAAACGACCTTGCGCTCACGATGTCAGAATTTTGGAGCTTGCTTGATCTCCCCTCACAGCATCCAGCAGCAGCACACAAAGCACAGCACACCAGATCTTTTCAAAACTGCTCCGCTACAGAACGGAACCAGCGGCAGGGTACCCGGGGAAAAAACCCTCCTCCCCTTCTGACTGGCAGGTCTGCCTGCAGGCCCTGATTGGCCAAGAAGTCTTGAACAGTTTGAGTACCTCCCTCGGGGTTAGTGTGCGGAAGGAGCAAGGCATAGTGTTCCCGGCCCAGGTTTCCAGTCCAGGGCCAGACCATTTCCAGATATGCGAAGTTCCGCATTTCGGTAGTACTTGCGCCTGTCCTCCAATAGCCTTCCCACCCAGCCTCTGGGGACACCACTCTCGCTCCCGCTGCTCTTCCCCTTTGTGGGCAGTAAACCTGCTCTCACCATGCCGAGACTGCAGAGTTTGCCTGAGCTCTCCTCACCGTACCAAACAGCAGCACACAGAACACGGAACCACTCACGCCTGCTCAGCTGCAGAGCTGGACTTGCAGTATGGTACCCGGAAGAACCCTCCTCTTCTGACGAAGTCCGCCTGGAGACCCTGATTGGCCAGTGAGTCTTGAGTGACAGGAACACCTCCGGTAGAGTTAGAGTGTGTAGAAGAGGCTGAGCTTAGTGGTTCCTGGGCCAGGCTTCCGGTCCAAAGCCCGACCATTTCCAGATGTCTTCCAATGTGCAGATATTCGCATTTCAGTAGCACTTTTTCTTGTCCTCCGATAGCTACCACAGCCAGCCCTAGGGTAGCTCTGCCACGGACTACCCCAGTCGGGTAATGGGGGTCCCTGGGAGGAGGGTCCTTGAAGGCTAGGTGAGTAAGGGTTTGACGGTGACAAATAGAAAACAAACACAGGGCTGGTGAGATGGCTCAGCGGGGAAGAGCACCGACTGCTCTTCAGAAGGTCATGAGTTCAAATCCCAGCAACCACATCTGACACCCTCTTCTGGCTTCTGTCTGAAGACAGCTGCAGTGTTTCTTTATTTATTCATTTATATTTATATATTTATAATAAATAAATAAATCTCTAAAAAAAAGAAAACAAACACAGAGGCAGTTTGAATCTGAATGTATTTTGCAGTTCTCAAGCAAGGGTTTTTTATGCATAAAGAAACAAGTATTACAACTCTGAGAAGATGTGTTCAGTGAAGCAGTCAAATAGAATAGATATCATCATAGTTATTTGGCACAATAAAATACAAAATCATCCAAGTATTACAATTTCTGAAAAAGTGTGTTCAGTGAAGCAATCACGGATAGAACAGATAACATCTTTGTTGTGTGGCACAATAAAAAAGCATCTAAGGTTAGTGGCAAATTTTCCTGAGCAAGTTAATAAGTTTTTATGGTCAGTTATTGTTTAACATCTAGTACCTGATTTTCTGTAAATCTTCAAAGCATAAATTTAAACTATTTTAATTATTTTTATTTAAAGCTTTCCTAAACAATATACCAAAGCCTACTTCCGATGACACACGTGCAACCATATAGAATTTTATTGTTGAGAAAGTTTTTAATCTATCAATACTATCTTGTAAATGATTTATAAAGTGAAGCGCTGGTTTTCTTGGAGATAAGGTGATGGCTAGTGACCCCATCTCAAGGGATGGTTTCTTACCCATTGTTCTCTCTTAAGATCTTAGCTTAGGCTATCAGGGACATCTCATAAATAAGAAAAAGAATAAAGAATACAAAACAGACAAATCACCTTGAGAACTACAGCTCAATATTTTGTTCTGGCCAAGAATTCCACAACCAGTTCTAGGAGGCCTCCTTTTTTTGACGTTTTCACCTCAGTTTGTGGAACTTGTAACAGATTCTACTGGGATTGGTGTGGCACAGTGGCACTTTTTCTTGTCCTCTGATAGTTACCACAGCCAGCCCTAGGGAGGCCCCACCACTCCAGCTCCTTGCTGTTCAGTGACCTGCTCCTCCCCTTTGTGGGCCTTGAGCCTGCTCTCACCTCCCCTGTGACTTCAGAGCTTGCCTGGGCTCCCCTCACAGCACACAATAGGCACTTCCCCTTTTTCCCTCCTGAAATCAAGGTGAATAGCTAGCTTGCTTAACCCATTACTCAACTTATCAGTCTGTACCACAATGGGAAGGGTGCTCAGAATATTAAGTATTAAAGAGAGATTTTAGGGAACAAGATTTTTGTTTTGTGGCTTCATGCTAGATTCAGCTACTCTCACCTGCGGGGTATAAGATAAGACTTGGAGAAAAACAGGAAACAGATGACAAGCACTGTGGCGCACTACAGTGAGTCAGCACATCTTCCTCAGTGTGAAGGTGAAAAACAAAAAACAACAACAAAAAACCCCCACAGCTATCTTAGTCTAGGATCTCCAGATGAACAGAATTGATAGATTGAGCTTTTGTGTGTAGAAAGTGTCTGTATGCCCATGGAAAGTTGAAGAATGCACTAGTGGTTCAGTCCGTGTGGCTGAATGTCTCAGTCGTCTTCAGTATAAACGTAATCCTCAAGAAGCAGGCTCTAATGCCCTTAAAAAATGAACTTGCTATCCAGAGGTAGGGAAAGCAGAAAGAGAAAGAACTACCATTTTCAATGTTCTTCCTATATGTAGGCTGCCACCAGAAGCTGTGGCCTAGGTTAAAACTGGATCTTGTCACCTCAAAAGAACCAGATGAAAGAATGGTTTTCCCAACCCCCACCCCCACCCCCAGTACCCAACCCTTTGGGTTTCAGTTAACTCCAGATGTAGTCATTTGACTAAGAGCAATAGCCATCACAACAGCCAAGACAGAAGAACTGAGAAAATTTCCACTCCACCCCCTTCCCATGGCAGACCAGGAAAGCATGAGAGTCATTTCCTAAGCAGTGATTTTATTCAACAAAGGAAGCATTGACATTTTACTTAGGGAGTCTAGATATAAGTTTGCCAAGTCCTAAGCAAGTTAAGTTAAATCCTTTTCTGAACGTGATCAGAGTGTAATAGCAGAGATATTTAAGAACATTCTTAGCTCGAAGTCATGCAGAAACATGTAAATTATAAAAAAATGAACAGAATGCCTCTGGAATGTTCATCCTGTACCATAAGTTTTCTTAGCTGAAAACTATTGGGGCCCCCCTGGCATCTCAGTCTCCATCTTGTTCCTGGGCCATCATCTATTAACTAACACTCTTTTGTCTCTTCCACTATCTTGCTTCCATTCCGGCAATTGACATTTTATGATAGGGGGCTTTCCCGACACCTTACAACGAGGACATTCCTCTCAAGACTTTTCACAATGAGGACACTCCTTTCCAGACATTTTATGATGTGGACATTCCATTTATGCTGTGGACAAACAATAATGCTAGTTTGGCCCATGCACCTGGGCAAATACCTTTGTGGTATGTAGTTTTAAATAGCTCCTTTCCCTAGAGAAAATTGAGACTTGATCAGAATTTTTTGTCTTGTCTCCTTCCTTCATGGCTCCTGTTCCCAAATTTGTCATTGCAGTTCCCTCTTCTCGAGAACCCTGTTGTTTAAGTCCTGCACGTCGGGGCAGAAAACAAGTAAATGACACTGTGAAAGTAGATTGCTCAGGAGCCAGTGCTACCTGCTAATTATGATGTGTGATCTAACAGATTAGAGCTATCAATGCCTCAATTCCAGCATATACAAAGAACAAAAAACAAAAATTCAGAAAACATCAAGGAAAGCTCACTTATCAGCACTGTGAATACTGTTCTTAGAGGAGCAGCTTTGCTGAGCTATTTTATCCTCACAATAAGGCTGTTTTGCCACTGAGCAGGCTGGCTCAGAGGAATGCCACAGCTGCTTCCATGCAAGACCAGAGGAGTTCATTTTAACTGGTCCTTACTTCTGTACATCTCAGGGCTGTGATATCACTGTATAGAATTCTATTTTTTTAAAGGTTTTTTTTTTGTTTTTTATATGTGTGTGTATTTGCCTGTGTGTGTCTGTGTTCAGTGCCAACAGAGGCCAGAAGAAAGCAGGAGAATCCTGGGACTAGAGTTACAGTAAATTGTTAGCTACCATGTGGTTTCTGGGGGTGGAACCTGTGTTCTCTATAACAACACCTGTTGCCCTTAATTGCTAATGTATCTCTCTGACCACTTTTTAATTTAAAATTTATTTTTATGTATTTAAATTAAACTATATTACATCCCTTCCCAAATTCTTCCCAGCCAATTTCTTCCTTGTTAAGTATGTGTGAATAAGTATGCTCAAATGTGGCCGCCCCGCACCTCCACCCCAGCCTGTGCTGGACAAACAAGCAGACCTTGAACAGATCTCAGATAAGCAGACCTTGAATATTTGCCACGATAGGCAGGATTTACAGACTCTGTACAACAGGCTTTATTGGCCTGAACAGAGACATCTGCTTTGGCTGCAGCTATGAGCTTTGATGTACTGGAATTTATGAGCTGACAAGATATGTGTTAGCATAAGGGCCTCCAAAACCCGGGATGTCACATGGGCAGGCCTCACAGACCTGTTGCCAGGGCAACAGCGCCATATTCCCAGAATCCATTGGGCTTACCTCCCACCTTTACCACCCTTGCTCTCTCTCTCCCCCACCTCTCTCTCCTCTACTGCCCCCTCTTTCCCTCTCAATTACACGTGGAACTGTTTGGGTCTAGTGTGTGGTATGTCCCGATGAGTGCCGCCATTCTAACACATAAATATGGAAATATTGGATTGGCTTCTATGCCTTTGGCACCCTGCATCACTGTTCTGGGGATGGGTCATGTGGTTTTTCCCTTAATGTACACTGTGCTGAATATTAAACTTTGAGCCTTGATCAGAACCTTGTCTTGACTCCATGTTTCTCTCACCTTCTCCCCCCACCCCACCCCCAGCTCTTCTCATTTCCAGTCCTCCTTTCAGGTGAGCCCTGCTCAACAGTAAGCTGCTGGACAGTAAGCTGCTGGACAGCTACACTCAAATATATGAATAAAATTTGCTGAGTCCATTCCTGTTGACTGTGCGCATATGGTTTCAGGATTGACCAAGTTTCATTAGATAGCCAAATAGGAGGCTCATTTGCCTGAGGCTAGTTCTTCCACCGGGCAGAGCAGGAGAGGTCCTTTTTTTTTTTTTTTTGAGACAGGGTTTCTCTGTGTAGCCTTGGCTGTCTCTGTAGACCAGGCTGGCCTCGAACTCAAAAATCCGCCTGCCTCTGCCTCCCAAGTGCTGGGATTAAAGGCATGCGCCACCACGTCCGGCAAGAGTTCCATTTTTTAACGAACAACAGGATGTTGAGGTTTGGAGCTAAATTTCTGGACAATCTTGGTGAACAAACGGGTGTACCCTAGCTTCCTATTCTCTAACAGGCCTTGTACTCACAAATCACTAGTGAAACCTGAAATGTTAAAAACACAGTGGCCCTTTCTCAATAAAGGAGATAAAATACTTGCATTAAATCCAAAAGACTGGGAGTAGATTTTTTTAAATTGGTTATTTTATTTATTTTCATTTCAAATGTCCCACTTCCCCGTCCCTGCTCCGCAAACCCCTCATCCCTTTGCCTCTAAGAGAGTCCTCCTCCACCCACCCACCCACTCCTGCCTCACCTCTCTAGTATCTCCCTATGCTAGGGCATCAAGCCTCTACAGGACCAAGAGCCTCCCCTTCCACTGATGGCAGATAAGTCAATCCTCTGCTACATATAAAGCTGGAGCCATGGACACATCCATTTATAATCTTTTGTTTGTGGCTTAATCCCTTAGAGCTCTGGGGCATCTGGTTAGTTAATATTGTTGATCTTATGGGGTTGCAATCCCCCTCAGCTCTTTCAGTTCTTCCCTTAACTCTTCCAGTGGCTTCCCCAGGCTCAGTCTGATGGTTGGCTATGAGTATGTTCATTTTTATTAGTTGGGTGCTGGCAGAGCCTC
This sequence comes from Mastomys coucha, assembly GCF_008632895.1. Taxonomy (NCBI): domain Eukaryota; kingdom Metazoa; phylum Chordata; class Mammalia; order Rodentia; family Muridae; genus Mastomys; species Mastomys coucha. The sequence goes on along the minus strand of NW_022196905.1, from coordinate 147,548,864 downwards.
TTAGGGGACAGCTATACCAGGCTCCTGCCAGGAAGTATTTCTTAGCATCAGCAATAGTATCAGGGTTTGGTGTCTGCAGATGGAATAGATCCCTAAGTGGGGCAGTCTCTGAATGGCCTTTCCTCCAGTCTCTGCTCCATTTTTTAGACCATGAATTTCCTTTGGACAAGAACAATTATGGATTAAAAAATTTGATATGGATACTTGACCCCATCTCTCAAGTGGGGGGCTGCTGCCATAAACCAGCCCAGCCGGGTATGGGGGTTCCTGGAATGAGGGTCCTCAAAGCTAGATGGGTAAGGATTCAACAGAAACAAACACAGAGGCAGTTTGAATCTGAGTGTATTTTGCAGCTCTCAAGCAGGGGATTTTATACATTAAAAAACCAAACATTACAACTCTTAGAAACTGTATCTAGTGAAACAACCACAAATACCAACAAAAATCATTTGGCACAGTAAAGCACAAAAATCACCCAAGCATTGCACCTCTGAAAGTATGTATTCAGTAAATCACAAAAACAGGTAACACCATTATTAATACAAATTATCAAAATATAACAATTCTAAAAGGATGTATTCAGTGGGGCAGTCACTCAAGGCTAATGGCATATTTCCAAGAGGAGGTTAATAAATCTTTATGGTCAGTGCTTTAATTGCTGACCTAACTCTCCAGCCCAATATGGTCAATTATTATTCAGCATCTAATGCCTGATTTTTTATAAATCTTCAATATATAAATCTAAACTATTTCAATTCTTTCTAATTAAGGCTTTCTTTACCATATACCAAAATCCACCTCTGATGTAACCCATATGAAATTTTATTATTGGAAAAGTTTTTATGTATCATAATAATTTTGTAAATGATTTAAAAAGTAAAGTGTTGTTTTCCCCAGGATAAGGTCATGTTAGTGACCTTATCTCAGGGATGGTTTCTTACCCATTATTCTTGCTTAAGATCTTGGCCTACACTACAAGGAACATGTAAATGAGAAAAGGAATAAGAGAAAACAAAACAGATAGATTGTCATGAAAACTACAGCTCAATATTTTGCTCTGGCCAAGAGTTCCACAACTGGTTCCAGGAGACCTCCTTCTTTTGAAGTCTACCTCCTCCACTTATGGAACTTGTCACACAGATTCTACTGGGGTTGCTGTAGCATCTCTCTCGGTTTTATTTATTTATTTATTTATTTATTTATTTATTTATTTATTTATTTTTGGCTTTTTGAGACAGGGTTTCTATGTGTAGCCGTGGCTGTCCTGGAACTCACTCTGTAGACCAGGCTGGCCTAGAACTCAGAAATCTGCCTGCCTTTGCCTCCCTTGTTCTGGGATTAAAGGCGTGTGCCACCACTGCCCAGCCCTTTTTTATTTTTTAATTGAAGCTCGTAAATATCTCTTTTGGCTGTAGAAATGGAGGAAAAGACTAGTCAGAAGATGAATGGAAAATAAGGAGAAAAAGAAGAATTATGCCTGTAGCCACACCAATAACAATAATCCAATGTAGCCAACCAACAGGGTTTAATGACCATACACCAGAGCTAACAGACTGAGCCAAATCTTCTATGCCAGTAGATTCAACATGTGCTTTACTCATAGCAGAGATTTGGGCCTGTAATTGAGCCATATCATGAGTAATATCATTGTCTTTCCAAATTCCCAACAAATGATTTTTAATAAAATTCCAATTATGACTTTCATTATAAGGTAATGGCATTACACATATGTACTGAAAGCTGGCATGGCACTTGGTAGAAAGCTAAACTTTAATATTGTCTATCTCTTGTCCTAATGCTAAAACTACACTCAAATTCAAACTGCCTCTGTGTTTGTTTCTGTTTGTCACCACTGAATCCTTATCCACCTGGCCTTGAGAACCCACATTCCAGGGACCACCATACCTACCTGGGGTGGCCCGTGGCTGCTGCCTATTTACTCGAGCTGAACTCTACAAGTTCTATCTCCCCAGCTAATGTCAACCTCATTGGGTCCTAGGAACCTCCCACTTCCCTAGCATCTGGGGCTTTCTAGTGGCTACCCCCAAGTCCCTCCATCCCTGCTCCTACATGTTTCTATTCATTTTTGTGACCCTATGGTCTTCTTTCCTCTCTCTTCCCATACCTGATATTGCCCCCACATATACCCATTTTTTTCTACTCCTGTTTACTTCCCAGGTTCCTCCCTCCCTTTACCTCCTGTGATTATTTTCTTTTCCCTTCTAAGTAGGATTGAATTAGTAGTTCAGTAGAATTATTTTTGTGTCATAGTGAGTTGACATGGTTGCCTTGTCTGAGATGGAAATGCCATTTGCAACCATACTTTCACGTCAAAACTATTTAGTGGTTTATTGCTGTAATCCATGGAGGAGATAGCAACAACACAGTGTATTTTAAGACAGAGATAGAAAAGAAAAGAAAAGAAAAATTTCTTTTAATACAGAGATTGAAGAAAAGATAAATGAACCTCTTTGCATCAAGTTTTGCAAACTTTTAACTCACCAAGTTTATATCAAATAATCATCTGCACACCTTCTGCTGTAGGCCTACATGAGGACATTGGAAGAAGGAAAACTCACTCTTTATCGACCACTTGTACTTACTTGCCAGCACTTTATTAATTTATTTATTTTTGATATTTTCTTTATTTACATGTAAATTTCTCCTTTCCCAGTTTCCCCTCCAAAAAACAAAAACACAAACAAACAAACAAAAACAACAAGAACAAACCCCTGTTGCCTCCCCCCTCCCCATGCCTGCCACCCCACCCTCTCCCACTTATTGGCACTGGCATTACCCTACACTGGGGCACAGAACCTTCACAGGGCCGAGGTTCTCTCCTCCTATTGACGATTGAATTTGCAATCCTCTACTTTACACATGCTGCCAGAACAATCAGACCCACCATGTGCAGTCCTTGGTTGGTGGTTGAGACCCTGGGAGCTCTGAGGGTACTAGTTAGTTCATATTGTTGTTTGTCCTAAGGGGCTGCAAACCCCTCAGCTCCATAAGTTCTTTCTCTAACTCTTTCATTGGAGACTGTGTACTCAGTTTAATGGATGGCTGTGAGCCTCTACATCTGTATTAGTCAAGAACTGTCAGAGCCTCTCAGGAGATAGCTATATTTAGGCTGGCTTGTCCTTCATTTAGTCTCTGCTCCATAGTTAATCTCTGCAACTCCTTCCGAGTGTATTTGGTTCCCCCTTTTAAGAAGGAATGAAATGACCACCTTTTGGTCTTCTTACTTCTTGAGTTTCTTGTGGTTTGTGGGTTGTTCTTCCTGTATTCCAAACTTCTGGGCTAATAGCCACTTATCAGAGAGTGCATACCGTGTTTGTTCTTTTGTGATTGGGTTGCCTCACTCAGGATGATATTCTCCAGATCCATCCATTTCCCTAAGAATTTCGTGAATTCATTGTTTTTAATAGCTGAGTAGTACTCCATTGTGTAGATGTACCACAATTTTTGTATCCACTCCTCTGTTGAGGGACATCTGGGTTGTTTCCAGGTTCTGGCTATTATAAATAAGGCTGCTATGAACATGGTGGAGCATGTGTCCTTGTTACATGTTGCAGTATTTTTCAGGTATATGCCCAAGAGTGGTATAGCTGGGTCCTCCAGTAGAACTATGTCCAATTTCCAGAGGAACCATAAAACTGATTTCCAGAGTGGTTGTACCAGTTTGCAATCCCACCAGAAATGAAGTAATGTTCTTTCTCCACAACTTCTCCAGCATCTGCTGTCACCTGTGTCTTTTATCCTAGCCAATCTGACTAGTGTGAGGTGGAATCTCAGAGTTGTTTTGATTTCCATTTCCCTGATGACTATGGATGGTGAACATTTCTTTAGGTGCTTCTCAGCCACTCAGTGTTCATCAGTTGAGAATTCTTTGTTTAGCTCTGTACCCCATTTTTTAATAGGGTTATTTGGTTCACTGGAGTCTAACTTCTTGAGTTCTTTGTATACATTGGATATTAGCCCTCTATCAGATATAGGATTGGTAAAGATCTTCTCCCAATTTGTTGGTTGCCATTTTGTCCTATTGACAGTGTCTTTTGCCTTACAGAAGCTTTGCAACTTTATGAGGTCCCATTTGTCAATTCTTGATCTTAGAGCAGAAGCTATTAGCATTCTCCTCAGGAATTTTTTTCCCGTGCCTATTTGCTTGAGGTTCTTCCACACTTTCTCTTCTATTAGTTTCAATGTATCTGCTTTGATGTGGACGACCCTGATCCACTTGGACTTGAGCTTTGTACAAGGAGAAAGGAATGGATCGATTTGCATTTTTCTACATGTTAACTACCAGTTGAGCCAGCACCATCTGTTGAAAATGTTGTCTTTCTCCCACTGTATAGTTTTAGCTCCTTTGTCAAAGATCAAGTGACCATAGGTGTGTGGGTTCATTTCTGGGTCTTCAGTTAGGTTCCATTGATCTACCTGCCTGTCACTGTGCCAATACCATGCAGTTTTTATCACAATTGTTCTGTAGTACAGCTTAAGTTCCTGGGTTGTGATTCCACCAGAGGTTCCTTTATTGTTGAGAATAGTTTTGGCTATCCTGGGTCTTTTGTTGTTCCAGATGAATCTGCAAATTGCTCTTTCTAAGTCTGTGAAGAATTGAGTTGGAATTTTGATGGGAATTGCATTGAATCTGTAGATTGCCTTTGGCAAGATGGCCATTTTTACTATATTAATCCTGCCAATCCATGAGCATGGGAGGTCTTTCCATCTTCTGAGATCTTCTTCAATTTCCTTCTTCATAGACTTGAAGTTCTTGTCAATCAGATCTTTTACTTGCTTAGTTAGAGTTACACCGAGGTATTTTATATTATTTGTAACTATTGTGAAGGGTGGTGTTTCCCTAATTTCTTTCTCCACCTGTTTATCCTTTGTGTATAGGAAGGCCTCTGATTTGCTTGAGTTAATTTTATATCCAGCTCCTTTTTTAAAGTTGTTTATCAGGTTTAGGAGCTCTCTGGTGGAATTTTTGGGGTCATTTCTAATATGATATACTATCATATCATCAGCAAATAGTAATAATTTGACTTCTTCCTTTCCAATTCGTATCCCTTTGATCTCCTTTTGTTGTCTAATTGTTCTCGCTATGACTTCCAGTACAATATTGAATAGGTAGGGAGAGAGTGGGGAGCCTTGTCTTGTCCCTGATTTTAGTGGGATT
>NW_022196905.1:147541364-147543675 GCF_008632895.1 Mastomys coucha | reverse complement strand
TCAAATGCTTTCTCAGCATCTAGTGAGATGATGATATGGTTTTTGTTCTTGAGTTTGTTTATGTAGTGAATTATGTTGATGGATTTCCATATATTGAGCCATCCCTGCATCCCTGGGATGAAACCTACTTGGTCATGGTGGATGATCATTTTGATGTGTTCTTTGATTCGGTTTGCAAGAATTTTATTGAGTATTTTTGCGTTGATATTCATAAGGGAAATTGGTCTGAAGTTTTCTTTCTTCGTTAGGTCTTTATGTGATTTAGGTATAAGAGTAATTGTGGCTTCATAGAATGAATTGGGTAGACTGCCTTCAGTTTCTGTTTTGTTGAAGTTTGAGGAGTATTGGTATTAGGTCTTCTTTGAAGGTTTGATAGATCTCTGCATCAAATCCATCTGGTCCTGGGATTTTTTTTTTTTTTGGTTGGGAGAATATTAATGACTGTGTCTATTTCATTAGCAGATATGGGACTGTTTAGACCGTTGATCTGATCTTGATTTAACTTTGGTACCTGATATCTGTCTAGAAAATTGTCCATTTCATCCAGGTTTTCCAGTTTTGTTGAGTACAGGCTTTTGTAGTAGGATCTCATGATTTTTCTGGATTTCCTCAGTTCTGTTGTTATGTCTCCTTTTTCATTTCTGATCCTGTTAATTAGGAAACTATCTCTGTGCCCTCTAGTTAGTCTGGCTAAGGGTTTATCTATTTTGTTGACTTTCTCAAAGAACCAGCTCCTGGTTTGGTTGATTCTTGTATATTTCTTTTTGTTTCTATTTGGTTGATTTCAGCCCTGAGTTTGATTATTTCCTCCCTTTGACTCCTCTTGGGTGAATTTGCTTCTTTTTTTTTTATTATTAGATATTTTCTTAATTTACATGTAAATTTCTCCATTCCTAGTTTCCCCTCCAAAAAACAAAGAAACAAACCAAAATAGCAAAAACAAACCCCTGTTGCCTCCTCCCTCCCCATGCCTGCCACCCCACCCTTTCCCACTTATTGGACCTGGCATTCCCCTACACTGGGGCACAGAATTTTCACAGGGCCGAGCTCTTCTCCTCCTATTGATGATCAAATTGCAATCCTCTACTATACACATGCTGCCAGAACAATCAGATCCCTCCATATGCAGTCCTTGGTTGTTGGTTGAGACCCTGGGAGCTCTGAGGGTACTAGTTAGTTCATAGTTGTTCGTCCTAAGGTGCTGCAAACCCCTCAGCTCCACTGGTCCTTTCTCTAATTCCTTCACTGGGGACCCTGTACTCAGTTCAATGGATGGCTGTGAGCCTCCTCATCTGTATTTTTCAGGTACCTTCAGAGCCTCTCAGGAGGTAGCTATATTTAGGCTGGCTTGCCCTTCCTTCAGTCTCTGCTCCACAGTTAATCTCTGCAACTCCTTCCGTGGGTACTTGGTTCCCCTTTTTAAGAAGGAATGCACTGTCCACCATTTGGTCTTCCTTCTTCTTGAGTTCCTTGTGGTTTGTGGGTTGTTCTTCCTGTATTCTAAACTTCTGGGCTAATAACCACTTATCAGAGAGTGCATACCGTGTTTGTCCTTTTGTGATTGGGTTACCTCACTCAAGATGATATTCTCCAGATCCATCCACTTCCCTAAGAATTTCATAAATTTATTGTTTTTAATAGCTGAATAGTACTCCAATGTGTAGATATACCACAATTTCTGTATCCACTCCTCTGTTGAGGGACATCTGGGTTGTTTCCAGGTTCTGGCTATTATAAATTAGGCTGCTATGAACATGGTGGAGCATGTGTCCTTCTTACATGTTGCAGTATCTTTTGGGTATGTGCCCAGGAGTGGTATAGCTGGGCCCTCCGGTAGTACTATGTCCAATTTCCAGAGGAACCGCCAAAGTGATTTCCAGAGTGGTTGTACCAGTTTGGAATCCCACCAGAAATGAAGTAATGTTCCTCTTTCTCCACAACCTCTCCAGCATTGCTTCTTTTTGTTCTAGTGCCTTCAGTTGTGCTGTCAACTTGCTGGTGTATGCTCTCTCCAGTTTCTTTTTGTAGGCACTTAAAGCTATGAGTTTTCCTCTTAGGACTGCTTTCATTGTGTCCCATAAGTTTGGGTAGGTTGTGGCTTCATTTTCATTAAATTCTAGAAAGTCTTTAATGTCTTTCTTTATTTCTCCCTTGACCAAGTTATCATTGAGTAGAGTGTTGTTAAGCTTCCACATGTATGTGGGCATTTTATTGTTTATGTTGTTTTGAGGAGCAGCCTTAGACCATGGTGATCTAATAGGATAGAAGGAATTATTTCAATCTTCTTGTATCTGTTGAGGCCTGATTTGTG
>NW_022196905.1:147525125-147541000 GCF_008632895.1 Mastomys coucha | reverse complement strand
GTCTGTCTTTGTCACTGAGGTGGGTTTCTTGTATGCAGCAAAATGTTGGGTCCTGTTTATGTACCCAACCTGATAGTCTGTCTTTTTATTAGAGAATTGAGTCCATTGATATTAATAGATATTAAGGAAAAGTAATTGTTGCTTCTTGCTATTTTTGTAGTTAGAGCTGGTATTCCATTCATGTGTCTATCTTCTTTTAGTTTTGTTGGAAGATTACATTTTTGCTTTTTCAGAGATGTAATTCCCCTCCTTGTGTTGAAGTTTTCCATTTACTACCCTTTGAAGGGTTGGGTTTGTGGAAATATATTGTTTGAATTTGATTTTATCCTGGTATACTTTGGTTTCTCCATCTATGGTGATTGAGAGTTTTGCTCGTCATAATAGTCTGGGCTGGCATTTGTGTTCTCTTAGGGTCTGTCTGACATCTGCCCAGGATCTTCTAGTTTTCATAGTCTCTGGTGGGAATTCTGGTGTAATTCTGATAGGCCTCCCTTTATATCATACTTGACCCTTTTCCCTTAATGCTTTTAGTATTCTCTCTTTGTTTTGTGCATTTAGTATTTTGACTATTATGTGGTGGGAGGAATTTCTTTTCTGGTCCAGTCTATTTGGAGTTCTATAGGCTTCTTGTATGTTCATGGGCATCTCTTTCTTTAGGTTAGGGAAGTTTTCTTCTATAATTTTGTTGAAGATATTTACTGGCCCTTTAATTTGGAGGTCTTTACTTTCTTCTATACCTATTATCCTTAGGTTTGGTCTTCTCATTGTGTCCTAGATTTCCTGTGTGGTTTGGGTTAGGGTCTTTTTGCTTTTTGCATTTTCTTTGACTGTTCTCTCAATGTTGTCTAAGTTATCTTTTGCCCCTGAGATTCTCTCTTCTATCTCTTGTATTCTGTTGGTGATGCTTGCATCTATGGTTCCTGACTTCTTTCCTAAGATTTCTAACTCCAGTGTTGTCTCTTTTTGTGATTTCTTTATTGTTTCTACTTCCATTTTTAGGTCCTGGATGGTTTTACTCAATTCCTTCACCTGTTTGTTTGTGTTTTCCTACAATTCCTTAAGAGATTTTTGAGTCTGCTCTTTACGTGCTTCTACTTGTTTACTTGTGATCTCCTGTAATTCTTTATGGGATATTTTTGTTTCCTCTTGAAGGGCTTGTACTTCTTTACCTGTGTTCTCCTGTATTTCTTTAAGGAAGTTATTCATGTCCTTCTTAAGTTCCTCTATTAGCATTGTGAAATATGAATTTAGATCCAATTCTTGCTTTTCCTGTGTTTTTGGATATCCAGGACTTGCTGCCGTGGGAGTACTAGGTTCTGATGAAGCCAAGTAATCTTGGTTTCTGTTAGTAGGATTCTTGTGTTTGCCTTTTGCCATCTCTTGATTTCTGGTGTTAGGTGTTCTTGGTGTCTCTGACTAGAGCTTGTCCTGTCCCTGCCAACCTGCAACTCCCCTGGGACTTGTGAGGCCTATACCTCCCAGCTGGCTGGTCCTGCCTTAAAATGTTGCTGGAGAGAAAATGGTGGATCTCACCTGAGTCTCCAGGTTAAAGCACTCCCTGGAGGCAGGTCTTCCACTTGCAGGGAAGGGGCAGAGAGGGTCGCTGTTCCCAAGTGTTATGTCACTTGGAAGCTGAGAGGATCCTGTCCCTGCTGCCCTGAGACTCCCCTGCGACTCGTGGGGCCTGTGCCTCCCCTGCCAGCACTTCTGTTGGAACCTAGTTCCACAGAAGACCAGCTTAAACCACTAGCTTTGTGGGACTGAGTAACTACTAGACTCTTGGACTTCACATTCACAGCTGCCCATTGTTGGGTTAGTTGAACTACAAACTGTAGTCACAGAGAAAGGGAGGAAGGAGAGGAAGAGGGAGGAAGAGGGAAAGGGAAAGGAAGGGAGAGAAATAGAGAGATTCTGTAAGTTCTGTGACTCTATAGAACCATAACTAAGATATTCTTTATAGGAGTTTCCACAGCCATGCTGTCCCTTTCCAGTAATAAAACCCTAACTAAGAAAGAAGCAAAAGAAAGAAGCACTTCTCATATAGCTACTTTACTGATGTATTCTTAGTACCCTAGTTCCCCTTCTTTCTCATTAGTGAACCAGAAGACAGGGTGTATATGAATTTTCCACTCCTAGATGTTTACCTAAGAAATACTTTTGATCTTACTGAACTGCTCTAGAATTTTTGTTTGACTGATTTTAGCCTGACTGCTAGGACCTCATCCAGCAAAATTTCTGCAAGTATATATTGAACATCACATGGCAAAGAAATCAGTAAACTTTTAATGACTTTTGGTTAAGTAGAATTTTGGCTTTCTTTTGGGATAAACTTCTAATATTACTGTTAAACATTCCTTAACTCTGTTCTCTAAATCTATAATTTGTTAATCCCTATTACATTTCTCACTTTAGATAGGAGTTAGACATGATAACAGTCAGGCTAAGTTTCCCTTTTTAGATATGGCTTTCTATACATTAAGCTACTTGTGTTAAATAACAAATAGCATCTTCTACCATATGCAATCTTAGCTTTTAGTACTCAAAGGTCAGACAAAACATTTAAAATAATGGAGAAAGAAATAATATTAGAATGTTCATTTTCCATAACTTATTTATGACATAGCAACTAGAAAATGAAAGCAAAAGCATGAGTTTGGAGGGACTCTCCATCCTACCACATGGGCACTTGCTCAATTATATTCATAGCAGCTTTATTCATAACAACCAGAAACTGAAAATAACCCAGTTGTCTGACAACTGAAGAATAGATAAATGTGGTGTATTTACACAATGGAGTATCTCTCAGCTGTTTAAGAAATTACATCATGAAATTTTCAGGCAAATGGGTAGAACTAGAAATGGGTAGAACTCATTCAGGTAAAATATCCTAAATGAGGTAGCCAGAGCCAGAAAGACAAACATGATATAGACTTACTTTCAAGTGAATATTAGCTGTGAAGTAAAGAATAATAATGCTACAATCCACACAACCAGAAAGGCTACTTACAAAGAGGGATCTAGGTGAGGATGCATGGATTTCCCTCAGAAGGGGAAATAGAATAATAGGTTTTGTAGGGAGACTGGAGGCAGATGGGAATGGGAACACACAGGGAAATGACAGAGGGCAAGAATATTTGGAAAGAAAGTTAGAATTGAGGGTCATTTGAGGGGCATTGTAGAAACCCTAGTGCAGTGGAAACTTTGTGGAATCAATTAGGATCACCATAGTGAGGTCTAAACTAGCCATCTTCTGTAATCAGGCAAGCCCTCCAGTTGTGGGCCTGGGACTTGAATCCAGTTGTAAAACCTTCTATCTACAACCTTTTCAACCTGCAAGATGTGCTGGGGTAATTATGGTACAGAGCTTGTTGGAGTGGCCAATCAATGAGTGGTCTGACTTGAAGCCCAGGCCACAAGAGGAACCCAATGACCCACCCAACAACAATGTCTAGATGGCCAGCAACCAGAAGCTGGATGGCTCAAAGGCCTAGGGTAGAATCAAACACACTATTGGGAAAAAAAAGTTAATGAAATGATTCCTCAGGATATTTTGCTATACTCATGGATCAGAGCTTAGTCCAATTCTCACCAGAAAGGCTTCCCTCAGCAGCTAATGGGAGGAGATGCAGAGAGTCACAGCCAAACAGGCAGAGCTTTCAAACCCACAACAAAAATGAGGAGGAAGAATTGTAGGAGTCAGAGGGTTGAACACACCAAGAGAACATAGCCCACAGAGTCAACTAAGTAGGGATTGGACAGGTTCACAGAGACTGAAGCAGCAATCACAGAACCTGCAGGGGTCTGAGCTAGAGCCTCTGTTCTATCTTATGGTTGTGTAGCTTTGTGTTTTTGTGGAACTCCTAATAGTGGGATGGGGGGGCGTGTATCTCTGACTCTTATGTCTGCTCTTGGGACCCTTTTCTTCCTTCAAGGTTGCCTAGTCCAGCCTTGATATAAGGGTTTGTGGCTAGTCTCAATGAATTTTGTTATGCTGTATTCAGTTCATATCTTCGGGAGGCCTGTTGTGTTCTGAAGGGAAACAGAGGAGCAGAAGATTTGGGAGAAAGAGGAGGTTGGAGGTGGAAGGAATGGAGGGAAGGTATGCTGTGTTGAGATGTATTGTATTAATGAAACACTTTTTAAATAAAAAAAGGGAAAATTAACTGGGAGTATACACTTGTTCAATGATGTAGCAATGAGAGGACAGCATACAAGTGTCTCTTATCTAATTCTTCTATATGAGTTCTAGAGCACACTTTTTTTTATTAGATATTTTCTTTATTTATATTTCAAGTGATATCTCCTTTCCCGGTTTCCCTTCCAGAAAAACAGACAAAAAATAAACCAACCCTGTTCCCTCCCCCATCCCCCTGCTCACCACTCTAACCTCTCCTGCATCCTAACCCTGGCATTCCCCTACACTGGGGCATAGAACCGTCACAGGACCAAGGGCCTCTCCTCCCCTTGATGACCAACTAGGCCATTCTCTGCTACATATGCTGCTGGAGGCATGAGTCCCACCATGTGTACTCTTTGGTTAGTGGTTTAGACTCTGGGAGTTCTGAGTGTACTACTTAGTTCATATTGTTCATCCTAAGGGGCTACAAACCCTTCAGCTCCTTGGATCCTTTCTCTAACTTCTTCATTGAGGACCCTGTGCTCAGTCCAATGGATGGCTATGAGCCTCTACTTCTGTATTAGTTGGGCACTGGCAAAGCCTCTCAGAAGACAGCAAGATCAGGCTCCTGTCAGCCAGCACTTGCTGGCATCCACAATAGTGTCTAGATTTGATGACTGAATATGGGAAGGATTCCCAGGTGGAGCAGTCTCTGCATTGTCCTTCCTTCAGTCCTAGAGCACACTTTTAATCCCATTGCTTGGGATGCAGAGAGATCTTTGAGTTCAAGGCCACCTTTGTCTTCAGAGCTAGTTTTAAGACAACAAGGTCTACATGGAAAAAAAAACTTTGTAGAAACCAACAAACCACATTTAAAAAACAAAAACAAAAAACAAAACCATCAGGCTAGAAGAAGGTATTAACAATGAAATACAATTCCTTCTATTGTATCATGTTATCTCAGGAGAGTCTGTTATGGTGGTGAATGCATGACAGGAAGGCAAGTAGGATGGCTGATCTATTTCAAGCATGAGAAAGTAGACACAAAGAGCATGGGATGGGGTGAGTCTATCTGCCACTAGAATCTGTATGATAGATTCCACAGACTGAGGCAAAAACCTCAAAAGGAGGTTTCCTGGAACCCATTAGGGAACTCTTGGCCAGAACAAAATATTGGGCTATAGTTCTCGTGGCGATTTGTCTATTTTATCTTTTTAAAATTCTTTTTCTTATTTACAAGATGTTCCTGATAGCCTAGGCTAAGATCTTAAATGAGAATAATGGGTAAGAAACCATCCCTTGAGATGAGGTCACTAACCATGACCTTATCTCCGAGAATACCAGTGCTTCACTTTATAAACCATGTATAAGATAGTATTGATAAATAAAAACTTTCCCAACAATAAAATTTTATATGGCTGCATGTGTGTCATTGGAAGTAGGCTTTGGTATATTGTTTAAGAAATCTTTAAATAAAAAGAATTAAAATAGTTTAAATTTATGCTTTAAAGATTTACAGAAAATCAGGTATTAGATGTTAAATAACTGATCATAGAAATTTGTTAACTTGTTCTTGGAAATTTGCCACTAGCCTTAGATGATTTTTGTATTTTACTGTGACAAATGATTTTAATATCAGTTCTATCTGACTGTTTCACTGAACACACTTTTTTAAAAGTTGTAATACTTGGATGATTTTGTATTTTAGTGTGCCAAATGATTATAATAATATCCATTCTATTTGACTGCTTCACTGAACACATCTCAGAGTTGTAATACTTGTTTCTTTATGCATAAAATCCCTTGTTTGAGAACTGCAAAATATATAGCTTAAAACTGCCTCTGTGTTTGTTTCTGTTTGTCACTGCCAAATCCTTACCCACCTAGCCATCAAGGACTTTCTTCCCAGGGTCCCCCATAACCAATTGGGGTGGTATATGGCAGCTATTGACATTCCAATCCCAGCTTCATTTTCTGAGGAACTTGTCCCAGACTCTAGAGCAAAACATAGAATGCCCTGCACAGTATGTTACCATCTGCTTCACCTTCATTGCTCTCTTCCATCCACAACCAGATCACCCTTGTTCTGTTTATGTCATCTCCATTTAGACATCACAAACTCACTCAGCACAGCACCCTCCAGATTTTACTCTCATCACTCTGTTGAAATGTTTTGGGGCAATGGACTATTCCAGGAAACTTGGTAAGGTAGAAGGGGGTCTGAGACCTCAGAAACTCACACTTGAGATGGTAGGTGCCTCCCTGCTCCTGCCAGATTCCTGGCCTGGAATATATGCCACACAACCCATGTCTGTCATGTGTAGTGCAAAATAGATTTCTCCATGCTAATGAGGTACCTACAGGCCCTGAGGGTTCAGCCAATAAGCTTCCATTTCTGGACATTCCTCCCTGTAAAAGATATGTAATCTCTGGATCACCCTGAGAAGTTGGGATCATCCATTTTCCATGATGAACAGTCAATAAGCAGTATGGATAAACATGGACTGTCTCTTCTATTGAGAACTGCTGCAGGAAACATGTAGAAGGTCTTCTACATGCCCATCTGTGCTCCCAGACGACTGCTGCTACCTTCTCTGATGAGCTAAACTGGAGTTCTCATTCTTCCTGGCCCCAGGCTAATTGCCATTCTCAGCCATTGGGCCCCAACTTTGCTCTCAACTCCTGGAGACTCAGGTGCCTGAATGTCCCTGAATATCCAGGAGTTTTGGAGCATTGATCCCAACCTCATGACAGGCCCTTGGACCTACTCCCTACTTTGTTCCTGACATCTTTGTGTGGTTCTTCAGCAGTAACTAAAGGCCTGGAAGTCAGGGAACCCTAACTTCATCTCCTCCATCCCTGTCTACATTTTCCCACCCTCAGAGCAGTGTCTCAGAGCTTCCCTGAAGCTCAGCACCTAATGGTGGTGACATGGGAAAACAAAGTCAAAATCCCCAAGCACTTTGCCTCCCCAAGCAGTATGTCCCACACCCCAGAAGCAAGGCAGAACTCAGACCTACAAGATGTCACCTGTCCTTCATATCATTCAGTTCAATGAATACTGTCTTTCCTATTGCATTTCTGACTTTGTCAGCTTCTGCCTGAATTTTCTCTAGCACCATTTAGGTGTTCCCTGTTTTCTTCTGAAGATTTTCTCAGCCCCAAACAATAGCTGGCAGTCAGGAGCACTTTGTAGTTTTTCCTTGCAAGATCTACATGTGGTATCCTCTGGTCTCTTTCTAGCAGAATCTTTCCTGTCTGTGATACACAGACCATATGTGTGCAGTTAATTTATAAATCAATATTGACACATGATCCCTGAACTTGTAAATGAAACGACCCACTGGACAACTACTGTTGATGTAGTTCCTAGGGATCAGATCCATGACTCTAAATATCGCTTTTCAAGCTTATATCCTACAGTTTCCTATATAAGCTGTAACCTAATCACACAAGACCTCTCTCCATTCTTTGAACATCTGTGTCACAAAATGTCAAATCCTTGCTACTTGTTTTTCTGTTTACCTTCCTACCATGCTGGGACTGGAATTAAGAGTCTGTACAAACTGCTGAGAGTATGACCACTTAGTCAAACCACACTCTATTCTGAGTGTCAGGTTCCCAGTTAACTTGACTGAGATCTCTGTGGGAAGGTCTGAGCTTGTGTCACTTGCCATTGTGTCTACTGAGCTTCACAAAAACTGATAGAGAGCAGACCCTTCACACACTGCTTTTCATGATGATGATGATGACATAAAACTTGTACTATGTCTCAACCTGACTCAACTTTATTGCTCTCTTTTACTTCATAACCAGATCTCCCACATCTTGTACTGAAATGTCACCAATGAAACTATGGCCTTGATTAGTATTAAAAAGCAACTATTTGGTTGAAATTCAGATTTGTCATTAAATTAAAGCATATTAAAGGGCTGGAGAGAGAACTCAGAAGTTAAGAGCACTGTTTTCCTTCCAGATGATCCAGGTTCAACTCCCAACACCCACAAGGAGACTCATAACAATCTATAACTCCACTTTCAGGGGATCCAACACCCTTCTCTGGCCTCTGTAGGCACCAAGCACATACATGGTGCACAGATAGATATACATACAGGCAAAACATTCATAGAAATGAAATAAAATAAGTAAAACTAGAAACAAGCAATTTACATCAAAGTTGGTTTGAACGTTCTGCTTTACATACACATTTTCAATTTTAAAGTGCATGTATATTTGGAAAAAATGAATTGTGAAACAGCCGTGTTTACACATTGTACATGCCTGGATAATTTCAAAAGTTTTATTATATCCATTTTATCTATATTCTCCATTGGCCTCTGTCCCTATGTTAAAACCCATACTTTAGCTTTCATTCTTAAATAACTTTAATGCTGAGTTTGGGTGCCATAATATATGCAGCAGAAGCACATTAGTATTTTGCTTCATTAAAGAAGACAATCTATTACAAACAATTTCTGTTTTTATATGGTTTAAAACAACCCTCCAAGATCACAGCTAATAAAGATTCAGAGAGTTATTGTTGAATTCAGTGTCATTGAAACTTCAGGGATAAGATGAAATCGAAGTCTAATCAACACATAGCACAATATGTTCCTTCACCCTTTTTAACATTTAGATTAAGAGGCAAATCTAGAAGATTCAACAAGCTTTCCTGCATATTAATGAATTCTAATTGACAATAAAGACAAAAATGTATGTAGATTTAAGAATTACTAGTAAAGGTTTATACTTCTATCATCTCAGGAAATCTGTCAAATATTTAACTAGGGGTATCTCTCTGTAACACGCTCTTGGCTTTCCTTCTTTTTCATTGTGCCTTATGTCTTACATGAGAAATACAGTGACTATAAATAAAGGGAATAATAACCCAAGAACTCAGGTTTTTCTGAAAAGCATAGACTCACAAATTCTCTCATTAGCATGACTCAGTTTAGCAAGTTACTCAGAAGTATCCCTACATTTATTCTTGTCTGCATTTAACAACTTCTGATTTCAATATGGGAATTCTGAAGTGTTTTCAGTTTTGCCAATTGTTTTTGCTTATTTTTAAAAACTGAAAGAATTTTTAAAAAAATGAAAGAATTAGCCAGGTGTGTTGGTTCAATTCCAGTACTTGGGAGGCAGAGACAGGCGGATCTCTAATCTTAAGGCCACCAGGGTTTCCAAGGGAATTCCAGAATAGCCAGGGCAAAACAGAGGAACCTTTTCTCATGAGAGAGAGAGAGAGAGAGAGAGAGAGAGAGAGAGAGAGAGAGAGAGAGAGAACTTACTATAGTTCTTTTTTACTCATATGAAAAGGACCTTAAATGCTCTGTGATAATGTAAAAAATTCTTTACATAGTATGTATAATTTCTGGCACTATAGACCCAATTTTAATTCCATCCCCTCCTCTCATTAGTTTTAGTCATCTGTGCCTGTTCCTTTAACTCAACTCCTCCTGTTCATCTTCCAAAAAGTAGTTCTTCATTGCTTGGCACTGAAGCAATGCCAAGAAGATGCCACTTCTTCCTACAGGGTGCACCCTTCAGGATCCTCATGCCCAGACAGCAGCTTTCCTATCTCTCGACCCCTCTATTCTCCCAGAAGAGGAATAGACATACTGTGACTTCCTCTGTTATGGAATTTTACTAACAAATATTGTGTAGGAGTTTACTGTATTAAATGTCATTTATCAAATTTCACTTCAATAGTGTTAAATTAGTATACCTTTTCCTCTTTGTGCTATATATTCCTTTTAGACAGAGAATCTGCTATATTCATTCTATATCTAGGACATTCTATATCTTATGCCATATAAAGTAACATATTTTCAGTCATGGCCATTGTTTAGTAGAAAAACACTTGCCTAGCATGCATAAGGTCCTGGATATAATTCCTCAGACCAGACAAAGATTAAAAATATATACACAATCAAATTTTGGTCACTTGAAAGATATGAAAAACAACAACAACAAAACCCTAAACTTGAAAATCATGCAGTTCAACCATACAAAGCTACTTATGAAATCGTGTGCATTTATTATTTGGGGGAATATGAAGAAAGAGTACAATGCACTCCCAAAATAACTAGAAGTTCAACAAGTTAACAGTATGACAAGAAGCTGACTTTTGTTTCCATGCGCAGTTTTGGCCACCTAAAAGTGAAAAGAATATTATCTCAAATATCCTTGTCAAATATTCATTGAATGACTACAAATCTGAATTTTGTACATGGAATACTACTTTGAAAATATCTATTTCCAAAATAAATTTATAAGTAAAAGTAAACTATATTTGTATATTTAATAAAAAGTTCAGTGCTTAGATTAAAAATTATAAATGGAATACTTACACATAGCCACTCATGATGCCCATGTCATACCTATTTTTATGAAAATGACATTAGTTCTTACCTCACTGCATAGCATCCTGATTGTATTTCATTGGTCATGTTGACCTTCAATATTCATGAGTGGATAGTTTGTGTCTTTTATCTTGGGGTCGTGGCAAAGTTATCTTCTAATTGATAGGTCTTTTCATAGTGTCTCAGATTTCCTGGATGTTGGTTTTTGTTTTTTTTTTTTTTAGGAAATTTTTAGAAGAAAAAGAAAGGTTTTCATCCGGAGACATGGGAGGGGACAGTCGTGACTATGGGCATGGAAGTTATACCTGTTTATACAGGGCGAGGTAGTCAGGTTAACATAGATAAGCAAGAAGAGAGTCTGCTGAGGTAAGGCCTAAGCTTTGAAATATTAAAAGGACTTCTGTATGATTACTCGAGGAGCTAGCTGGTTAAGGAATGGCTGCTGCTGTATTAATTTCCAGCATCAGTTACTATTTACAAAATGTTAATAATCTTTTTTGTACCAGCACGTCCAAGAGATGTTGTAAAATCTAGAGCACAATATTCAGACCGGAATACAAAGCCCAAGAAACTGTTTCTGTCCTTTTCTTACCAAAGCCCTTTGTTTCTCCCTAATGCTGCCTCTGAAGATATTTCCCAAAATATACAAACCTGTGCTTTAACGCATTGGCAGGTGGGAAAGAGGAGGGTGAATTCATGGGGTGGAGGGTCCAATTTCCCCGTGACTTGCTGTGTGGCACACGTATGATCTTTCTGATCTTTTGTTTGAAAATTGAAAAAAATTTAGTTAATTAAAAAAACAGTGGCTCTGTACACTGGCAGTTCCCAAGCAAAGGTAGGTTCCCTGGTGGGTGGCCTCTTCTCACGCCACACATGTAGATTTCCTCTGTAGCAATACTGAAATGACCCAGGCCTTCTGAACCTTCTACGGTTAATATTATACGCTCACAACTAGTGTACTCATACTCTTGGATCTCTATTAACAATGGTTTATTTCAGTCTTGCATTTGTTTGTTTGCTTGTTTGTTTGGGGGTAGGGTCTCATATAGCTGAGCCTGGCCTTGAATTCTTTATGCAGCAGAGAATATCCTTGATTTTCTGATCCCCCCTTCCCATTCACAAAGATGTAAACCACAACACCAAATTTTTCAGCCTTAGAGTTCAAACTTGTCAGGCAAACACTCAACTACTGAATTATGTCTCCAGTCTCACAGGTGACAGAAAAATGGGGATACTTGAGGAATGATGGATTTGATTCCAGAGTCTTGAAGTTGGCAGCAACCATCATCACTCTGTGATAAGCTGAAGTACAATATCAGGAGAAGTGACCTCTAATTATCAACAACCGACAAATGGCATTCCTCTACATGTGTGGTGAAACCATCCAAGTAGCAGGCTGGGTTTGGAACTAGACAAGGTTGTCTGTTGTGGAACCTTTGGGCCAAACCTTGACGTACATACACATTTGAAGTTTGGTATTCTGAGAGACATTAACTAAACACTTAACAGTGCTTTAATGCCCCCAAAGGGCCTGAATGACTAATAAAAAAACAGTGGCTCTCATAAGCCAGCAGAGTCTGCCAGTTTTCTTCTCCCCAAAGCTGCTATATACCCTAAGTAGCGCTGAAAGATGATGACATGAATGACAAGAAATGCACCAGGACTTGCCCTTTTAAATGTTTAAAAAAGGCATGTACTCAATGCAGTGTTAACTCTGCTTCATTCTGTTAAGGAAAATAAGCCAAATATCCCTGAAAAGGATGAAATATACCTGTAAAATATAAAGTCGGACAGTTGTTCATGAAATAATGGCGACCTGAAATGTTATTTATTTTTATTTTTTTTTTACTTATTTATTTTTGGTTTTTCGAGACAGATTTGTTATTTATTTTTAAATCATGTTTTCTGTTGAAAAACAAAAGATGGGAAAATATTCCTTCTAGTCTTGCTCATCCATCTCCAAATGAAGAAATCTCTGAAAGTCCAGTGGTTGTAATCTCTACAATTGGGAGGTGTCAGAAATAGGAAGGTCAGGAGTTCAAGGTCACCTTTGACTACAGAGTCAGTTTCCTGAGATACATAAGACCCTGAATTGGGAAAAAAAAGGAAAGAAGCATGGGAAGAAGAATGGGAGAGGAAGAATGAGGAGGGGAAAAGCTAAAACAATCATTGCTGGTGTCTATTGTCTAAGGTAGACTGGATACTAGCACACCAAGTATGTGGTACAATAAGTAGTTTAAAAATGATCCCTAGTGATTCAAAGATTCTGCTGTAGCATATTTCATCACCAGCTCTGAGGAGTCACAGCCTTGGTCAGCCTTGGTTCACTCAATTGGCTGTGCATGAGTGTTACTCTCCTGATTTGAAGCCTGCCTCTCTTAACCACACCTCTCTGCCCACCTCCTGCTATTTGCCATGCCTCATTACTGGCTCCAGTCACATCAGAAATCCTGCCTGCTATAGAGACTAAGGAAATGTTGATTGGGTCTTCATTACTGACGACTTGGGGGAGTGGTTTTGCCTCACATATTATACCTGTTGGGGGAACAAAGGATTATTATTAAAGGTTCAAGATGGCTGAGTGATAAAGGCTCCTGTCTAATGTTTTAAGGTACCTTCCTCGTGGGTAGGTATAATTTTGGCCACCCTGCCTCCTCCTATCTCTTTTTATCTCCTCTTATTTTCTTCTAACTCCATATTCCAGGTAACCCTACCCCTTTTAACGTTGATGCTGGACAGCAACACATGAGAATCTCTAAGACAGATTTTGAAAAGAAAATGATTAGTTCAACTGTTCACGAAGAAGGAATAAAAACATTTTAAAAACATATGGTAATCCTATATGATGCTCTTAGTACCTGGAGCTGCCAAGTGGGGCATTGTACTGGCTGGTTTTGTGTGTCAACTTGACACAGGTTGGAGTTATCACAGAAGGGAGCTTCAGTTGGGGAAGTGCCTCCATGAGGTCCAGCTGTGGGGCATTTTCTCAATTAGTGATCAAGGGGGTAGGGCCCCTTGTGGGTGGTGCCATCCCTGGGCTGGAGGTCTTGGGTTCTATAAGAGAGCAGGCTGAGCAAGCCAGGAGAAGCAAGCCAGTAAGGAACATCCCTCCATGGCCTCTGCATCAGCTCCTGCTTCCTGACCTGCTTGAGTTTCAGTCCTGACTTCCTTGGTGATATACAGCAATATGGAAGTAAGCCAAATAAACCCTTTCCTCCCCAACTTGCTTCTTGGTGGTGGTGTTTGTGCAGAAATAGAAACCCTGATTAAGACAGGCACACTGCAGCTTTCACAAATCAATATACACTATAGGCTTGAAACTTACACGTGAAAAAAATGTTTAAAATAGTAGGTCACCTGAGAGTTTTAAAAAGTGTTCAGAATTAATATTATGAAAGTATTTCAAACCTAAAATTGTAAAGATCCCAATAGCAAGGAAACTTAGGCCTTTTGCAGAGTGGGCCAAGCAGTTCTTGGCCACATAGGGATGGCTCCTCTCATTTTGTCTTTCTTTCTACCTGACATAGTCGACTTTGAAATTGAGTTGAGCAATCTTCCCCAGCTGTCACCTAAGTACTGGTTCTTCTGGGTCCAGGACCCAAAAGGCCCATTCCAGAACAGAGTCTCTGTTGGGCTGGGAGTGGGGAACTTAGGATCTTAGAGAGGTCCTTTGCAAAATTACCACAATCCCCACTGGATTACCCCAGGCACAGGCTGGGGATATGAACACATCCAGGTGCCCCACGGGTGCCTGCTGCAAATTTTCTCTGACTTTGTGCCCAAAACGCTGGATTTTTCCTTTGTTCTGCGGGCTGGCCACAGTAACTAGTCTAAATGGCCACTAGAGGGCAGTGTAGAACTTTAGCCTCCCGTGTGATCCTGAAATTTTTCTGCCAGTTTACTGGCAAGTGGCCTTAACTCCTATATGTCTGAGTGTTGGGGAAACTTCACTCTCATCTCTCCTCTGTAGCTAATACTGTACAGTTCAGGTCTTACTAGCAAGGATGGTCACAACAGCAGACCCTTGCCTCCAAGGCCTCTGACCACAAATCCTTTGACCGACCGAGCCTTGCTCATTCCTCCCCAGGTTCCTGATGTAGCTGCAGAGGTATGGATGGATCATTTATCTGTGACTTTGATTCCAAGCTCTAGAATCCGATTCTGTAGCCCACTGTGTCTTCCACATGTCTCTGGTTCTCACAGCCTACTTGGACTGTGCTATTAGCTTTCTACATCCACTCCAAACTAAGCTAAACATTTTTTTTTTTTCCTTCATGGACTCAGATTTTATTATAACAGCTTGGCCTCATTTAATGGCCCAAAATTGGCACACTGATTTCCAAATTCCCACTACCACAGGCAAATGACTCCTAAATATCTTATATCTAAACTTGTTCTGCTCTATGCTCCCAAAATCTCTTATCTCTATGTTGTACTTCCCCACTCTTAAAATTCTTGTATATCTGATTTCTTTGCAGGCTGCTCTCAAAACTCAAAAATAAGAAGAGAGAGATTGAGATTAGATAAACTCTTATCTAAGGATTAATAAATTGTTCATTGGGTATAGCTTAAAATCTATACAATGTGCTTTAAGGATTTGGCTTTAAACATATGTAATGGTTATTCTTGGTTTTCAACTTGACTATATCTGGAATGAACTGCAATCCAGAATTGGAGGGCTCACTGGTGATTTAGATTTTGAGGCTGGAAGACACAGATTTCTGACCTGGATCTTGGCATAGAGATCTTGAGGCATAATGGCCATGACAAGCTTAGGCCCAAGCAAGGTACTGCATGCCTTTAATCCCAGGAGACTGAGGCAAGGAGATCTCTGAGTTCAAGGTCACCCTGGGACAAAGCAAGTCCCAGATTCAGGTGTGGTGTTATGTTGCAGCATTTTCTCTGTCCAATCACATTAGGGCAGTGACAGGCCTGTGATTGGACAGGAATAGAGAGGTGGAGCTAGAAGTTGAGGGAAAAGGGCAGAGAGCAGGAAGGGGTGGAGGATCATCATGGAGGCAGAGGAGGATGATGATTCAGACCCCGCATGGTTATAACAACCAGACTAAGATTTTTACAAGGTTAGATTAATTGGGTCAAAACATTGTCTTTATCATTTGGCACTGAAATTATTATATTGGCATCTTGTAAATGTGATCTTATTATTATATAAATTTGATTAGATAATTAAGCTTTAAGAGTCATGCTTTACTGGGTACTAGGCAATAGATGAATTGTATGTGAGCAAGATGTTGCTGCTAGCTGGGAGAAAAAAGCAAGAGTCCATTGGAACATAGTAAGTATTGTAGTCGGACAGTACCAGCACTAGAAAAAACGTGGTCCAGTGGGAAAGAGTTTTCTCAGTGGATTCTTTTTTTTTTTTTTTTTTTTTT
>NW_022196905.1:147517928-147525030 GCF_008632895.1 Mastomys coucha | reverse complement strand
ACTCAGAAATCCACCTGCCTCTGCCTCCCAAGTGCTGGAATTAAAGGCATGCACCACCACCACCCGGCTTTTGGATTCATTTTTAATATTCCTGCAACAGTGATACACACCTTTAATTTGGGTCATACCTTGTGCTGGAGACTATAAGAACATTGGAAGAAGGAAGATTCACTTTTTTTTTCTTGCACTTACTTGCCAGTACATCTGTTGAAACCTACTTCTACAGAAGACCAGGTGGAACAACTAGCCTCATGGGACTGAGCAATTACTAGATTCTTGGACTTCCCATTCACAGCTGCCCATTGTTGGGGTAGTTGGACTACAGACTGTAAGTCATCATAATACATTTTCTCAATATAGAGAGATATTCCATAAATTCTGTGACTCTAGATAACCCTGGCTATTACAGAATTTGGTTCCAGAAGACGGGTATTGCTGTGATAGGCCCTACCATGCTTTTGATTGGAAGAATGTATGTTTTTGGAGTTTGGATTTGGAAAGCAGTGGAATGCTTTAAATGGAGCTTAATTGGCTATCCTAGTAGGAATATGGAAGACTTTTTTTTTTTTTTTTTACTGAGTGTTTTTTTATTGAGTGCACCTGGCCCAAGAAGATTCAGTGGAGAATTTCAGAACATGGCCTAGAGACTGTGTCTGCGGTATTTTAGTGAAGAATGTGGCTACTCTTTGCCCTTGTCTGAAGAGTCTGCCTGAGGCTGAGGTAAAGAGACTCCGATTAATTACATTGACAAAGGAAGTCTCAGAAACACCCATCATAGACTTTGTTCTCTGGTTCAGTCTCATGAAGAATATTCTAAACAAGCATAACAACTTAAGAATGGAAAAATATAAAATATATGGTTTGAGAATTAAAGGGGTACCAGGAAGTGAAATGGAGCTGAATCCTGTGATCAAGGAGATTAAAAAAATTAAGGGAGTGGAACTCTGCAGCGAGATCCTACCCAGCTACCGTTAGATCCAGGGTGGTGATATACACTTTCAACACCAGGAGATAAAGATAAACAGATCTCTGTGTTCAAAGCCAGCCTAGGTAGAGCAAATTATGGGTTTAGAAAAGCTTAAATCCAAGCAGGATAGACCACACATTTAATCCCAGTGTTTAGGAGACAGGCATGCAGATCTCTTAAGTTCAAAGTCAGCCTACAGAGCAAGTTCCATGATAGCCAAACTTAGACAGTAAAGGACAACTAAAAATGAAAGTTAGTGATAATGTAATAGAACAAGGGGGCCATGTTCCAGCCCCAGCAAGCAGCAGAACGATGCAGGTTTGGTCATGTGGTACTGGTTTTAGAGTTCAGAATAGAAAAGACT
Organism: Mastomys coucha; assembly: GCF_008632895.1. Taxonomy (NCBI): domain Eukaryota; kingdom Metazoa; phylum Chordata; class Mammalia; order Rodentia; family Muridae; genus Mastomys; species Mastomys coucha. The sequence goes on along the minus strand of NW_022196905.1, from coordinate 147,523,699 downwards.
ACTGGGACAATTGATGCTGGTGAACTGAAGCTAAGGAATTAGTGGTGATTAAGAAGAGACCAGCATCACTGAGGTGAAATCTTCTGGGAAGTGTTTTCTGAAAGCATAAAGAAGCTGTGTTCCAGAGATAGCCAAGGTTGTACCTCTTGCTGCAACTGTACTTGATAATGTGTAAAAGTCACCCAAGTGGTACTGGTTTTGAAGGCATAAAGGTGTCATAGAGAGCAGCTGAGGCTTGGTGCTGTGAGAGGCCATGGAAGGCCACTGGTGAAAGTGTAGCCCCAATTGCAATTGATGGCCCAGGACTGAAGGAGTCATGCAAAAAAGTTGAGGCTTGGCACCGTGAAGAGAGCCTTTGAGAGGCTATTGGTGAAGCCTAGTTTCAGCGGAAGAGCCCTGTGTATTGCAGATGCCAGTACCATGGGATGATCACCAAGAACAGCAACAGTACTGGATCAACATGAGCCTAGAGTGCTACAGATGGCAGAGTTAAAGAGGTGACACCATCCCTTTAGAGGACCCCAGAAGATCATGTGTGGATTCCAGACACTGAAACAAGAAGCTGTAACATTGATGTTGCCTTGGAGACCCCAAGATATTTGAAATGCCAGAGCCATGATGGGCTATCTGCTGAGGAAAGCTACTAACAGGGAGTAGGACCAGTCCAGGAGAAAAAAACTTTGTTGCAAGAAACAAATATGAAAAAGGTCAGAAGCCAAAAACAAATAGCTAACTAAGGTGCTTATTAACATGTCAAAGTTGCTAGGTTCTCCTCAACATCTCTTATTCCCTACTGGTTATAGGTATACCCATACCCCTACTATAAACTTCTCCAGCATAGGGGCTAAGCTCCCCTCCACCCAGCTGGTTTTCTCTATATAGTCCAGCTATTTTGGCATCACTTGTCCTTTTTACCTTTTTTTTGCTTCTTACCCTTTTGGCTGCTTCTTCAGTTTCTCTTCTCCTCCCTCTCCCTCTCCCTCTCCTTCTCCCACTCCCTCCCCTCCCCCCTCCATCTCTCTTCTCATGCCCCAACTCAAGCTCAGTTTGGCTGTATTCACTCTGGACACTCTGGCATGTCTCTGGTCTCTGCCTCTGGCTATGCTTTCCCTCATATCTAAATACACCTTCTCCTCCACCATACCTAGAAGCAGCCTTGCCCTCCTCCTCCTCTTCCTCCTCCTCCTCCTCCTCCTCCTCCTCCTCCTCCTCCTTCTTCTTCTTCTTCTTCCTCTTCTTCTTCTCCTCCTCCTCCTCCTCCTCCTCCTCTTCATTCAGTAGCCTTTCCACATTCCTCTGTCAATATCCTCAAAGCTGTTATTACTGCTTATGACTATTCCTCACAATCATGTGATGATGGAAAATGTAATTGCAGAACCCTAAGCAAGAAAATCAGCATCTTGAGGAGGTTTGTAGCAGGTGCTAATTAGTACAAGGAAGGGTCACTGTATGACCTCTGTAATGTGAATGGCTACCACTGAAAAATAAAACACTCAACAAAACAGCAACAAGGACAAAATGTTACTTATAAGAAATGTTTGCACCATATCATTACTGACATATTCCATTTAAAATTTTGTAATGCATTTAAATATTTCATCCTAGCACATATAGAATTCTTTTCTAATAATTCTACTTTAAACATTATTGATCACAAGGAGTTTTATCTTGTCTCATGCTTCTTAGATTTTCTACAAAAAGCCAATCAACCTCTAGAAGAAAGCAGCATGAAATATGTGTCCTTTCTTACTGATTAATGATGGTCCAATTCCATTCTCAACACAAATTGACTCTCTATGTTGACCTAAAATATCATACTTTATAAATATTTCAGTTTATGTGTGGTGGAGAGAATATAACCTTAAGAATATAAAATGGGGGCTGGAGAGATGGCTAAGTGGTTAAGAGCACTGACTGCTCTTTCAGAGGTCATGAGTTCAATTCCCAGCAACCACATGGTAGCTCACAACCATCCATAACACCCTCTCCTGGTGTGTCTGAAGGCAGCTACAGTGTGCTTAGGTATAATAAACAAATAAATATTTAAAAAACAGAATATAAAATGATGAGTTAACAGTGGAAAGATGATTGTGGCAAATGAAAGTGTCCATTCATTTGAGAAAATGAAAAAGAAAGCCTGATTTTTGAAAATAAGGGAAGCTTTCTACCTCCCTCTTCACCTAGGAGGAGGTTCTGCAGATCTACAGCCCTCTCTGCTCCTTCCCTGTAAGCAGAGAGCTTGCCTTCGGGGAGTGCTCCAACCCAGAGACTCAGGTGAGATCTTCATTTTCTCTCTGGTGACCTTCTAAGGTGGGACCAGCCAGGAGACAGAGGCCTCAGAAGCAGCAGGGCTGCTAGCACAGGATCCTTTCTACCTCCCTCTTCATCTAGGAAAAGGCAGGACCAGCCAGGAGGCACAGGCCTCAGAATTGGCAGGGCAGCAAGCCCAGGATCCTTTCTACCTCCCTTTTCACCTAGGAGGAGGTTCTGCAGATCCACAGCCCTCTCTGCCCCTTCCCTGCAAGTGAAGAGCCTGTCTCCAGGGTTCATTCTGACCCCAGGACTCAGGAGGGACAACTGATCCACAGACCACTGCACACACAGGTCTTACCTGAGCAGAGCTGATCTCCCAGAAGTGCTAACACAGGCTTATGGACCCACAGGAAGAACAAGCTCCAGCCAGAGACAGCAAGAACATCTAACACCAGAGATCAACACATGGCAAAAGGCAAACACAAGAAACTTACCAACAGAAACCAAGACTACTTGGTTTCATCAGATCCTAGTACTCCCATCACAGCAAGTCCTGGATATCCCAAAAGACCATAAAAGCAAGATTTGGATCTAAAACCATATCTCATCATGGTGGTAGAAGAATTTAAGAAGAGCATGAATAACTCCCTTAAAGAAATACAGGAGAACCCAGGTACACAGGTTCAAGCCCTTAAAAAGGAAACACAAAAATTGCTTAAAAAATTACAGGAGAACACAAGTAAACAAGTAGAAGCCTTTAAAGAGGAAACACAAAAATCCCTTAAAGAATTACAGGAAAGTACTACCAAACAAGTGAAGGAACTGAACAAAACCATCCAGGACCTAAAAATGGAAGTAGAAACAGTTAAAAAATCAAAAAGAGAGACAACTCTGGAGATAGAAATCCTAGGAAAGAAGTCAGGAAACATAGATGCAAGTATCACCAACAGAATACAAAAAAATAGAAGAGAGAATCTCAGGTGCAGAAGATATCACAGAAAACATTGACACAAGAGTCAAAGAAAACTCAAAATGTAAAAAGCTCCTAACTCAAAACATGCAGGAAATCCAGGACACAATGAGAAGACCAAGGCTAAGGATAATAGATATAGAAGAGAGTGAAGACCTCTAACTTAAAAGGCCAGTAAATATCTTCAACAAAATTATAGAAGAAAACTTCTCTAACCTAAAGAAAGAGATGCCCATGAACATACAAGAAGCCTATAGAACTCCAAATAGACTGAACCAGAAAAGAAATTCCTCCCAACACATAATAGTCAAACACCAAATGCACAAAACAAAGAAATAATATTAAAAGCAGTGAGGAAAAAACGTCAAGTAACATAAAGGCAGGCCTATCAGAATTATACCAGACTTCTCGCCAGAGACTATGAAAGCCAGAAGATCCTGGGTTGATATTATACAGACCTTAAGAGAACACAAATGCCAGCCCAGGCTACTATACCCAGAAAACTCTCAATTACCATAAATGGAGAAACTAAAGTATTCCATGAAAAAAACAAATTTACACAATATATTCCCACATATCCAGCCCTTCAAAGGGTAATAAATGAAAAACTTCAACACAAGGAGGGAAACTACATCTTAGAAAAAGCAAAAAAGTAATTTTCCAACAAAATTAAAAGAAGATAGCCACATGAACAGATTTCCAACTCTAACACCAAAAATAACAGGAAGCAACAATTACCTTTCCTTAATATCTATTAATATCAATGGACTCAATTCCCCAATAAAAAGACATAGACTATCAGAATGGGTACGTAAACAGGACCCAACATTTTGTTGCATACAGGAAACCCACTTGAGTGACAAAAACAGACACTACCTCAGAATAAAAGGCTGGAAAACAATTCTCCAAGCCAATGGTCCCAAGAAAAAAGCTGGAGTAGCCATTCTAATATCGAATAAAATTGACTTTCACTGTAAAGTAATCAAAAAAGGTAAGGAGGGACACTTCATATTCATCAAAGGTATGATCTACCAAGAGGAACTTTCAATTCTGAACCTCTATGCTCCAAATGCAAGGCATCTACATTCATACAAGAAACTTTATTAAGCTCAAAATACACATTGCACTGCACACAATAATAGTGAGAGATTTCAACACCCCACTCTTTGCAATGGACAGATCATAGAAACAGAAAGTAAACAAAGACACAGTGAGACTAACAGAAGTTATGAAACGGATGGATTTAGCAGTTATCTATAGAACTTCTTATCCTAAAACAAAAGGATATACCTTCTTTTCAGCACCTCATGGTACCTTCTCCAAAATTGACCATATAATTGGTCACAGATCAGGCCTCAACAGATACAAGAAGATTGAAATAATTCCTTGCATCCTATCAGATCACCATGGACTAAGGCTTCTCCTCAATAACAATATAAACAACAGAATGCTCACACATACGTGGAAGCTCAACAACACTCTACTCAATGACAACTTGATCAAGGAAGAAATAAAGAAAGAAATTAAAGACTTTCTAGAGTTTAATGAAAATGAAGCCACAACCTACCCCAATTTATGGGACACAATGAAATCAGTCCTAAGAGGAAAACTCTTAACTTTAAGTGCATCCAAAAAGAAACTGGAGAGAGCATATACTAGCAATTTGACAGCACAGCTGAAAGCACAAGAACAAAAAGAAGCAAATTCACCCAAGAGGAGTCGAAGTCAGGAAATAATTAAACTCAGGGCTGAAATAGGCCAAATAGAAACAAAAAGAACTATACAAAGAATCAACCAAACAGGAGCTGGTTCTTCGACAAAATCAACAAAATAGATAAACCCTTAGCCTGATTAGCTTGAGGGCACAGAGACAGTATCCTAATTAACAGGATCAGAAATGAAAAGGGAGGCATAACAGCAGACACTTAGGAAATCCAAAAAATTATAAGAGCCTACTACAAAAGCTTGTACTCAACAAAACTGGAAAACCTGGATGAAATGGACAATTTTCTAGACAGATACTAGATACCAAAGTTAAATCAAGATCAGATCAACGTTCTAAACAGTCCCATATATGCTCATGAAATAGAAATAATCATTAATAGTCTCCCAACCAAAAAAAGCCCAGGACCAGATGGGTTTAATGCAGAGTTTTATCACACCTTCAAAGAAGACCTAATACCAATACTCCTCAAACTATTCTACAAAATAGAAACAGGGTACTCTACCCAATTTGTTCTATGAAGCCACAATTACTCTTATACCTAAACCACATGAAGACCTTACAAAGAAAGAAAACTTCAGACCAATTTCCCTTATAAATATCGATGCAAAAATACTCAATAAAATTCTTGCAAACTGAATCCAAGAACACGTCAAAACAATCATCCATCATGATCAAGTAGGCTTCATCCCAAGGATGCAGGGATGGTTCAATATTCGGAAATCCATCAATGTAATTCACTCTATAAACAAAGTCAAAGAAAAACCATATGATCATCTCATTAGATGCTGAGAAAGCATTTGACAAAATCCAACATCCCTTCAT
>NW_022196905.1:147494611-147517639 GCF_008632895.1 Mastomys coucha | reverse complement strand
CCTATTCAATATTGTACTTGAAGTCCTAGCCATAACAATTAGGCAACAAAAGGAGATCAAAGGGATACGAATTGGATAGGAAGAAGTCAAATTATCACTACTTGCTGATGATATGATAGTATACATAAGTGACCCCAAAAATTCTACCAGAGAGCTCCTAAACCTGATAAACAACTTCAGCAAAGTAGCTGGATATAAAATTAACTCAAGCAAATCAGAGGCCTTCCTCTACATAATTATAGGATAAACAGGCAGAGAAAGAAATTAGGGAAACATCACCCTTCACAATTGTTACAAATAATATAAAATACCTCCGTGTAACTCTAACTAAGCAAGTAAAAGATCTGTTTGACAAGAACTTCAAGTCTCTGAAGAAGGAAATTGAAGAAGCTCTCAGAAGATGGAAAGATCTCCCATACTCATGGATTGGCAGGATTAATATAGTAAAAATGGTCATTTTGTCGAAGGCAATCTATAGATTCAATGCAATCCCCATCAAAATTCCAACTCAATTCTTCACAGACTTAGAAAGAGCAATTTCCAAATTCATGTGGAACAACAAAAAACCCAGGATAGCCAAAACTCAACAATATTTATTCTCAACAATAAAGGAACCTCTGGTGGAATCACCATACCGGACCTTAAGCTCTACTATAGAGCAATTGTGATAAAAACTGCATGGTATTGGTATAGTGATATGCAGGTAGATCAATGGAACAGAATTGAAGACTCAGAAATGAACCCACACACCTATGGTCACTTGATCTTTGACAAAGGAGCTAAAACCATAAAATGGAAAAAAGACAGCATTTTCAACACATGGTGATGGCTCAACTGGAGGTTAGCATGTAGAAGAATACAAATCGATCCATTCCTATCTCCTTGTACCAAGCTCAAGTTCAAGTGGATCAGGGACCTCTACATCAAACCAGACACACTGAAACTAATAGAAAAGAAAGTGGGGAAGAGCCTCAAGCACATGGGCACAGTGTAAAATATCCTGAACAGAACACCAATAGCTTATGCTCTAAGATCAAGAATTGCCAAATGGGACCTCATAAACTTGCAAAGCTTCTGTAAGGCAAAAGACACTGTCAAAAGGACAAAATGGCAACCAACAAAATGGAAAAAGATCTATAGCAATCCTATATCTGATAGAGGGCTAATATCCAATGTTTACAAAGAACTCACGAAGTTAGACTCCAGTGAACCAAATAACCCTATTAAAAAGTGGGGTACAGAGCTAAAAAAAGAATTCTCAACTGACGAATTCCTAATGGCTGAGAAGCACCTAAAGAAATGTTCAACATCCTTAGTCATCAGGGAAATGCGAATCAAAAGAACGCTGAGATTTTACCTCACACCAGTCAGAATGGCTAGGATAAAAAACGCAGGTGACAGCAGATGCTGTAGATGTTGTGGAGAAAGAGGAACACTCCTTCATTGCTGGTAGAATTGCAAGCTGTTTCAACCACTCTGGAAATCAGTTTGGTGGTTCCTCCGGGAATTGGACATAGTACTACCAGAGGACCCAGCTATACCACTCCTGGGCATGTACCCAGAATACGCTCCAACATGTAATAAGGACACAAGCTCCACTATGTTCTTAGCAGCCTTATTTATAATAGCCAGAAACTGGAAACAACCCAGGTGTCTATCCACAGAGGGATGGATGCAGAAAGTGTGGTACATCTATACAATGGAGTACTACTCAGCTATTAAAAATAATGAATTTATGAAATTCTTGGGGAAATGGATGGACCTGGAGAATATCATCCTGAGTGAGGTAACCAAATCACAAAAGATCACACATGGTATGTATTCTCTGATAAGTGGATATTAGCCTAGAAGACTGGAATACACAAAGTACAAACTACAAACCACAAGAAACTCAAGAAGAAGGAAGCCAGGAAGTGGACAGTGTGGGGTGGTGAGCAGGGGGAGGGAGGGAACAGGTGATTATTTTAGTTTTTGTTTATTTTTATTTTTGTTTTTTTTCTTATTTTATTTTCTTTTTCTTTTTTCTTTTGGAGGAGAACCTGGGAAAGGAGATATTGTAAATAAAGAAAACATCTAATAAAAAAATAAAAAAGTAAAAATAAGAGAAAAGGCAGTCCTTTGAGAGTTAGAAGTACCAGAAACAAGCTGAGACAAAGAACCAGAGAGAACTAAGAGCTGTTTTTTTAAAACTATGGAGAAACATTTAGTGAATCAATGCATGCCAGGGATCCAGCCCCAGAGATTCTTCTTTCTTCACCATTCCTTTTGAGCCAGCAAAGAGGAAGAGCTTCAGTGTGGTAAGACTTGGTCTTATGACATACTTAGGGTTGCTGTATAATAATAAAACATTTACTTATCTTAAGTCTAAGTCACTTTGTTACTGTAGATGACCTGCCTGAATTCCCTTGACGCCAGAAACAGCAGTCTCTGGCATTTAGCACCTCATCATAAAATGCAGGGGAGTAAAGGATTAAGTGCCAGACCAATTTCCCTCTTGTCCAGATGCCTCTCTCTTGTCAGGCTAGGGGGAGTGTTGGACCATTAAGCTTCAGTTGAACAGGGAGACGCAAGTTACACTGGCAAAAGGAAAAACTTTTACACAAGTAAATATGGATTAAACTTACATAAATTCATCTACAAGTTCATGCATATACATGCATACATTTCCATGCAAACAAGTTAGGCTCAGCTTACATACTATCTCATAATTACACACATACACACATACATCAATTCTTACTTATGTATATTGAGCAAAAGTCCAAGCACCAGTGCAGAAAAAAGTCATTCATTCTGGATGACAAATAAGCTCCAATCTTTATTGCGTGGAGAAAGAAAAAGCTTCTACCCTTTTATTATGAAATGAATTAAAACCAAGTCTATATGAAGAAAGCTTTGTTCTCTTTAGTGAGACTAAGCCTGCCTTGCTATTAAGGAAAGACATGTTCTGTCCCATGGTAAGAAGAAGCCTGCCTACTCATTCTGCTCTCTCTGCAGTTTATTCTTTTTTCCCACTTTTCCTCTCCACTCTGCATATTGCTCTCTTAATTTTTTATGTTGCTTTATAATTTCTAAGTTATTCCACTCTGTAGTCACCTTCTAATCTTCTCTTCTGCTCCTGATTTAACAATGCTCTGGCTTCCAATGCCTTTACTCCCAATGCTATGTTCCCAAATCCTGGCTCTACAATGTAATGTTGCCTAGTCTTTTGTACATTTTCTAAAAGAATAAATCACATGGTTTTTCCAAGCATCCCCTTTTTACAAAAGTCCACTAGAAATTCAAACATAAATTCAAACCATAAATCGAATAAGAAATTTACAACAGAGAATGTTTACTTGCATATCCATTAAGAATAATTATCTGGCTAAACATTCATCATCGGTCACTAACTCTACAGATTCATGGAGGGTTAAAAAACATAATTTTTGTGACTAAGGTATTAGACAAGTTTCATATAGATAAACACAGTCAACATTTTACCTTCTGTCTTTGCATCTATAATAAATCCTCAGCTCCATTTTTATGACCTTTTGTTAATTGTTTTAAAACCTCTTGAAAAGTGCTCTAAGTTGCAGATGCCTGCTTGCTACCTCAAAAGCAATAAACTGGTGCCACTTGAAGACTATCAGAGTTCTCATTGCAGTTTTGACATCAGAAAGGACTTAATAGCAGTCCCATTATAAAAAGATCTTAGTAATTACTAACACATTTTTAGGAATTCTTATAGGATCATCATTAAGAGTTAAGAAATCATTTATTTGTCTATATTGCTTCACTACAAGAGAACACATCTTCAGTGTTCTGCAAATGTCTGCTCAAAAGGTGGGCTAATACCTTGTGATTGTTATATATTTAAAAATAATAGAAAAAGCATAATAATAACAGGAATCTTTCCTATAGTGAAATTCTCAGTCTTGCCTAAAGAAGCAGTTCCATCATTAACTTTAACAGTCCATGGTAGAACCATCTCAGGAAGATCACATACTAATTTTTAGCTTATCTTTGATGACTCCTGGCAGATGAAAATAAAAAGGATGATTATAATTAAGAAAAATCAGAGTTGTACAGCGATATATGATAAAAGATACAGAGCATAATCTAAAACATGAAGGGGTTACTTTATAGACATGACTTACCAGTGTTAAACAAAGATAACCATGACCCGGATAACATAGTGGATGAACATGTAGTGACATACAAGAAAAAAATGTCATATGTAAAAATAAAATGCAGAATGAGATGGACTCCAAGTGGGCTTAATTAGAGAAGATGTACCCAACCCTCAAGAGACTGGAGTCCCTAGGGAGTTTAGAGGTCTTGTGGGGTGGGTGGTGGATGATGGGTAGTGGGGACATCCTGGAGGAGACAAGGGTGTGGGGAGGAGGTATGGGATGTGGAGCAATTGGAGGGTGGACCGGGAGAGGAATAAAACCTGGAATGTAAATAAATAAATAAATATGTAAACAAATACATAAATACACATTTTTTAAAAAAGGTAAAAGACACATTTAAAACCCAGAAAAATCTGTACAAAAATTTCCATAGGATGACTATAAAGAAATGGTTATTATTGAGAATAATGGGAATAGCAGAACAGGAGGCAGACATAATTGGGGATAACTAGGGGTCACTCATGAAAGCCTTTAGGCTAAGCAAAGGAATTATGTCCTTTGCTTATGGATTATGCCACATCCACCAGAAAACCACTGAGCTGCATATTATTATTAAAAACACCACATTCTTGAGTAAAAGCATATGGCAAAATCAATCTAGGACAATCTGGCAGCTTTACCCCTATTGCCTAGATTTCACAGTGCTGGAAGTGTCTCTGAATACTAGTGGGGGATAAAAATATCCAACACTCAGATATGAACCCTGAAAGCTACATTAATGACTGGGTTCACTCATGCAATAACTATTTCTGATTGGGTTTAAAGCCAGTTGAACAATGTTGAAGTCATGCCAAATACTGTTAACTAAGCCAAAAATATGTGGATGGCTAAGTCAATTTTCCTAATGGAGAACCTTATATTATTGTGCTGTTAAATGGTCCTGTAAGTTTTTATCTTTATATTCATACATTAGAGTATCTATTTCCTAACTTTAATCAGAGAAGCTTCTTTTTTCATCTGGTGATAATAGACAATTCATTAATAGACAGAGAATAGGAGACTGGGTAATATTTAGTGCTAAATGAGATGTCTATACCACATTCCCAGAAGAGGAATAGAAAGATTTTAATAGGTAGAGGAAGTATGCATCTCCAGTAAAACATGACAGCTTTATTAAACACACAAACTCTCAGCAGCTGTGACTGTATGCCCAGTATATATAAAAGATCCAGCCAACTGAAATCTCTGCATAGTGAAGGAACTCATGAAGACCCACCTCCTAGCCAGGAATGTATTGACTGCTTCTGGGCATGTGTATAGTAGAGGATTGCAAATTTGATCATCAATAGGAGGAGAGGACCTCGGCCCTGTGAAGGTTCTGTGCCCCAGTGTAGGGGAATGCCAGGGTCAATAAGTGGGAGAGGGTGGGGTGGCAGGCATGGGGAGGAGGGAGGCAACAGGGGTTTGTTCTTGTTGTTTTTGTTTGTTTGTTTGTTTGTTTTTTGGAGGGAAAACTGGGAAAGGAGAAATTTACATGTAAATAAAGAAAATATCTTAAAAAAAAAAAAAACAAGAGTCATTTTCCTTCAGGGATACAGCCACCGAGGGGCTACACTTGCATGCACTAGAAGGCCTCCTATACAGATGCACTTATAGGTAGTATAAAGTGTACTAAGTAGATTGTCCGAGTCCAACTCCAGATATCTGGTTCTCTCTTGAAGATAGCCAAGGGGGGAAGAGTGTTGGTGGGGGCAAGGCTTTGGTTTCATGAGATATTAGGGTCACTTTTATTATAATAATACTATTTACCTATCTTAAGTCTAAGTTACTTCACAGAGGTAGCTGGCCTGCCTGTCTGAGTTCTTCTAAGGGCAGAAACTTCAGTCATTGGTGGTTAGCACCTCATCATGAAACAGCAGGTGATTAAGTAAAGAATTAATTGGTAGTACTTTTTTTTCTCTTGGCCAGAAACTACACCTCTGGCTTGTCTGGTAGGAAGGAGGTTTGGAGCAATAAACTTTAATTGAACCAGAGGAGAGTCACTAGCAGAAGGAAAGGCTTTTACACAAGTATTTATGCAGAAACTCACATAAATTCATGTGCAAATTCATGCGTATAGTCATACATCTTCATTCCAGTTGGGCTCAGCTAAATACTTATCTCATAATTAAGTATTTACACACACACACACACACACACACACACACACACACACACACACACACCGTGTCCATATTCACATATGAATATGAAGCAATAGCCCCAAGCACCAGGGCTAAATGAATTAAACCCAGGTCCATATGAAAAAAACTTTGTGCTCTTTCATAAGACTAAGCCTGCCTTACTCTTAAAAACAAGACCTGCTCAGTCTCCTGCCTACTTTTTCTGCTCTCTGTACAGCTTCTCCATCTCTCCTTCTCTCTGCATTCTATGTATTGCTCTCTTAATTTCTAAGTTCCCCTTTAATTTCCAAGTTATTCTACTGTGCTATCTTACTCTTTCCTCTTGCAGTCTCCTCCTGCTCTGATGTAACAAATGCCATACAATGTGATTGTTCTTAACTTTTTTGTACCTTTTTTAGAGGAACAACTCACAAGGTTGTTTTACAACCTCTTGGAATGTGTTAAAAGGTGTAAATGCCTCCTTTTTCAGAAGCAATTAACTCATGGCACTTGAAGACTGGCAGTGTTCTAATTGCAGTTTTGATATCAGAGAAGGCTTCAAAAGTAGCCCTATAATAAGGAGCTTAATAGTTAATAGTATTATTTTAGGAATTCTTATAGGATCATCATTAAGAATTAAGAAATCACTACAAAACAGTACATTTTCATTGATCTGCGGAAATCTGCTCAAAAGGGTGGACTAATACCTAGTGATTGTTATATATATATTTAATTATAACAGGAATCTTTACTAAAATGTAGTCCCTTCAGCCTTCCCTAGATGGGCCTATACATTGTAGACATAAAGTTCACTCATTACAGATGAGAAACCATCTTAGGAAGGTCACCTGCATTTTTTTAGCTTCTCCTATATGACTCTTGGCAGTAGATGCTTTGTTGTTGTTGGTGGTGGTGGGGGTGGTGGTGGTTTTTCATTTTGTTTTTGCTTTTTCTTTTTCAAAAAAGAGCACATGAATTTGGAAAGGGAAAAGTGGGTGAAGGATAGGGGACAAAATTGAATGGTAGGTAGTGGGAGTGAAGTTGACCAAAACACATTATACACATTTATGAAATTCTAAAATAATGGAAATTGTTTATTAAAAAAGAGTACTATTGCCAGGCGGTGGTGGCGCACACCTTTAATCCCAGCACTTGGGAGGCAGAGGTAGGTGGATTTCTGAGGCGGTCTACAGAGTGAGGTCCAGGACAGCCAGGGCTATACAGAGAAACCTGTCTCAAAAAAAAAAAAAAAAAAAAAAAAAAAAAAAAGAAAAGAGTACTATTGATAATCATGTAAAATATTAATTTTAAAACTCCTTATAGAAAAAATACCACATGCAGAGTTACTGCTGTTCATGATTTTCAAACAACACTTAGTTCTTGGTAAAGAAATATCAGACATAATAAGATAAAGAAAACAATCTTAAATAATGCTGTATAAAAAGAGAATGAAATGCACCGGTTTGTGCTTATAAAAGATCTCTTCATGTTTATTCTCTTCAGTTATTTCAGTTATGAAGAATGTGACAGTTATGAAAATAACTACAAGAAATTTAAAAATGAAACTGTATTCTTATCAATCAACTTGCAAAAATTAATATCAAATGAATCAAATACCTTACCTAAAACCTGAAACTCACAAGTCCAAGGAAGTTCCTAAAACTAAAACTACTCACAAGAATGCTTCTCAGAGTTATATTAGCAGTAACAACTGCTGGGAGAGGAAACTTATCCACTTCACTTTCAGGTGGTCTCTTTGTGTCCTCTAACATTCCCCAGTTTTTCATTTATGTAACATATTCCATCACTTTCTATAGCTCCCTCACCTTCTCTCTTGTCTCTTTTCTGCTTTGACATCAAGCACACAAACAGAAGATAGCAGAGAGAACCTTAATATTTATATTTCTGAGTCTGACTTAACTTAATAAACATAATATTTCTAATACCATCATTGTCCTGTTAAAGTTATGATTTTAATCTTTAGGATGAAGAAATTCCCACTGTAGATGTGTTTTACATTTTCTGCCTACCATGGAAGAGGCACTATATTCAATACCCAGTGCAGCAAAAAAAATTATAAAATGTTAAAAATAAACATTTGCACAAAAAATCTTTGAAATTCATTATTATATACTTAGAATTCATCTGTATTTACACTATATACATTTCAAAAGATGATAATGGCATATCTTCACTTGAGAGCTGCTTAGAAGTTGTTTTGCCTTAAAACTTGTAGACTTTAGGGGCTAAGATAATGGTTCAGTTGAGCATAAAATAATTAGAACCTGAGTTCAGATCCCCAGTTCCCACATAAATATATGGGCATGATGATATACACCTGAAGTCCCATTACTTACTTTGGGAGGTAGAAACTGGTTGCTCATTTACTTTATATAAATCAAAAGGTTGTGTTTTCACTTAGAAACTTGGTTCAAAAAGTAGTAAAGGAAGATATTTGATTTCAACTTCTGGCCTCCACATGATGTGCACACACAAACACAGATACCTATATAGAAACAAAAAACCCTAGTAGTCTCCATTTAAAGCATTATTACATTTGGAGAAAATTAAAAACAAAGAACTGATAAGTCCCATATACTCCTTACTTTATTCTAGCTATATGATCCCTCAAATTATTAGTGGCTTACATGGAGTAGAATATGGCACAGGTGATAAACTAAATTTGATACATCATTATTTAGTGAACTTTATTTTACCTTTGATTCATATTTAAATGCATATGTATATCACTACTATATATATATGTGTGTGCGTGCGTGCGTGCATGCGTGTGTGTGTGTGTGTGTGTGTGTGTGTGTGTGTTAGTTCATTTTCATGTGCTTCAGTAAGGATTGGGTGACAGATACCCAACATACTCTAAGAAAAATCACATTAAATAAGCAAAATTAATTCTGTGGACATGCAAATGGATAATAACAACTTTTTTCCAATAGTCTCCAATACAGGCAGACCTCAAGCATTCTGTGTATACAAAGAAAATCTTGACCTCATTATTCTTCTACATCTTGCTCCCCAGTGCTGGGATTACACATGTTTAAAACAATATCCAGTTTATGTGTTTCTGGTGATTACTCCCAGGATTATTTTGCATGATAGAAAAGCATACTGTCAATTGAAATACATCCCTTTCCCTTATGACAAATATTTTCATCCACAGCAGAAGGAAAGTTTTTGACATCAGCTTGGTCAAGTCTTCCCAAGAGGACTTCAACTCAGGATCCCTGTTGTCAACAGAACTGGATGAAATCATGGCCCTTGAGACTAGAGGTGATGAGCCTCAAACATGTTTTCCATATTGTGTTTTTTGCCTGCAAGTGGGAACTCAGATGTGGAGTTCCAGGAAAGGAAGTTTTCCAGAATTGTCAAGGGAATATTTGGAAACTGAGTTGAAGAAGCCATGGGAATAAGAGTAGCCATCATAGTCAACAACAGAATTGGAATTAGCATGAACTGATACAAATTCATCAGATATATATACACCTCCTAGCTTTGAAAATTCAACCTCTACATAGTCTTAAACTTTGCAGATACTTCTGTCATGTTCCCTCTGATTTTTATGTTCCTGCTCCTGCAGTATTCCAGTTATGTCTACTCTTTTGACCGCTCTTACTGTGCTGCAATGACAAAAACCAGTGTATACAAGGATGGAGATGTGGTGGTTGCTGCATTTTTACCTCTTTTTACTATTGTCTTAGATTCCACAATTGATGATCCAAGCAAAGAGAATTCCTATATTCAGTAAGTTAATTATTTTATATCTTTCTTTTCTGTCTTATTTTAAAGATATACAATGCCTATAAATATTATATGTGCATACAACACTGCTATGCATATCCTCCATATTGCTTTTATATCACAAGAACTGTCTCTAATTTATTTTTATTATTTCTGTTTAGTGGTTTCTTTGCTTCACAAAAACCAAAAGTATTCTAGCTTCTTTCATTCCAGCTTTTCTTTTCTGAGACTCAATTTTCCCTTAACAACTCTACTATTTCTGCCCTCTTCTAGCCTGTTGTAAGGAATTAGTGTTGTCATGAATTACATCCAATAATATTACCTAATATCACAATGCAAGCCATTGGCACGAATTCTGTACAATGAGCATTTGGATAATTCTCTTAATGGATAGTAAAGGATCATTATGTGATTGGTACTAAACCTCTGACAGATGTCTATTTGGCAAAGACCTTCTTACTCTCTGGGCTGCTTCTCCACCTTGTTGACAGCTATGCAGATGTTTAGTTTTATGAAGTTCCAATTTTCAATTGTTAGCTTTAAGTCTTGGGCAAGCAGCATCTTTTCCTACAACTCTATCATGGAGAGCACTACCTGTTTTCTTCTAACAGTCTCAGGATTTCAGACTTCACGCTTATGTCTTTAATACATTTAGCATTAGGTTTTGTGCAAGTTAATAGGCACAGGCTTAATTTTATTGTTCAGTATGTATTTCTTGAAGATGCATTCTTTTCTTCAGCATTCGGTTTTCCTTTTTGTTTTGTTTTGTTTTTGTTTTTGTTTTTGTTTTTTTTGGCATCTCAGTCAAATGTTAAGTGGTTGACCTTACATGTATTCATGCTTAGATTTGATTTTGCTCCATTGGTCTATAGGTCTGTTTTGTGTCAGGACAATGCTGTTTTGTTATTATGTCTCTCTATTATATATTAAGATCTGGAATTGTAAACCTTCCAGCATCATTTCCCCACACAGGATCATTTGTGGTTTTCATTTGAAATTGTACATATTTTTTTTCTGTGAAAATTTTGATGTCATTTTTACTGGGATTGCATTGACTATAAATAGCTTTTGGTAGAATGGTCATTTTCACCATACTACTTATACCAGTCTATGAACATGATATATCATTTTATTTCCTAGTATCTCTCTCTCTCTCTCCCTGTCTCTCTGTCTCTCTGTCTCTCTCTCTCTAGAAGTTTAAAGTGAATAAATTCTTTGTGTATGTGTCCATGTTCTTGTCTGGGTCTTTGGTTTTGGTGTATCAAAAAAGCTATTGATTGTGCAAGTTGATTTTGCATTCTGCTACATAGCTTAATTTGATTATCATTTCTTTTCTGGTAAAATTTTTGGAATCTCTAATATATAGCATTATGTCACCTACAAATAATGATAGTTTGACCTTTTCTCTGCTTCTTTGTGTCGTGTTAATTTCCTTGTATTGCCTCATTGAAGTACTCCAGCCAGTACTTCAAACACAATATTAAAAAGTAGTATATATGTTCTCTATAGGAAAGAATCAATGGGTATAACATATCCATTCCTATATTTCTGAGGCAATAGATGCAGGTAGTAAGTTGGTACTGCTTAGACTGTATAGAATAAAAGTAAATTTATTTTGTAGAATGCATGTCCTCCCAAGAAGTTTGCCTTGGGTACAGTAGAGTATTCTAGACTATTCTTTCTATTCCAAATCTTGTCAAAAAGAGTTGATACAGGTCAGTCTCTATTTTTGAAAAGTATGTCTTCCATGGATACATTCTTCTCCTTGTTATCTGAATAAATTGTGGCAAGGAATTTTGAGAAATGTGGTTGGCCAGAGCTAGTCCCTTCAAATTTTCAGTTATATATTTGTTAGTATCTGCTGATGATTCTTAAGAAAATGTAGTTCCAAAACTATGTCTTGTAATGAGTTTGTGTGTAGTAGGTAATGTATTAATAGTCAGTGCTTGTTGTTCAGTAAGATTTCTGATATCTTCTAAATCTGCATTGTTGTTTGAAATAACAGAAGATGCTATGCCAGCTCCAAGTAAGGAGCTAAGTAACATAGCTCCAGCGACTATCAATCATAAAGCTTTCTTGCAGCAAACTTATTTCCTGAGGAGAACTAGAAGACTGGTTTTCTCAATTCTGACTCAGAGAGATTTCCTAGGCTGCCATGATTTGAGGTTGAAGATAAGTGAGATCTTATGCATCCTATGTATAATAATGTCTTGCATGTAGGTTTAGGTAAGCTATCATCATAGATACTCTGGTAACTATTTTTCAGGAAGTAGGGGACTTGAATTCTGGCATGTAGTAGATGATTGGGGACAGGACTGGAAAGTGAGGGGTAATTGGAATCAGAGTCCAAGATGATGCCTGAAAATCAGACTCCAGAGGCCAGCATCAGAATGCATATCTAACTATATTGTCTGTTATACCAGCTTATGTACAGTTTTTTAACCAATTAGGGTATGTTGATATATTTAGTGGCAAATCCAGGTGCAACCTCTATTGTTTAGCAGAATCTGACTTGCTGGCCCATGAGCCTGTCCATGGACCATTAGGGGAGTCTCCAACCCCTTGGGGATATATATTTTTTAATTTTTTTATTAGATGTTTTCTTTATTTACATGTGATATGATATCTCCTTTCCCAGTTTCCACTCTGAAAAAATAAAATAAAAAATAAAAATAAAAACAAAGCAAGAAACAAAAATGAAAACAAAACAAAACAAAAAATTCTGTTCCCTCCCTTCTGCCCCTGCTCACCAACCCACCCTCCCCCACTTCCTGGCCCAGGCATTTCCCTACACTGGGGTATAGAACCTTCACAGGGCCAAGGGCCTCTCCTCTCATTGATGACAGACTTGGCCATCTTCTGCTATATGCATGTTGCTGGAGCCATTAGTCCCACCATGTGTACTTTTTAGTTGGTGGTTTAGTCGCTGGGAGCTCTGAGAGTACTAGTTAGTTCATATTGTTGTTTGTCCTAAGGGGCTGCAAACCCTTCAGCTCTTTGGGTCCTTTTTCTAACTCCTTCATTGGGGACCCTGTACTCAGTCCAATGGATGGCTGTGAGCCTCTACTTCTATATTAGTCGGGCACTGTCAGAGCCTCTCAGGAAAGAGCTATATCAGGCTCCTGTCACCCAGCACTTGCTGACATCCACAATAGTGTCTAGATTTGATACCCTTGGGGATATTTTGGTGAAGGCTAGGAAAGCAGCCACTGCCCTGGCCTTGGGTGAAAACTTTGTGTTTGCTCACCTGTATACTGAAAGCCACATCACATCATACACTGTGTACTGTTCCACTTCTTCCTCCACCAGGTTTATCTTCACATCAACCACAGGCTGTGAAACATTTGTTGTTCTCATCCAATCCTTGATCATTGATAATACATTGTTTTAGACTGCCTTCTTTGATTCTACAGATTTCCACAGTATAGGAAAGACATATACCACATCACATTCGGGTTCTTTGGGCAGTTTTTGCATGTGATACATTGAATTTGGGCTTTTGGGCCGCAAAGTCTTCATTGGCTCATTCCTTAATCTGTGGTAGTGAAGAATCACATAGAAATAATGGGGAAGACCTGGGTATGTATGTTTCCAATATTTCAGTTTGGAAAGATCAGTTTTCCATAAAATTTCTGAAGTCTTTTGTAATTTATAACCTTGACACAAGGAGTCATTGTTGTATTAGAATTGTGGCTCATTAGGACAGATCACACCAGACTAGTACAATTCCAAATGAGAGGATTATTGTAGGGAAAAACAGGGTGACAGAGATGAAGAAGGAAAAGAGAGCTCAGGAGGGGACTGCCTTTTATATGGGCTGTGATGTAATCACATGCAGGTAAAGGTGGGCTGGGTGGATACTGAGAATGTATGGTGATTGCCATGGCAAAAGATGTAGGGGTCTTGTCCCCTTGGGTGATGTCATCCTAGATTAGGAAGCTTGCTTTTGATGGCAACATATCTCCCTTTTTCTTGTCATAAAGAAAAGAAAAAAGGGAGGGAAGGGGAAGCCAATTGTTAAACTGCTTCCTGTTGTCAAGGAGTGTTGTAAATTTCAGGGTGTAGCTGACTTTCACCATTGGGGTCCACTTGGTTAAGGTTCACATCAGGCTCCTCTGTGGACAGCAGCTGGTAATCCTATAACAGTAACTGATTAAGAGTTTGGTTAGAAATGTTTTTGTATTTGTCATTGAAGGAATGTAGAAACAAGATTAATGAGCCAAGGAGCAAATAATAATTCCAGGAAGATGACTATAGGAAAGGTGTTATGAAAGGAAGTATCTGCATCTATATAGGGTTTTTAAAAATCCAGGAATCAGAGGCCTCATTTTCCCTGAAATTCTGCATGCCTGATTGTAGCTCCTAGATTTTATTTTTCACTATTCCAGATTGACTGTTGTAGACATAGCATTCTTCTTGGAGGAACAGGCAAAGACCACCTTCTTCATCTAGCCCCCATCAGTTCTGAAGAACCACAGCTTCCAAAGAATCTATCTAACCTAGATGGTAAGCATGATTTCAGACAATTTTTGGAAACCAGTGCTAAACTTGGAATTGAATTTTTCATATTGCATTATAGAAGTCATTGTCCCTGCAATTCCACTATCAGCACCTATGGGTATTCCTGCAGCAACCAAGAGTGGCTGCCCTCTTATGTTGGGCAGCTATCATATTTACAACTTGGAGTGGTAGTGGCTCATTTCCCTGGATTACTCCTAGTTCAGGAAAAAGGAATACCAACATGCAAACTCCTGACCAGCTGGTGGGTAGGCGATGATATACCTAAGTGCCACAAAGAATTGATGTGTTTTGGACTGCAAGGCATTGTGGCAGAGATGAGGTATCAAGGGTTGTGGTTCTATTGCTCTAGGGAGCTTAGCGTTCCTGCAGAATGTGTCCCAGAGATCTTAAAACAGTTTGCCATGCCAAAAAGAGGGATAGAGGAAAGGTATGGAGTGATGGCAACATCAGAGTCTGAGCAGCTGACAAAAGGTGAGGTAAGGTAATGTGGCAGTATCACCAGAGAGGCTGTAAGTAGCAATTGTAGGTCAATTCCAGAGGGCACACATAGCCAGAAATCTTTAAAGAGACCAGGTTGGGTGACATTAAGGAGTTGGTATATCAAGGACAAAGTCTGAAGCAAAAGGTGAAATGACAATTTAGTTCCATTTTTGATGGGAAATGTCAAGGAGCGAAGGACCTTGGAAGAGTCTTTGATTACTTCTCCTACTTTTCCAATATCTAGGTGTTGGGCAATTGAAACATATTTTCTCTGGATGTAGATAGTACTTACTGGGGACACAGCTTGATTTTTACCATAGAGCTTACCAACAACTCCTTTCTCCTACCTGGGATTCCATGAGTCTTGTATATAGAAAAATAATGTCTTGTATTATTAATAGAAGAAGTGATTGGTCTGTGATCCTAGCATATGTGTCTGGCAAGACCTATATGGGTAGCCCCCATATTCTTCCTGGCCATTTTGTTAACGACATCTAGAAGCATTTATTTTATGCAAAAAATTAAATAGAATTATGTCTACAGAAATAGTGTGCACATTATCTATGCAGAACAATGAATACCAAGGAATACAATATTGATATAACAGTTGTCTGTAAAATAAAAATAAAACCTGAGCCCCAGTATCAAACAAAAATAAAATGCTTATTTCCCAGCAGCATGGTATCTGGCCATTTTTTACAATGATCTTTTGTCTGGTCAAAGAGAAAGCAAGCAGAGATCATAATATTTAGATGGGATAAGAGTTACAGGGATGACAGTAATTTAGGTGAAAGACCAGGAGTTAGGACCAGATGTCCATACCTGAGTTCAAAAGGTAAAATGAGTAGAGGTTGATTGTGAAAGAACTACTAGCCTGAAAAGAGCCAGAGGTAGAAATTTTACCCAATCAAGGTGAAGTTCTTGCGACACCTTGACAAAAGTGGTTTTTAAAGAGCAGTTGGTTCTTTCTACCTTACCTGAAGATTGAGAGTGATAGGGAATCTGAAAATGTCAGGAGATGTCTAGAATCTTAGATAGAATTTGAGACATTTTGGAAGTAAATTCAGGGTCATTGTCTGACTGGAGGAAAGCTGGGACACCTAATTGGTGGATGATCTCTTGGAGGAGGAGATCAGAGACTGTCTGAGCCCTTTTGTGTGGGAAATGCCTCCACCCACTCTGAGAAGGTGTCCACCAAGACCAGGAGGTACTTCGCATGTTTGACAGTGGGCACATGGGTAAAATCAAGTTGCCAGTCAGTTTCAGGAAGGGAATTTCTAGCACAATGGGTAGGAAAAGGGTTGCTATGATACCTTGAATTGGAGTCTGACATTTGACAGATTTTGCAAGAGGCAGTGATAGATTTTAAGAAACTTAAGTCCTCAGGAGTAGGCTATAGGTGGGTTTTAACAAAATAAGACAATACTTGGCTATTAGAACGAAAGAGTTGATGAAGATAGGAGGGAGTTTGATGAGTGTCAAAGGGTGAGGGTGGGGATGTGTGTTGCAGTGTAAGAATGTCCTGGGGAGGATGGGATGAGACTAGGACTCTAAGGGCTTCAGTTCTAGCTGCCTCATCGACTCAGTTGTTTTTCTTGGAGACAACAGAGTCATTCCATCTGGTGGGATTTGCAGTGGACAGTCACAATAGCTGTGGGGAGATGGGAGGCCTTAAGCATGGCCATAATTTGGTTTTCATTAGTCACTGATCCTCCTTTAGTCATAAATAACCTGTGCTCCTTCCAGAGGGCAGTGTGGAACAGAAAATATGGACAGCATATTTGGAATTTGTGTAGATATTAAGGGATTGTCCCTGTGCCAGTCAAAAGGCACAGGTAAGTGCTCTTAGTTCAGCCTGTTGATTGGTGGTATAAGCAGGAAGAGCCTGTGTCTCAACCACCTCTGTGTCTGGCACTATAGCATAGCCAGCTCTTCTGGCCCTTTCATGTAGAAAAAAGCTCCCACCTGTATACCAGGTATAGATGGCGTGAGGCAATGTGCTCTTCTGTATGTGTGAAGGATGAGATAATAGTTCTTCTAAAGCTTCAGTGCAGGAGTGAGACAGGGAGTGGTTAATATTTGGTTGAGGAAGAAAATTGGAAATATTAAGAGGCACACATGTTTGGAACGTGAGTGTGGTGTCTTCCATAAGTGTTACCTGAAGAGAAAATACCCTAGAGGGAGGGTGAGTCTGTAAGCTGTTGTATGTTAGGAGCTGTGACAGGTTATGAGAAGAGAAAACAATTATAGGCAACCCAAATTTATTTTAGTTTTTTTTTTTTTGACTCTCAAGGAGTTCAGCAACTACTTAAGTATGAATACAAGGTTCCCATCCCTGGATGGTTCAATCTAGTTTTTGACAGGTTTGCCACAGGTGAAAAAGAGGGTCCCAGTTGATGACCTAGGACTCCAAGGGCAAATGCCTCTTTTTCAGTTATATAGAGGGAAAAGGACCAGTCAGATCAGGGATATGTAAGTCTAGGGCCTTAAGGAGAACCTGTTGGAGCCTTTGAAAGGGCTTGGTAACAGGTTTGTGGGTGGGGCCTAACACTGCTTCATATAAGGGGTGGGGAAGGAGGGAAAAGAAAAGAACCCAGGAATGTAAAAAGCTAGCTATTCCTTGGAATGATAAAATCTCTCCCTTTGTAGAAGGAACAGTTTCCTTCTCAATCATATTCTTTCTATCTAAGGTAATAGCCTTGTGGGTTGTGGTAATTGTTAGTCCTAAAGAGACCTGAGTGGTGGACAGTTGGACTTTAGAAAGTGAGACCCTGTAGCCTCTACTGGAAAGGAAATTCAGAAAAGCAGAGGTGTCAGCTTGGCTAATTTTTAGAGAAGCACTCCAGAGAAGGATATCATCTACGTAATGAACAATCTTAGATTTAGGGAGAGACAGAGAAAGTAAGCCAGAATCCAGGGCCTGGACAAAGAGGTGTGGGCTGTCACAGACTCCCTGAGGTAGAACAATCCAGGTAAGTTGGATTGAAAAGTGGATGTCAGGATCTGTCCAAGTATAGGCAAATATGTTCTGTGACTAGGCGTCTAGATGGATACAGAAAAATGCATCCTTGAGATCTAGAACTGAGAAATGGAAAGTCTCTGAGGAGATAGTGAGAAGTATGTAAGAGTCACAACAGGATAGAGGGGTAGCACTGCAGAATTAATGTACCTAAGGTCTTGAAACAGACGTTAGGTTCCATTAGGTTTCTTTTTTCTTTTCTTTTTTTTTTAGATATTTTCTTTATTTGCATGTCATATGATTTTTCTTTTCCAAGTTTCCCCTCCCAGGAACAAACAAACAAACAAAAACAACAAGAACAAACCCCTGTTGACTCCCCCCTCCCCATGCTTGCCACCCCACCCTCTCCCACTTATTGGCCCTGGCATTCTCCTACACTGGGGCACAGAACTGTCACAGGACCAAGGACCTCTCCTCCTGTTTGATTGATTTTGCAATCCTCTACTATACACATGCTGCCAGAACAATCAGTCCTTCCATGTATACTCCTTGGTGGGTGGTTGAGTCCCTAGGAGCTCTGAGGGTACTAGTTAGTTCATATTGTTGTTCATCCTGGGGGGCTGCAAACCCTTCAGCTCCATTGGCCCTTTCTCTAATTCATTCATTGGGGACGCTGTACTCAGTTCAATGGATGGCTGTGAGCCTCTACATCTGTATTAGTCAGGTACTGTCAGAGCTTCTCAGGAGAAAGCTATATCAGGCTGACTTGTCCTTCCTTCAGGCTTTACTCCATAGTTAGTCTCTGAAACTCCTGTGGGTATTTTGTTCCTCCTTTTAAGAAAGAATGAAATGTCCACATTTTGGTCTTCCTTTTTCTTGAGTTTCTTGTGGTTTGTGGGTTGTTCTTCCTGTATTCTGAACTTCTGGGTTAATAACCACTTATCAGAGAGTGCATACCATGTGTGCTCTTTTGTGATTGGGTTACCTCACTCAGGATGATATTCTCCAGATCCATCCATTTCCCTAAGAATTTCATAAATTCCTTGTTTTTAATAGCTGAGCAGTACTCCATTGTATAGATGTACCATATTTTCTGTATCCATTCCTCTGTTGAGGGACATCTGGGTTGTTTCCAGTTTCTGGCTATTATAAATAAGGCTGTTATGAACATGGTGGAGCATGTGTCCTTATTACATGTTGGAGCATCTTCTAAGTATATGCCCAGGAGTGGTATAGCTGGGTCCTCTGGTAGAACTATGCCCAGTTTCCGGAGGAACCACCAAACTGATTTCCAGAGTGATTGTACCAGCTTGCAATCCCACCAGCAATGAAGGAGTATTCCTCTTTCTCCACAACCTCTCCAGCATCTACTGTCATCTGAGTTTTTTATCCCAGCCAATCTGACTGGTATGCAGTGGAATCTTAGAGTTGTTTTGATTTGCATTTCCCTGATGACTAAGGATGTTGAACATTTCTTTAGGTGCTTCTCAGCCATTTGGTATTCATCAGTTGAGAATTCTTTGTTTAGCTCTGTACCCCATTTTTAATAGGGTTATTTGGTTCTCTGGAGTCTAACTTCTTGAGTTCTTTGTATACAGTGGATATTAGCCCTCTATCAGATATAGGGTTGGTAAAGATCTTTTCCCAATTTGTTGGTTGCTGTTTTGTCCTGTTGACAGTGTCTTTTGCCTTACAGAAGCTTTGCAACTTTATGACGTCCCATTTGTCAATTCTTGATCTTAGAGCATAAGCTAGTGGTGTTTTAAATATCTTTTAGGAAAAATTTCCCCTGTGCCTATTTGCTTGAGGTTCTTCCCTACTTTCTTTTCTATTAGTTTCAATGTATCTGGTTTAATGTGGAGGTCCCTGATCCACTTGAACTTGAGCTTTGTGCAAGGATATAGGAATGGATTGATTTGAATTTTTCTACATGCTAATCACCAGTTGAGCCAGCACCATCTATTGAAAATGCTGTCTTTTTTCCACTGTATGGTTTTTGCTCCTTTGTCAAAGATCAAGTGACCATAGGTGTGTGGGTTCATTTCTGGGTCTGCAGTTCGGTTCCATTGATCTACCTGCCTGTCACTGTGCCAATACCATGCAGTTTTTATCACAATTGCTCTGTAGTACAGCTTAAGGTCCAGGATTGTGGTTCCACCAGAGGTTCCTTTATTGTAGAGAATAGTTTTGGCTATCCTGGTCTATTAGGTTTCTTAACTGCTAGTATAGGAGTGTTAAAGGGGGAAGAGTTAGGTCAAAGGAATTTTTTCCTTAAGAGGTCAGAAATTATAGTCTTAACTCCCCTGAGGCTCTGGAGATAAAAGGGGGTATTGAGGTTGGTGGTGTACTTGGTAGAGTCCAGTAATTGGATTACAACAGGAGAATGATGTTTAGCAACAGAGGGTTTCTGGGTGTTGCAGACTTGGTCGTCTACCTAAGAAGCTGGTAAAGGAAAGAACATGTTAGGTTTAGTACGTTGAATGGCTAGAAGAAGGAGCAGAGGGGCTGCTGGTAACCTTGGGTTTTGACAAATGCATGTGGGGGGAGTGAAGGAAATAGAGGCCCCCAACTTAGCTAGAAGATCCATTTCCAATAAGGGGACAGGGCATGTTGGCACTACCAAAAAGGAATGGGTGAGAGGTACACCCCTAAAAATGCAACTAAGTGGTGGGGTCTAGTGAGGAAGGTAAGGTTGTCCTCCTACCCCAACAATAGGGGAATGAGAGGGGGAAGTGGGTCGCCAAAACTCTGTCAGTATTTAGTAAGTGGCCTCAGTGTCCAAGAGGAAGAAATGTACTGCCCACATACCATGATGACTACCCAGGGCTCCCTGCTAGTGATGGCCATGGTCAAATCAAGGGATCTCTGGACTCTTCAGTTGTCCATAGACAAGCCTAGAAGATGGCTGGAGGGTTACCTGGCAATGATGTCCCTCTGTCTTGCATGACATAAGAGCAATCCACAGCTCAATGTCTCTCCTGATGACACCTAGGATGACACCCTTTGTCTTTTGGGAGTTAGGGCAAGTCCTTGCCCAATGACCTTGTTGACCACCTCTGTAGCAGGAGCCTAGTTGGTATCTGAGTTTTAGAAGACAAGGAGTCTGGGGCAGTGGCTGGGGCTGGTTGCACAGTCTTTGCCAGCCTATTGTATTTTTGTCTTCGAGCCTTCTCATCTCTCTTATGGTACACTTTGAAGGCCAGTTCCAAAACTTCTGCTTGTGGAGTTAGGGGCCCCTTCTCCAACCATCTAAATTTAGCTTTCATGTCATCAGAAGTTGCTTACTTTCTGGGTTTTCAGGGTCTAGACTGGTATACTGTAATAAGGCCTTTGTAAGGCATTCTAAAAACTGAGATGGGTTTTCAGGGTCTAGACTAGTATACTGTAATAAGGCCTTTGTAAGGGGTGGATTAGTATACTGTAATAAGGCCTTTGTAAGGCATTCTAAAAACTGAGATGGGTTTTCTTGTTTGTCCTGGATGTCCTCTTAGAGTTTTTCAAAATTTGCTGTTTTAAGGCTACCCTATGGAGACTGGCCAGGAGGCAGATTATGAATCTATCTCAGGCTAAAATACCACCTGGGGAATTATAATTCTATTGAGGATATTGGTTAGGTACTACCTCAGATCCAAATGGGTAGTTTGGATCTGTTTGATGAGTCTTATCTGCATGTACTCTCGCCTATTTTCAAACTCACTTGCATTTATCAGGAATAAATTCTTAAGAGAGGATCATATGTTCATCATAGATAGTCAAGCTCTAAGATTGAGTAATATACTGAAATTCTTTAATAAAGGCAGAAGAGCTAGAGGTATAGGATCCCAGTTTGTTTTCTATTTGAGAAAGTTCACTTAGTGAGAAAGGGACATGAACTCTGATTAGACCATCTATTCCAGCAACTTCCCTTAAAGGAAGGACTGGTGCTGGGTTATGGTTGAAGTCTTATCTTGTATGTTGGCTTACAGGCTTGTCAAAGGACTGTGGCTGCGAAATGCCAACCCCTTAGCCCATGGAGGTTGACCAGAACATTCTGGGGGACCAGGGCTCTCCCTATTGACTGGAGGGAAAACTTTACCAACCCACCAATGCTCATACGAGGATTATAGCCGTCTGGTAGCAGGAAAAGTGGAGCTGTGCAGGTGGTGGACCTGTCTGAATGAGGTTCCTTGGAGCCTAACCCACATGTCAGAAGCTAACCCATCTATATGCCCTTGGAAGCAGAAGCTAACACGGTAGAAGTCCGTGTGTCCTGAGGCAACATTAGCTCATGTGGTCAAAGTCAGTGTGTCTGGCAGCTGTGGTATCAGAAATTCACGTGGCATGCGTCAGTGGCTGTGAACATGGCTGCAGAGGTGGCTGCAGTCAAAACCCACCTGTTGCACAGTGGCAGGGGTGGCAGTGGGGTAGAGGTCACGAGGTCACTGTGGCACACCTGAGTCTAGCAATCCCCAAATCTCAGACTAAATGTTGTGTTAGAATGGTGGCTCATTGGACAGATCACACCAGGCCAGCATAGTTCCATGGGAGAAGTTTACTGGGGGAGAAAAGGACAAGGAGGGTTGAGGAAGAAAAAGAAGGAAAGAGAGAGCAAAAGTCAGGGGGTTCTGCCTTTTATTTGGGCTGTGACATAATTACAAGCATTGCTATGCACAGGTGATGGTGGGCAGATGGACTCTGGGAATGTATGGTGCTGCCATGGCAACAGACACAGGGGGGTATCCTTTAATCACCTAAGGGTGATCTTATTGTCATTGCTGCATTGGGAAGTGACTGGTGACCATAAAGCTGGTTTCTGATACCAACAGTGAGTAATCTAATTAGACATTCATTATGTCAGGAGCTCCATAGGTTCATTGCAAGCCTAAAACTATAATTCTTAGATTGAAGTAAACATTAAAGCTTTATATAGATAAACCCAGTCAATATTTCATGTTTTGTCCTCACACCTACAATAAACTGTTCATTCCAATTTATGACCTTTAATTAATGGTTTTACAGGTTAAAGGAATGTGTTCTTAAATTGTAAATTTGTATC
>NW_022196905.1:147466345-147494601 GCF_008632895.1 Mastomys coucha | reverse complement strand
CTCAGCACAAGTAACTCATGACACATGAAAACTCTAATTGGAGTTTTCACATTATAGGGAGTTTGCCATGCCCACTAGCCTACTCCAGCCTGCAATTTCAGGGGTAAAAGCCTGATCACAGACAAGAGGCGTTATGACTTCAAAGGGAGTTTGTGCCTCCTGGGTATTCAGTCAGTAGTGGCATCCCCTTACTCAGAGGTAGCCCAGATATGTTCTTGCAAACTCACGTGCTAGGTGCCCATCAAGATGTGATTTATTAATAGCTAGACAAAATTGGACATTGCTCTCTGACTTTTACCAATGTTCCAACATCTTAGCCAAACCCTGGCTTGGAATTTCGTAAAGAATGTTACCCATCCAGACTAATTGCCTTCGGTATTGTGGGTAGGGCATTGAAGCTTACAGAATGGGAGACTTATCCCAGGGAAAGATCAAGTAGAATCCTCATTCTCAGTCACGTACTGCTGCTGAACCACTCCTAGGAATTAGCAAGAGACATGTCTCTACTAGCCTAGAGGATTAACATAGCGGGCATTTTACTAAGGATGGGCGGGACCTTGAGCCAAGTGTGTGTGTGAGACTGTGTGCAGCAGTCAGCCTTCGAGATTCGAGCCTCTACCCTCCTGGCTGGCGCACCCACAGCCTTCCAGTACTCCAGCCAGGCAGCATGGGCCCTAGCGTGCTCTGAGCCTGGGGGTGCTGCAACAGTCCAGAAGAGATGGCTGCTGTTTTAGACCCAGTGTGTTTCAGGTGGCCTCAGATGTACCACAACAACTGAGCTGCCAGATTTATCATTTCTCTTTTGCAATGACTGTAAAAGTCTGATGCCATTTTTAAGAAATACATTCAGATCCTATACTTCCATGTGTCGTCTCTGCCATCATTTCTTCACCTACGCCTTGTCAACCTGACTAGGACCCCATTTCCCCTGCAGGTTGAGGAAGGCCCAGACTGGCTGGCCCATGGCAGGAGTTCTAATTGCAGTCCTTATTATAAAGGGCTCAATCATTACTAGTACAAATTTAGGAATTCTTATTGAATCATCATTAGGAATTAAGAAATAATCTATTTGTCTATAATGCATCACTATATGACAGAGCATATTTGTTGTTCTACAGAAAATCTGCCCAGTAGGGTAGACTAATGCCCAGGGATTGTTATATTAATTTAATAATGACAGGAAAGGCATATCAGTAGCAAGAATCAATCCTGCAATTTCATCCCTTGTGTCTTACTTCCAAGACCTCATTCATTGCAGGCCACAATGAAGCATCTAAGGAAAATCACCTTCTAGCCTTTAGCCTCTGCTAGATGGCTTCTGACACATGGAATTCTAGGACTGTCTAGCTATCTGGAGTAAGTGATGTCACTAGTTGCAGTTATCAGGTAAAGCGTTGGGTGTAGTGTGGATCCTAACTATTATCACATGTCTAAAAGCAGAGTTTTTTGTTTGTTTGTTTGTTTGTTTTTTACTATGGTCTTTACAGATGGTTTAGCTGTTTAGAGCATGTGCTGCTGTTTTCATACAATAAGTTTCATTTCCAGAATCCAGGTCAGGCAATTCACCTCTGTATTTCCAGTTCCAAGTATTATAAATAGCCTCTTCAGGTGCCCACACATATGTGGGATACAGAGAGATACACATGCACATATACATAAAAATAAAATAAACCTTAAAAAATAAAACAAGATTGGGCTTTTAATCCGAATAATTGGGAGGCAGAAGCAAGGAGATTTCTATGAGTTTGAGGCCATCACTAGTGAGATCTAGGACAGGCAGGGCTCTACAGAGAAACCCTATCTTGAAAACTCAGCCTCCCCTTTCCAAAAGATAAAAAATAAAACTTACAAACCGAACATAAAACTATAAACTATTAAGGTGGTGCTTGAAAAAAGATCTTCTTATGTTTTTAATTAAAACTGCAAAGTAAGTTCTATTTCTTAAAAATACAGACAAATTTTATCAATAAATTCTTAGAAATATAACTCATTCTGAATACTTTTCCTCTGGCCTTTTACTCTTTGATTTCTTTTTTTGCCAAGGGAATTTATATCGAACTACAAGATATACTTTAATCACAATATCCAAGAACTGGAGTCAAATTAGGTGTTCATAAGTTGATTAATGGGTAATGAAAATGGTGTACATATATACAATGGAATATTACTTCATTGTAAAGAAAAATTAAATCATGAAAATTTTAGGTAAGTGGATCACATTAGAAAAATTATACTGAGTGATGTCACCTGTTCTTTTATATATGAAAGTTCTAGTTTTGATTATTAGTGTGTTTGACGGGGAGTACATGTGGAAACTAGAAATGGATCTCTGGTGGCAGGGCTGGGGATGAAGTTAAGCAAGAAGATGGCAAAATCTAAGGAGGGAATGAAACAGAAGTGTCTAAGCAGGTAATACAATGAAGGGGAATGGGAAAATGAGAGGCCAAGGGAAGGCTTATCCAAACATACATGAAGAATGTACTTGGGAAATGTGATCTTGTGATCCAAGTTTAAGAAAACAAAAATGATGCATGTGCAGTGGTACATGCATCTCTAATCCCAAAACATGAGACAGTGATAGGCAAGTTTAAATGAAAATGATGGCAGTGATACTGGAAAAAGGATTGGTAGAGGTATGTTAAAACAAAGGCCGTAAAAAGTCTTATAATGCTGAAATATATTGTAAGCTACTTAAAAATGATTTGAATAAAAGTATACTACATAAGTTAACAGGGCTGCTCCAAGAATACAAAGATTATTTAATGACAATCTCAGTGCCAAACTAAGATTACCTCCCTATTTATTAGTCAGAGAAGGACCAAGGTCGCATAAAATGATACATAGTCTATTGCTATTGCTATTGATTGACCACCATAACTAAATATTAAGACCTATTGTTGTAGACACCACTTTGTAGTTGCAAAATACAAAGAAGTCAAACTTAAGCTGACCAAGAAACTCTCTCTGATGGATTTTTGTAGGGCTAAAAGATATAATGTTTGTTGTTGGGG
The DNA here is from genome assembly GCF_008632895.1 of Mastomys coucha. NCBI lineage: Eukaryota > Metazoa > Chordata > Mammalia > Rodentia > Muridae > Mastomys > Mastomys coucha. The sequence continues at coordinate 147,491,590 of NW_022196905.1, read as the reverse complement.
GAAGTCATTAATGGTTTTGTCTACTGCTAAACCCTACATTCTATAATAACAACCAGCTAGGTAAGATATATCCAATGATAGGATAGGAATAACCCTATTTGTTGGAGTAAACAACCACTCTTGATTATATTTTAGACCTGTTCTGAGGGAGAAAATTCATGCCTGATACTGTAAGCACAGCCAAAAGTCATGATGAGGAAAATCATAGGCTCTAGCGCAGAACTATTGGTGCTGTTTTCCTAAGTTGTCATGTTGTCAAGCATGGTTGGTATATCCACTGACATTCCATTGGAGAAAACAATTTTTTTTTTTTTATATATTCAGAGATTTCTGCTACTTAAACCTTGGTCAAAGAAGCCTTTATTGTAGTGGGTTGAAGTAATGCAAAGAAGGATCATTGTTCAAAGTACTGAAAGCAAAAAACTGTGAGTGTTTACTTACAAGAGATTTATTCACCTCTATCAAGTACCCACCCCACCCAAAGTTTAGGAATATCACATAGGGGACAGAGAGAAAGAGGGGGGAGAGGGAGAAGGAGGAAGAGGGAGAGAGAGGGAGAAGGAGGGAGGGAGGGAGGGAGGGAGAGAGAGAGAGAGAGAGAGAGAGAGAGAGAGAGAGAGAGAGAGAGAGAGAGAGAGAGAGAGAGAGAGAGAGAGAGAGAGAGAGAGAGAATGATTTAAGAGTAGAGAGAACTTCTGAGAAATGTCCTCTGGATATGACATAGCTATTAAATGCACAAACTCACAGCAAATGTAATTATTAACAAACATTAGAGCAAAATCTTGCCGGCAAATAATTCCAGGATGGATTGTAGCAAGACTTTTAATACCATAGCCCTAGCTGAGATATTGATACCCCAGCTCCTCCCAGAGACCCCATCAATACCTACAATATCTCTTGTTGTCATATTCTTTAAAATTTATTAATTATAACAATAAAAATGAGTCTTAAAAAGTTGTTTGATATAAAACAATAATCAATTTAACAGTCTTACGTACATGCTTGTCTACAGCAATACTGAAAATACATACAGTTTTCTCAATATAAATTTTAAATAACTCCAAATATACTAACTGTATATTTCAAAATAATACATCACTACTACTATTTTCTTAAATGAACATAAGTATATAAAGTCTTTTTGTTTGTTTGTTTGTTCGTTTGTTTTATATTTAGTAGAGCTTAAAATCTTGGCTCTTACTATGGTACAAGCCCAAAATAAGAACATTTTAGACATTGGATTTTATTGTAATAAGGCTATACTTCAATGACCCTCACATCACCAAGAAATTTTACCACCATCGTAGCTAAGCTGAGAGTTGACAGTTCTGCTGGGCCAAGGAATGAATTGTAGGCACGATTTTTGGATACAGACTTCCTGCTATGATCAAAGCTATTTGACTTGAATGAGTGACTTTATTCTCAGCCCACAGAGAACAGGTTACATTCATTTAAGAAATGGTGTAGGTATTAACATGGTCTATCCATAAAGTCATTCACCAACTCTTTCAATGGACAATGGTTCTGTTTGGAGGGTGGCACAGACATTAGGTGAGGGTAAGAATTTGTTTCATTGGCAGTGATAATTTGGAAAAGCATTCATCTCAGATAATGTGTAACTTATAAAGTCCTCTTCTTCAAACTTGATACAAGAGTTACAAACCTCAAGCAAAGCATTCTGTCTCACTCTTTGTTGTTCTCTTACAAGCTCCCTCCCAATTTAATTATCTACATTTCTCTTGGTTATATAAATACTTTTGAAATATGTAAGCTGTTCTGAAAACCATAGTATAGTGTAAAAACATGAAATAAACAATACTACTAATAGAGAGGCTGAGATAGGAGAAGCAAGATTTCAAGACCCATATGTTGTACACAGCAAGACAGTGTCACGAACAAACAAGCTGAAAGTGTATATAGATTATACAATATTGGATCTATTTCTCCAATTACCAAATTAGAGAGACCATTGGATAACAATCCACAAATTTCTAACTCCTGTTATTTTTTGAATTTCAATTGATTAGGATATGTTGGTAATATTAATTTTCAAATTAAGATATTAAGAAAAAGTTATTGTTACTTCCTGTCATTTTTGTTGTAAGAGGTGGAATTAGGTTTGTGTGGATTTGTTGAAAGATTACTTTCTTGCTTCTTCTAGGGTGTAGTTTTGCTCCTTATGTTGATGTTTTCCATTTATTATCCTTTGTAGGGCTGGGTTTGTAGAAAAATATTGTATAAATTTTGTTTTGTCATGGAATATCTTGTTTTCTCCATCTATGATAATTGAGAGTTTTCCTGGGTATAGTAGCCTGGGCTGGCATTTGTGTTCTTGTAGGGTCTGTATGACATCTGCCCAGGATCTTCCAGCTTTCATAGTTTCTGGTGAGAAGTCTGGTGTAATTCTGATAGGCCTGCCTTTATATGTTACTTGACCTTTTTCCCCTCACTATTTTTAAAATTCTTTCTTTGTTTTGTGCATTTGGTGTTTTGATTATTATGTGATGGGAGGAACTTCTTTTCTGATCCTGTCTATTTGGAGTTCTGTAGGCTTCTTGTATGTTCATGGGCATCTCTTTCTTTAGGTTAGTGAAATTTTCTTCTATAATTTTGTTGAAGATATTTACTGGCCCATTACATTGGGAGTCTTCACTCTCTTCTATACCTATTATCCTTAAGTTTGGTTTTTTCATTGCGTCCTGGGTTTCCTGGATGTTTTGGGTTAGGAGCTTTTTGCATTTTCTTTGACTGTTGTGTCAATGCGTCCTATGGTGTCTTCTGTCCCTGAGATTCTCTCTTCTATCTTTTGTATTCTGTTGGTGATGCTTGCATCTATGACTCCTGATTTCTTTCCTATGTTCTCTATCTCCAGGGTTGTCTCTGTTTCTGATTTCTTTATTGTTTCTATTTCCATTTTTAGATTCTGAAGGTTTTGCTCATTTCCTTCATCTGTTTGATTGTGTTTTCCTGTAGTACTTTAAGGGATTTTTGGGTTTCCTCTTGAAGGACTTCTAGCTATTTACCTGTGTTCTCCTGTATTTCTTTGAGGTTGCTATTTATGTCTTTCTTAAAGTCCTGTATCATAATCATGAGAAGTGATTTTATATCTGAATCTTGCTTTTCTGGTGTAATGGTATGACCAGGACTTGCTATGGTGAGAGTATTGGGTTCTGATGATGCCAAGTAACCTTGGTTGCTTATATTCTTAAGCTTGCCCTGCACCTTCTAGTTATCTCTAGTGCTACCTGTCTTTGCTAAATGTGCCTGGGGCCTGTCCTTCCTCTGATCCTGGTTGTGTCAGAACTCCTCAGAGTCAAACTGTTTCTGTGATCCTGTGATTCTGGGATCCTGTGATCCTGTGCTTGTTAGAGCACATGGGAGTGGGGCTTCCTCTGGGTGTTTTGGGACTGGCTGCAGAGTTTTCCCCCAAGGTCTTCTCAAGGTCCCTGCTGGCCCAAACAGACCAGAAGGAACCTGAGCCACTGGGCTTGTGGAGTTCCTGTATGCCTGATCCCTCTGGTCCCAGTTACTCCCCATGTTGGGACAGATGTTATTTTTTCTTCACCTCTGATCCTGGGCACGTTAGAGTGACTAGGTGTGGAGCTTCCTCTGGGTGTTGTGGTACTTGGTGCAGATCTTGCACCCAAGGTCTGCTCAGGGCACCAGCCCAGAGAGACTGGAAGGAATCCAAGCCACTGGGCTGGCAGAATTCCTGTGTCACCATTTTTCTCTATGAGTGTAGCTACTGGTAGGTTTTTCCATCCCCTGTGTAGCAGTAATTAAACTCCATGGCTCAATATCTGCTAAGAAAGGCAAAAATTATTTTCTCCAATGGAATGTCCCTAGGTATATCAGCTACACTCTAGAGCAGGCCTCATACCCATGAAGAGTTTGCTAACACAAGACAAACTCCTAGTTTTTATTTCACTTTTTAGGTTGCTTTGGTGTGTGGTTTTGTTTTGTTTTGCTGTGCTTATTGAGGTTGTTTTTTTATTTTGACATTTTCTTTTTGGTTTTTGTTTTTAGTTGTGAGAGAGAGGGACAGAGAAAGAACATGAATTGTATGTGTAGGAAGATAGGAAATATCTAGAAGGTTGGAGGAGGGAAAGAATATAATCAAAATAAGAATATAAAAATTTTCAAATTAATATTTTGTGTTTATTCTATTTTATTTTTCTCATTAATTTATTTATTCACATTACAGACTGATCCTAGTATCCTCCTTCCTCTCTTCCCAGTCTCACCCTTACATATACTTTCTGATTCCCCAATCCCTGTTCCTCAAAAAGGAGTTGTGTATTAACTCACTCTGGTACATCAAGTCACAGCAGAACTAAGTGCATCCTCTCCCACTCAAACTAGACAGGGTTTGATCTGAAGGCATGCAATTAAGTCAGAGGTAGTTCCCGTTCTACTTGTTAGCAGACCCACAGATAAAATAAGCTGCACATCTGCTATATCTATGTAGGGGGCCTATGTCCATTCTAATCATGTTCTTTGATTGGTGTTTCAGTCTCTGTGAGCCCCCATGTCCCAGGTTAGTTGACTGGGTGGGACTTCTTGTGGTGTCCTTGGTCTCTCTGATTTCTTCAAATTTTCTCCCATGTCAAATAAATACTTTTAAACTTTAAAAAATGAAAACCCAACTGAAAAATGGGAAAAGAAAAAAAATGAAAAACAAAATATGAATAAGTATAAGTTAAGAAAGTGAAATTGGAAAAGAAATGTGATTGCTGAAACCTAGAGGGAGTTAGAAAAGGAGAACGAGGATAGATTTGATCTGTATACATTGTATGCATTATTGAAATTTTCAAAGAACATATTTCTTTCTTTTTAACTCTTCTTTCATAAATACATCTTGACTGCAGCCTCCTCTCCCTTCCTACTCCCAGTTTTTACATACATACACCTCCACTCTCCCCAATATCCACTATTTCTTTCATTCCCTTTAGAAAAGATCTGGCTTTCCAGTGATGTCAACAGAACAGAACATAAAAAAATGCAATAAGACTAGGCATATCAAGGCTGGATGAGTCAACTCAGAAGGAAGACAAGGATCCTATGAGGAGGTAAAAGGGTCAGAGACGCCCCCACTCCCATTGTTAGGAGTTACATACAGGCTCCTTGGACACTTCTCCAGTCCCTGTGAACCCATATGACCTGTTTATTTGATTCTGTGAGCCATGTTCTAATGATGTCATTGAGCTCTCTGGCTCCTACAGTTCTTCCTCTCCCTCTCTTCTGCACCTGAGCTCCACCTAATGTTTGGCTGTAGGTCTCGGCATCTTCTCCCATTAGCAGCTGAAGGAAACCTCTCTGATGATGATTGGGCCAGGCATCTATCTAAGCATATAGAAAAATATCATTAGAAATCATTGACTTTGTTTCTTTTTGTTTCTTTGTTTGAGGTAATTTTGGTTCTACTAGTCTGTGAGCCACACAGCTTCTGGATCCTACAATCTTGGCAGTGTTCCACATGGCTCTCTCTCATGATTTGGGCCTCAAGTTAGGCCAAATCCACAAGCCCTGAGTTACTATTGCCTGAATATATCTTGCTGTCAGGACAGGCTGTGCCTGGGTCAAGCCCATGTCTGTTCTTTGGTTGGTGGTTCAGTTTCTGAGAGCCCCCAAGGGTCCAGGTTAATTGATTCTAGTGATCTTCCTGTGGAGTTTATATCCCTTTTGGGGCCCTAAATAATTTTCTCAACTCTTTTTTAAGAGTCCCCAAACTCCATGGAATGTTTGACTGTGGGTATCTGCATCTGTTTTGTTCATTTTCTGGGTGGAGCCTCTCAAAGGAAAGATATTATAGTCTCCTGCATAAGAGTGTCAGGTATTGGTGCTTGCCCATGGGATGGGTCTCAAGTTGGACTGGTAATTCACTGACCCTCCCTTCAATCTCTGCTCCATCCCTCTTCCCTTCATTTCTTGTATACAGAATACATTTTGAGTCAAAGGTTTTGTGGGTGGTTTGTGTCTATATGTCTCCTACAGGATTTCTGTGTGGCTACATGAGGTTCAGGTTCCATATATTCACTGCCGTGAGTCTCAGCTAACATCATCAGCATTGATTCTTGGAAACTCCTCTCTCCCAGGTCTCTGGCATGACCTTGAGATGCCCCATACCTTCTACACCCCTCAAAACAACCAGCTGTAGATTTCCATTAATTCTCCTGTCCCTCCTGCCCTCTCTCATGTCTTCCCCCAAACCAGATATGGAACCCCCCTTCCATTCCCCTCCATATCTCTTCTCCCATCCAGTTCTGTGCCTCCATCTAACTGCTATGCATATTTTATTTCCCATTCTAAGTTATATTCAAGCATCCTTATTTGGGCCTTCCTCTTGTTTTGCTTATTTGAATATGGATTGGAGTGTGGGTATCCTGTACTTCATAGCTAATATCTACTTACAAGTGAGTATATGCCATGCATGTCATTTTAGGCTTGGGTTACCTCACTCAAGATGATACTGTCAAGTTCCATTCACTTGTCTGCAAATTTCATGATGTCCTTGCATTTCCCTAATGACTAAGGGCAGAGAACATTTCCTTGAGATTACTCTAAGTCATTTGAGATTACTCTGCATAAAATTCTCTGTTTAGCTCTGTACTAAATTCTCTGTACTCCATTTTTAATTAGGTGATTCAAGCTGTTGGTGTCTAATTTCTTGAGTTCTTTATATATTTTGTATATTAACCTTCTGTCAGATGTATCATTAATGATGATCCTTTCCTAATCTGTAGGCTGTTATATTGTCCTATTGAAGATTTTCAGTTTCAGGAGGTCCCATTTAACAATTGTTGATTTTGATCCAGAGTCATTGGTGTTCTCTTCAGGAAGATGTCTCCTATTTCAATGAGTTCAATACCACATTTTCTGTACCCATTCCTCTCTTGAAGGACATTGGGTTATTTCCAGGTTCTTGCTATTATAAATAAGGCTGCTATGATCATAGAGCAGTTTGCAAATTCATCTGGAATAACATAAATCCCAGGATAGTAAAAACTATTCTCAACAATAAAAGAACTTCTGGGGTGGGGGGAAATCACCATTGCTGACCTCAAGCTGTATTACAGAGCAATAGTGATAAAAACTATATGGTATTGGTACAGAGACTGGCAGGTAGATCAATGGAATAGAATTGGAGACCCAGAAATGAACCCACACAGCTATGATCACTTGATTTTTTTGACAACTCTACCTATTTAAAAAACACATTATAATAATTCCTGTTGGGTATAATTTTAAAAAGCATGCTACCTCCATTCCTGGGACCTTAACCTATGCTTAGCCCTGAGGTCAGATGCCACTAGCCCCACTCCTGGCTTCTCTTTTCTTCCTCTTGTATTAGCTTCATCAAGCCACCATCTATGGTGACCCTAGAGCTGCTGCCCATGCTCTGGTCCCTCTCTTTTGTTTGTCCCCACTTAACTTCACCAAGTTGCCATCAGCAACTTGGTCTCTATCTCTACCCACCTTGTTCCTCAGAATGAAAAACACTTAGACAGTTTTATTAGTTTAGAATTTGCTGGAGAGCAAAATTGCTGGTTGTAGAACCTCCTGCCCAAACATCATCAGATAGTTTTCATCAGCAGAGGCTGTTGGTTGTGGCTACCCCAAGACATTACATGGTTGTTATGTGCTTCTCCTTCCAAAGCCTGGTGAAAAAATCCTTCCCTTGCATCTCTTTTTCCTCCTAGGACCCAGAAATCTAACCTTTACCCTTTGCCCAGCAATAGGCTCTCCATCTCCTTTATTAACCAAATCAAGAACCAGTTAGGGAACTAGACCTTACTATCTGCATCTCCCCCTACATATTCCAACCAAAAAGTTATAAATTGTAATATAATTATTTAATTCACAAATGTAGTTTTGTTGCATACAAAAAATAGTCATGGTTTGAATATTTCCTCTTGCTTGCTAATATTATTTATTTTTGTGATAAAATAACAAAAGCAAACTAAAGAAAAGGAGTTTATTTTGGCTAAAATTTCTAGAGAGATACTGGTTATCATTTTAGGTAAGACTTGACAGCAGTGAGAGAAATAGCAATGGCAGGATCAATAAGTTTGCTGGTTACATTGTATTTCCACTCTGGAAACAAGATATTAGACAGGAAGTGAAGTCACAATACAAAGTCCAAAGGACTGTGTCCAGTGACCCAATTTCTCCAGTAAGGCTAAACTCATTGAAAGTCAAACATGCTTCATTGATAAACTCATCAACTGAAGACAGAACATCCAGATATGAAGCTATTTGACATTTAAACCATAGCAATCCTAAATATTCTTGTATCTTCTGTGCAGGTTAAATTTAAAAACCTACCAGATTGTTGTGGCAATGGTTTATGCCATTGAGGAGATTAACAGGAACCCCAATATTTTACCCAATGTATCTCTGGGATATGATATATATAATGTCCTTTTCAATGAATGGTGGACATTGGATACATGCCTCTCATGGCTTTCTGGGCTGAAGGAGTATGTGCCTAATTATACATGTAGTAGAGAGTTGAAGTCTGTTGCAGTACTCACAGGCATATCATGGATAATATCTGCCCATATAGGGACACTACTGAAACTCTACAAATATCCACAGGTAAGAATGAGTGAAGTAGAGAAATATAAAATCATTTATAATTCATTGCCATTCCAAGATGCTAAAAGTGGATGGAAGAAAAATCTGCTTATGCATCTGACAATGTTGATAATACCAAAGAGTAAGTATTCAGTGATATATTCAGGACAGAGAAAAGGAATAGTCTGGAGGAGACAATGATTACATGGAATTCTGAGTGTAAAGTATGATCATCTAGACAAGCAGCTTTGTGCATAAAGTATTTGATTTACAAATATGAGAACCTGACTTTGGATATCTACCTTTCACAAAACCGATTGAAGGCAATACACATATGTAACCTCATTTCTGGTAAAGTAGAGATAGGTGAGTCTCTTGAGCTCACAGACTAGCCAGGGTAAAGCTACGGTTTCACTTAGAATATTATGAAAAGAAGAAGAAGAAGAAGAAGAAGAAGAAGAAGAAGAAGAAGAAGAAGAAGGAGGAGGAGGAGGAGGAGGAGGAGGAGAAGGAGGAGAATAAGGGGAAGAAGGAGGAAGAGGAAGGAAAGGAGAAGGAGAAGGAGAGGGAGAGGAAGAGGAAGAGGAAGAAAGAAAGAAAATTAAATATAGTAAATAATAGCAAAGAACTCCAATATCAACCTTTGGCCACATGTATGCACATAAACAGATGAGTGAATTATCATCATATTATGTAATTCTAAAAGCCTGTCATGATTGGACAAGTGCTTTATGCTTCCTCTTCTTATTTCTTATTTTCTTTTCCTTTTAGCTGTCCATTGGGTCTTTTGATCCTAACCTGAATAATCACGAGCAGTTTCCTGATCTCTATCAAATGGCCTCCAAGGACATGTCTCTGTCCCATGGCATTGTCTCCTTGTTAAATTATTTCCACTGGAATTGGGTAGGATTGATCATGTCAGAAGGACAAAATGGTGTTCAGATACTCTCAGATTTGAGGGCAGAAATGAACAGAAACAGAATATGTGTAGAATTTGTAGAAATGATCCCAGTTAGTGAAGTATCATTTTTACCAAACAGCCAATTGAATCCTACACAGGTTCTGAAATCATCAGCAAATGTGATCATCGCCTATGGGGACAGTGATTTTCTGAAAGGCTTCCTGTTTTATTTAAGACAAACTTTAGTTACAAGGAAAGTCTGGATCATGAACTCAGAATGGGATGATATCATTCAGTCAAACCATTTCATTTTAAATTCATTACATGGGAGTCTCATCTTCACACATCACCACAAAGAAATCTCTGACTTCAGAAATTTTATCAAAACAATTCATCCTTCCAAATACCCAGAAGATTTTTACCTTACAAAGTTGTGGTTTGACATTTTTAACTGCTCATTTGCTGCTGCTGATTGCAATACACTGGAGAACTGTCTGCCTAATGCTTCCTTGCATGAATCACTGGGGATCCATTTTGACTTGGTCATGAATAAGTTTGCTTATAATATATACAATGCTGTGTATGCTGTGGCCCACAGCCTTCATGAGATGCTTCTTCATCAAGTAGAAGTAAGACCAATAAGAAAGGCAGAAGGGCTGATGTTTTCAGCCTGGCAGGTAATGTGTCTCACATTGGATTGCTCACAACATCAACAATTTGATTTTCTAAGTGTATGCTTTTTGAGGTCACACTACTTATTTTGGACCTGCAGAACCACAAAATAAACTACTTGTAACTGTTAAAGCAGTAAGTAGGTCAAGACATATAAAAAATGGTTAAAAGGAACAAAGTGTTCATGGAGGGAAGACATTGTGTTCTAAATTCACATCAGAGTTTTGTGTTGCCAGATCAATGATTTCTATATGAAAGATAATACAGAAACTATCTTCACTTGTAAGCCATATGGCAGGCTGTGGTGGCCGTGGAAGGATACTGTTAGGTCAGAGCTGATTGAAGAAGGTAGAGTGCCTAGGCACATAGAATCAAACAACATGGAAAGAGGAATTACAGAGACAAACTAGAGGAAGAATATTATAGGTATATATGTGTGGAGATCCAGCTATGGAGAAGGGGTTTCAGAAGAAATGGACTTATCATTTCTTCTGAACACTGAGCTGACTGAAGATAAGACACTTTGGAAAAACGTGCAGCAAAGGGTCTGGAGGCCAACTGGTCAATGCAGATGAATGACAGGATTCTCAATTATGTATATATAATTCCACAACATGCAGGGAAGACTACAGAAGAAGTTAGGGGTGGAGGTGCTCCAGGCCCCTGTGTTCAGGCAAGGTCAGCTAAACTAATTTCAACAGATGTAAGGACTGGCTAGAAGTGTGCTGAACTTTGTCATTCAGTTTTATTGCAAACAGAATCTGACTCACAGGGGGAAATGCTAGGCATAAAACCTGTCCTGAATACTAGTCAGACAGAGAAATATTACTCTCCAGTCCTACTGGGACTTAATTCTCAACAGAATTGTAAACGCTTTTAGTAGAAGATATGTGTGATGTGAATTTTCAAATAAAAATTTCTAAATCAACAAACTAATTCCTGATGTAAATTCCAGTAAAGAAACAAATTTGTAAATACTAAATACTTCATATATTTTTAATTAAATGAAAAAATGTAGTAAAAGCTCACAAAAGATAATGATGATGCATATTACTGAATTAAATTTTCTTTTGACAATTAAAAAAGAAAAAAAATGAAAAAAGGTAACATGTCACCTCCAAAAACAATCAATTATTTAAAAATTTCAAAATAATTCTTTAATTAATTCTGCAATAAAATGATACAGACTAGAAGACTAAGTTACTATATAGGATCCATTATCTCTTTCAGGTGTCCCAAAAGTACACTTCAACATCAATGAGAGACAATTTAAACAGACCTATAATCAGCAATGAGAATAAAGCAGTAATAAAATAATTTCACAACTGAGAAATCCCAGGACCAGATTCCTCAGAATTTTACAAGAATGTCAAAGAACTATTATCACTACTTCACTAAATATTCTATAAAATAGAAAAGAAGTGGCTACATCAAAATTCTTCCAGATTGGTTAAACTGATGTATTAACCTGAAACTCAAACCAGCTAATGACAAAACAAAAAAGGAAATCACAGACTAGTCTTCCTAACAAACATATATGTATAAATTAATCAAATGGAAGGGAGAAATTATGTGACAATATTTTAATTTCAAAAACAAATATTTTAAATATTAAAATGTGAATGAAAATAAATTCTCAATAAAACATCTGTAAACTTAATTCAGTATCACATTGAAAAGATCAGCTACCACAATCAAGTTGGCTTAACTTCAAAATTCAGGAATGAATCAACAAATGTGAATCAATAAGAGAAATTGATCACATAAGTGGAACCAAGTATAGAAATCACATGATCATATCAATATATAATGAAAAGGCCTTTGAAAAAAATCTAATAAAACTTCATAATAAAAGTCATGGAGATGTTGGGGATATTTAAAAATACTATAGCCAGAATCATGCTAAATAGTGGGAAAACTAAAAAATTCCCAACTGAGATTAGGGACAAGGTTATCCACTCTCCCTACTTCTATTTTGTATAGTACTCGATGTCTTAGTTATAACAATAAGAAAGGGGAATAAAAAGATACTAACAGACCTCACCCAGAGCTGAGCCTCTCCTCCAATTCCCCAAATACTCTGCTTACAACAGACAGCTTGACCCCCAGGAGTTCTGACACACCAAGGATCACAATGAAAGCCCAAACCCCCACTCCAATACCTGGCTTACCTGGGATCCCTGGTGCCCAGGGGATGCAGGAACTCCCACCTAGCCAGAGACTAATTTTTCTCATGATTTGCAACTGTGCCTGGGAGCAGATCTTGTGCTTCATTTCCCTCTCTACCCTTCCACCCACAGAGAGAGTCTGACCAAAAGAGGCCGAATTTAACCAGGCTCACAGGAAAAACAGTTTCAAGTCAGAGACAGCAAGCCCAGTGAACACCAGAAATAACCACATGGCAAGAGACAAGAACAAGAACATAAGCAACAGAAATGAATGCTACTTATCAACATCAGAAACCATTTCTCCCACCATAGCAAACCCTGGATACCCCAATGCATCTAAAAGCAAGATTCAGATCTAAAATCCCTTTTCAAGAAGATGGTAGAGGACTCAAGAAGGGCATAAATAACTCCCTTAAAGAAATGCAGGAGAACACAGGTAAACAAATAGAAGCCCTTAAAGAGAAAACACAAAAATTTCTTAAAGAAATAGAGGAAAATACAATCAAACAGGTAAAGGAATTGAACAAAGCCATCCAGGATCTAAAAATGGAAATAGAAACATAAAAGAAATTACAAAGGGTAACAACCCTGGAGATGGAAAACCTAGGCAAGAGAGCAGGAGTCACAAATGCAAGCATCACCAACAGAATACAAGAAATAGAAGAGGGAATCTCAGGTTTATAAGATACCATAGTATAAATACATTGACACAACACTCAAAGAAAATGCAAAATGCAAGAAACTCCTAACCCAAACCATTCAGGAAATGCAGGATACAATGAAAAAAACTAAGCCTAAGAATAATATGTATAGAAGAGAGTGAAGATTCAAAATTCAAAGGGCCAGTAAACATATTTAACAAAATTATAGAAAAAAAACTTTTCTCAATTTAAAAAAAGAGTTTGCCATAAATGTACAAGAAGTCCACAAAACACAAAATAGATTGCAAAGAAATTCCTCACATCATATAATAATCAAAACACCAAATGCACAGAACAAAGAAAGAATATTAAAAACTGTAAGAGTAAAGGGACAAGTAACATATAAAGGCAGACCTATCAGAATTACATCAGACTTCTCAAGAGAGACTTTAAAAGACAGAAGATCCTGGGCAGATGTCACACAAACCCTATGAGAACACAAATGCCAGCCCAGTCTATTATACCCAGTCTATTATTTTTATAGCAAAATTATCAATCACCATAGATGAAGAAACCAAAATATTTCATGAGAAAAACAAATATAACAGTATCTTTCCACTAATCCAGGACTATAGAGGAAAATAGAAGGAAAACTCCAATACAGGGTTGGGGGTTGGGGGAAGTATAGCCAAGAAAAAGCAAGAAATTGTTCTCACAACAAACTCAAAAGAAGAGAGGTACACAAACATAATTCTACTTCTAACAACAAAAATAACAGGAAGCAACAATCATTTAATATCTCTCAACACCAATGGACTCAATTTTCTAATAAAAAGACATAGGCTAACAGACAAGATACATAAACAGGGCCTAGCACTTTCCTGCACACAGGAAATATACCTCAGTGACAATGACAGACACTAGTAGTAACAGGCTGAAAAATTTTTTCCAAGTAATTGTTCCCAAGAAACAAGCTGGAGTGGCATATCTAATAAAATAGATTTTAACCAAAAGTTATCAAAAAATGTTGAAGGATCCTACATACTCATCCAAGAATACATCCACCAAGATGAACTCTCAATTTTAAACATCTATGCACCAAGTGCAAGGGCAACCACATTTGTAAAAGAAACGTTACTAAACCATATAATGAACCTCACACAATAATAGTTAGTGAGACTTCAATACCCCACTCTCACTAATGGACAGGTCATGGAAACATTAATGAAACAGATTCAATTAAGTGAACAGAAGTTATTAACCAAATGGATTTAACAGATATCTATAGAACATCCCACCCTAAAACAAAAGAATATTCCTTCTTCTCAGCACTTCATGGTACCTTCTTCAAAACTAACCATAGAATCGGACACAAAACAAGCCTTAATAGATATAAGAAGATTGAATTAATCCCATTCATTCTATCGAATCACCATGGACTAAGACTGGTCTTCAATATCAAAAACAAACAAAAAAAAATAAACAAACCAAAACCAAAACCAAAGAAACAAACAAAAAAACCAAAAACCAAACAAAACCAGAAAGCCAACATACAAGTGAAAGCTGAACAACTCACTACTCAATGATAAATTAGTCAGGGAAAAAAATAAAGAAAGAAACTAAAGAGTTTTTAAAATTTAACAAAAATGAAAGGACAACATGCTCAATCTTAAGGACCATAATGAAAGCAGTGCTAAGAGGAATAGTTATATCTCTGACTGCCTTCATAAAGAAATTGGAAAGATCTTATACCAGCAGCTTAATAAGAAACATGAAAGATCTAGAATAAAAAGAAGAAAGTGAACCAAGAGTAGTAAATGGCCTGAAATATTCGAACTAAGAGCTGAAATCAACCAAGTAGAAACAAAGAGAACTATACAAAGAATCTACAAAACTGAGGGCTGGTTCTTAGAGAAAATGAACAAGACAGATAAACCATTAGCTGAAATATCTAGAGGGCACAGAGTCAGTATAGAAATTAACAAAATCAGAAATGAAAAGAGAGACATAACTATAGAAGCTAGGGAAATTAAAAAAATCATCAGATCCTATTATACAAGCCTGTATTCAACAAAACTGGAAAAGCTAGACGAAATGGATGATTTTTTAAGACAGATACAAGGTACCAAAGTGAAATCAGGGTCAGACAAACCATCTAAACAGTCCCATAACACCTAAAGAAATAATAGCAGTCATTAACAATCTACTAACCCCAAAAAGCCCAGGGCAAATTGGTTTTAGTCCAGATTTCTATCAGACCTTCAAACAAGAGATAGCAATACTTCTCAAAATATTCCACAAAATAGAAACAGAGGGAACACTACCTAATCCATTCTATGAAGCCACAGTCATATTTATGCCTAAACCACACAAAGATACAACAAAAAAGAGAACTTTGGACACATTTTCCTTATGAATATCAATGCAAAAATACTCAATAAAATTCTCTGGCTTAAGGCGCTCTCTGGAGGTAGGCCCTCCACTTGCAGGGAAGGGGCAGAGAAGGACGCTGTTCCTCCTCTGTCACTCAGAAGCTGAGAGGATCCTGTCCCTGCCGCCCTGCGGCTCCCCTGGGAGTCATGGGGCCTGTGCCTCCCGGCCAGCTGCTCCGGTCTCAGAACCTCACCCGAGAGAAAATGCTAGCTTAAACATTTTGAGCAGCTACAGAATAACCAGAATATGTACCGAAGGGCACAGTGTTACTATACTAAATGGAACTCTACCCAAGCTAAAATTCTCATAAACAAAATCCAAGAACACGTCAAAATGATCATTTAGCATGATCAAGTAGGCTTCATCTCAGGGATGCAGAGATGGTTCAATAGATGGATCCATCAACATAATTCACTATATAAACAAACATAAAAAAAAAGACACATGATCATCTCACTAGATGCTGAAAAAGAGTTTGACAAAATACAATACTCCTTCATGATGAACGTCTTGGAAAGATCAGGAATTCAAGACCCATACCTAAACATAATTAAAGCAACATTACAGCAAAGCAATTGACAACATTAAACTAAATGGAGAGAAACTTGAAGCAATCTCACTAAAATCAGGGACAAGATAAGGCTGCTAATGCTCTCTATCTATTCAATATAGTAGTCAAAATTGTAGCCAGAGCAACTTGACAACAAAAGGAGGTCAAAGGCATACATATTTGAAAGCATGAAGTCAAGATATCATAATTTCTGGATGGCATGATAGTATAAATAAGTGGTTCCAAAAATTCCACCAAAGAACTCCCAGAGCTTATAAACAACTTCAGCAAAGTGGCTGGATATAAAATTAACTCAAATCAGTAGATTTCCTCTACTCAAAGGATAAATGGGCTGAGAAAGAATCGGAAACCACAACCTTAACAAGAGTCACAAATAATATATCTTGGTGTGACTCTAACCAAGAAAGTGAAAGATGTGTATGACAAGAACTTCAAGTCTCTGAAGAAAGAAATCAAAGAAGACCTGAGAAGATGGAAAGATCTCCCATGCCCATGGATTGGCAGGATTAATATAGTAAAAATGGCCATCTTATCAAAAGCTGTCTAATGATTCAGTACAATCCCCAGCAAAATCCCAACTCAATTCTTCACAGAGATAGAAAGAGCAATTCTCAAATTCATCTTTAACAACAACAACAACAAAAAAAAACCAGAAGAGCAAAAACTATTCTCAACAATAAAAGAATTTATTGGGGAATCACTATCCCTAACCTCAAGCTCCACTACAGAGTAATAGTGATTAAAAAACTATGTTATTGGTCTAGAGAGAGGCAGGTAGATCAATAGAATAGAATTGAAGAACCAGAAATACACACACATCTATGTTCACTTGATCTTTGACAAAGAAGCTAAAACCATACAGTGGAAAAAAAGACAAAATTTTCAACAAATGGTGCTCCTTCAACTGACATTTGGTTTTGTGTGCTTAGTTTGCAATGCTTGTAGAAGTAAAAGTGAAAAAGTAGAAAGGAGCAGTTGGTGAGTATTAACAAATAGAGGATAGTAGAACACAGAAAAAAATGGAAATAGAAAAGGGAATTCTGGTAGTAAAAATGTTGAAAGAAGGAAGGGAGTAAAGACAACAGAAGATTTTCATTAACTCTTCTGGCCCCCTGGGTTTCTCTTCTGCCTCTGCCTGTACCAGATTCTGCCCCTCCTCCCCTTTCCCCTTCCAGCTCCCACTCCAGTTCCTCCCTCCCTTGACTCCCATGATTATTTTGTTCCCCCTTCTAAGTGGGATTGAAGGGTCCTCACTTGGGCCTTCCTCTGCTGAATTTCTTACTGTCTGTGGGTTGTATAATGGGTATTCTGTAATTTTTGGCTAATGTATACTTATCAGTACTTCACAATCTTTGGCTTTGGTGAGAAGGAATATCCAATGATACAAGGTGCCTAAATTCCAATTGATTTTTTTATTATGTTTTTAGTAGACAAAAAAAAAGAGATTTCCATAGGCCCCTTTCATACATGCTTAGTTAAATTATCTCCCTGTCCTCTTCCTTATCCTCCACTCCCATTCCAGCTTAAACCTTTCTACCTACAGTGCTCTCCAATACCTCCAGGGTTCTAATATTTCTCCCCAAATACTATTGTTCCTTCTCCTTCCCTCTCTCATAAGCTCTTTCTAACTCTCTGGTCCTATAGACACCCAGATTAAGTTTATAAATCTAACCATTCAAAGTTATGATCTACAAATGTCAAAAAACATGTTACTTTGCTCTTCCTGGTCCTGAAGTGCTTCATTCAGTATGCTGTTTTCCAGTTCCATCCATTTTCCTAAAATTACCATAATTCTATTTTTTTACAGGTGAATAATAGTCCATTGTGTAAATGTACCACATTTCCATTATTCATTTATGATGATTTCATTTCCTATATGTTTTGGATAGAGCAAGTGTGTCTGTAGTAAGATATGAGGTCCTTTTAGCATATGCCTAAGCATTTGCTTAAATAAAAAGGAAAGAAAAACTATTTCTTTGTTGTCATTGTTGTTGTTTATGAAGAATTTAATATGCTTAAATTTGCTGACCTCAAATTTGCTATGCAGCCAAGAACAACAACAAATTTCTAATCCTCCTGCCTCTATATCCTGAGTGCTAAGATAGAAGACATGTACAACTGTACCAAGTTTTATGCAGAGCTGGGATCAAACCCAGGGTTTCACTCATGCTAGGCAACTCTATCAACTGAGCTATGTCCATGAAACACAAACGACTGACATGTCTAAGTGATGTTAAGACTTCTCTTGACACTTGAATCTTGTCTAACACCATTTAAGGTAATCAAGACCTCAGTTTACTCTGAGCAATGAACTGGCTAGTTTTTTCAATTTGGCACAAATGAGAGTTACCTGAGAAGGGGTAACCTCAAATGGGTAACTACATCTATCAGATTGGCCTGTGGGCAAGTCTGTGGGGCATAGTCTTGATTAATGATTGGTGATATGTGGGATAGTTCAGCTCACTGTGGAAAGTGCCATCCCTAGTCAAGTTGCCCTGAGTTGTATCAAAATGAAAGCTGAGTAAGCCATGGAAGCAAGTCAAGAAACACATTCCTCCATGGTCTCTGCTTCATTTCATACCTTTAGACTCTGGCCTTGAGTTCTTGCTTTGGTTTTTTACAGTCTTCAGGACTATAACCTGTAAGCTTTTTATCAAAGCAACATAAAGCAAACCAGGACAGGTTAATTCTGAAAATAAACAGAGGGGGATAACCTTTCCTAGGCAAACTGACAACTACCTGATTTTCATTCATTTTTTAAAATTTTCACATTTTATTAAGAACTGTCTGTTGGACTGACATTTTCAGAAATGTTACACCATTAGTTATCCAGTTATATTAGTTATGACAGTTATAGGCTGTCATTTGTCCTACATTTTTTATACCTGTGTTAAATTTGCCTTATATATCAAAGATTTAAACAATAAGAGACTTTCCCTAATACTTGGATTATTTGTTTTCATTATAAGGTAATGCATAATCTATCTTTTTTAGCTGCACCCTTTTCTGAAGAACATGCAGTTTAAAAATCCTGCTGGAGAACAAGTGTATTTAGATGAGAAAATGAAATTGAATGCAGAGTATGACATTCTTAACTACTGGAACTTTCCAGAAGGTCTTCATCTTAAGATGAAAGTTGGACAATTTTCCCCATATGGTCCACTTGGTCAGCAATTATCTTTATCTGAGGACATGATAGAATGGGCCACTGGAATTATAGAGGTGAGTTGGGTAAACGTAATAATTTGAATTACATGTAATAAAATTCAACTTGTTTGAACTATCCCTACTCCAAGAAGCTATCTGCAATAGACACCTCTCATAAAGGAAAAAGTAGTTTCCTCCAGTGGAGGCTCACTTCAGGGCAGGCTCTACACACAGGAAACTCAGTGGTACTTAGATACGTTTTTTAAAAATCTACCTTTTTATACCATAATTTTTTGTTTGGTCGCTTTATGTCACATTTGTATTTTGCTATTGAGGTGTGTGTAGGGGGTATTTTCTTGGGTTTGGTTTTCAGGTTTGTTTGCTTGTTTTTTAAACAGAGAAAGAGAAGGGATGGAGTTGAGTAAGTGATGAGTTGGTGGAGATCTGAGTGGCATTAAAAGATGAAAGATTCATAATCAAAACATTTTGTATGAAATCTATTAAAATACTTCTTATATTACATTACTTATGTTTCTTAATGTTTTCTTTTGCATGACATTTTTTGCAATTTAATATACCAATATTTTAAAGTTTTCTCTATAAATTTTAAAAATATTATGGATATGCTAAAAATAATATAAATATATAAAATATCAAGTGATGTGTTTCATATTGTATATTCTATAGAATTTCAAAAAATTAAAAATAAAATTACCTTTGAAACTGAAAAAAATTATTCTGGATTTTTGCTTCCTAACTACTTACACACCAAAAGTGTATATTTCAGGTTATTAGGTTTTTTTTATTAACTCAGAAAATGTTTTCCACCCATTGTATTCTGATCATGCTTTTCCCCTTCAGTGAATCCTTGAGGATCCTATGCAGAAACCACTCACCCAAGTACATAACTTTACTTTCCATCTCTCTTCTAAAAACAAAACAAAACAAAAAGAACAAAGGAAATACACATGAAATAAAGTAAAATGAAACCCACAGAAATGGAAACCAAAGTAGTTAAGCAAAAGACCAATAAGTTGAAAAATACATAAACAAAGCATTATGAGAGAAAAACCCACAAAGCTCCCTACCACTGACTTCCTTTCAAGTTGGACAACTTATCCTCAGCCTAGCCTGAATTGGTACTAATATATCCAATGGCACTCTGTCAGAGAAAACTAATTTTTCCTTGCAAGCAGGTATCAATTACAGATAGCTTCTTGGCTATGGGTAGAATCCTATATCCACTTCTCTCTCTCAGTGTTGGACCATGTCTGGCTTGAACCTGATGTGATCCTTTCCATTTTTGTGTCTCTGTTCCCATCTCCTGCAAGAATAAGCTATGCTCATAAGTGCTGAGTAAACTACAGATCTAAGTATTCAGGCTTATGTCACTAGCAGTCATTTTATTGCTATGTTCTTTTAGTAGAACAATATTTGTTTCACCTTGGTCTATGACCTATTTAGTCTCAGGTTCTGGGCTATCTAGAAGTGTCGGGAATGGGATCATTTCATGAAGTGAACCTTAAAACCAATAGAAGAGTGGTTGGTTATTCCCTGAATATTTGTGCCATTTATGTGACAGCATATCCTTCAGGCAAGTTACAGTTGTAAATGTCAGGGTTTGCAGCTGGGAAAATTATTACATTCCTCCACTGGTAGCATGCAGAGTACCTTCCAGTACCATGAATGCTAGTTGGTAGGGTTAAATCCTCTAGTTAGATACCATCTCAACTTCTATGTTTTTGATGACATATATAAGTCTTGTCTGCAGCAATAAAACTTTACCATCAGTTTGTGGAGGGCAACTAACAAATGTGAAATAGCCTGAGATTTCTGGCTAATCACTCACTAGATGTAACACATTTCTAACAATGAAGGTTTTACTTGGCGACATAAGATGCTGTAGTTGAGGCATAGTCATCATTATTGGTGACTCCATTGACATGTCTTTCATAAATGTATATGTTTTAGAAAGCTTCTATAATTTTCAGTTTCCTTGTGGTGTCTCGTTTAAGTTGTCCAGCATCATATTCCTTTCCTAACCCATTTTTCATTCCCATTCATTTCTACCATTCCAGCCTCCTCCATCACTTTATAACAATATATTCTGTTCCCCTTCCTTGGCAAATCTTCACCTCCCCACTATTCACTTGCCAGTTACTTAATATTTGTGGTTATATACAAGGTAGCATGCATATAAAAATCCAGGAAATCTGAAAAACTATGAAAAGAACAAATCTAAAAGTAATAGGAGTAGAGGAAGGAAAAAAATCCAAGCTCAAAGGCCCATGTTTTCAACAAAACTACCAAAGAAAAATTTCATAATCTAAAGAAAGGACATCTATAAAATTAAAAGATGTACCTTATATAGAATACTATATGTTTATACAGAGAACCAAAAGAGAATGCCCTCATCACATACTAATCAAAACTCTACACATACAGAACAATGAAAAGGTATTAAAATCTGGAAAGAAAAAAACCCAGTAACATATAAAGGCAGAAATGTTAGAAATAATCCTGACTTCTCAGTGGAGATTCTAAATACCAGAAGGTCATGGAAATATGTGTTGCATACTCAAAGAGATCACAGATGACAGCTCAGACTACAATACCCACCAAAACATTCAGTCACTGTAGATGGAGAAAATAGAACATCCCCTAATAAAGTCAAACTTAAACAATCTATATGTAAAAATCCAGCCCTTAAAAGCACGAGAGAAGGAAAAGTCCAAACAAAGAGGGTAACTACATACAAGAAATCACAGGAAGTAAATAATCTCACAAAAACAAAACCAAAAGAAGGGAAGATACACATACACATTCATGCACACATGCACATGCATGGATCCACACGACAACCACTACCACCAACAAGAGCAACAACCACAAATAACAAGAAGTAACAATCATTAGTCACTGATGTTTCTCAATATCAGTGGCAATAAAGTGAATGTATTCAAAAACAGAATTTCTCCTTCTGCAGCATACAGGATACAAAATTTAGCATCGAGGATAGACATTACCTGAAGGTAAAGGGTTGAAAAAAGATATTTAAAGGAAATGAACCTGAAAAGCAAAGTGGTGTGGCCATTTTGATATCTAACAAAATAGACTTCAAACCAAAATTAGTCAAAGAGATGGGAAAGAGAGTACATAGTCATCAAAAGAAAAAGCCCACCAAAATAGTATGTCAATTCTTAACATCTATGTTTCAAAAACAAGGGCACCAACTTTTCTAAAGTGGATGCTTAAATCACGTATTGACTCACACACTGAAAGTGGGAGAATTCAATATGTCACCTTCACCAATGATCAGGTAATCAAGACAAAAACTGAACAGAGAAATACTGAAACTAAGTTATGTTATAAAACAAATGAACCTAACAGATATTGGTAGAACATTCCACCCAAACAGAAAAGAATATACATTCCTCTCAAGGCCTCATGATACTCTCTCCAAAATTCATCACATTCTCAGTCACAAAGCAAGTCTTTATTTTTTTTTTTTACTTAAGAAAACCCCCATATCCAGATAAAACTTTTTTCATGTTTTTTAATTTATTAGTTATTTTCTTTATCATATGATGTCTCCTTTCCCTGTTTCCCCTCCAAAAAAGGAAATAAAATAATATAAAATAACCAAAAAACAAACCCTGTTACCCCTTCTCCCTGCTCACCAACTGTCTTAGTCAGGGTTTCTATTCCTGTACAACATCATGACCAAGAAACAAGTTGGGGAGGAAAGGGCTTATTTGGCTTACTTCCATATTGCTGTATATCACCAAGGAAGTCAGGACTGGAACTCAAGCAGGTCAGGAAGTAGGAGCTGATGCAGAGACCATGGAGGGATGTTCCTTACTGGCTTGCTTCTCCTGGCTTGCTCAGCCTGCTCTCTTATAGAGCCTAAGACCTCCGGCCCAGGGATGGCACCACCCACAAGGGGCAATTGAGAAAATGCCCCACAGCTGGATCTCATGGAGGCACTTCCCCAACTGAAGCTCCCTTCTGTGATAACTCCAGCCTGTGTCAAGCTGACACACAAAATTAGCCAGTACACCAACCCACCCTCTCCCACTTCCTGGCCCTGGCACTCCCCTACACTGGGCATAGAACCTTCACAGGACCAAGAGCCTCTCCTCCCATTGATGACCGATTAGGCCATTCTCTGCTACATATGCTGCTGGAGCCATTGGTCCCACCATGTGTACTCTTTGGTTGGTGGTTTAGTCCCTGAGAGCTCTGAGGGTATTAGTTAGTTCATATTGTTGTATGTCCTAAGGGCCTGCAAACCCTTCAGCTCCTTGGGCCTTTCTCTAACTCCTTCATTGGGGACCCTGTACTCAGTCCAATGGATGGCTGTGGCCTCTACTTCTGTATTAGTTGGGTACTGTCAGAGCCTCTCAGGAGACAGCCATATTAGGCTCCTTTCAGCCAGCACTTGCTGGCAACCACAATAGTGTCTAGATTTGATGATTGAATATGGGAAGGATTCCCAGGTGAAGCAGTCTCTGGATTGTCCTTCCTTCAGTCTCTGCTCCATAGTTTGTCTCTGCAGCTCCTTTCATGGTTATTTTGTTCCTCCTTTTAAGAAGGAATGAAGTATCCACACTTTGGTCTTCCTTCCTCTTGAGATTCTTGTGGTTTGTGGATTGTATTTTGAGTATTCTGATCTTTATAGATAAATAAAAATTGAAATAACCACCTTTATCCTGCATCCTATCTGACTACATATCAAAAAAAAAAATAGAAAAAAAACACAGAAAGCTTACAAACTCACAGAAATTGAATACTCTCTTCTGAATAAAACAGTGAGTCAAAAAGAAATAAACTGAAGTATTTCTAGAATGCAATGAAAATGAAAACACAACATACCCAAACTTCGGGGACAAAATGAAAATGGAACTAAGAGCACAGTTCATATAAGCCGAAGCAGTGGCAATATGTTAGATTGGAAGACTGACTGGATTACTGGGAAAAGTTAAGCTAGGGCCACATGAATAGACAGAGTCTTTCCATTGTTTTTGTAATTGCTATTCAAAGTAAAGAGTTCCTTGTGGTATCTTCATACATACTTTGCCCTACTTGCTATCTTCTCCCACTCTTCTCCTTCATTCCTCTATCCACCTGCTGACAGCACCCTTCTTTTATACAAACATCTGCTTCTGCTTGCATGCTATGCATATTCTATAACCTATTACCTTTGATTAGGTTGTCTTCTTCCTTTGCTATGGTGCTTTTTCTAGTTTCAGGATCCATACTTCCCCATAAACATACTCATATTAACATATACAAACATTAACATGTATGCCTTGGGAGATGGATCAGTGTGTGTGTGATAGCCATGCAATCATAAGGACTATTAAAAAAAAACTCAGATGACCATGTGCATCTAATACCTTGTAGTGTAAGAAGAAGGGTAGTTGAGGCTTGTTGGCCAACCAGTCCATTTTAATGGTAAACTATAATTTCAATAAGAGGACCAGTCTCAGAGGAATAAGATTGATAGGCCAGACACTGAAAATATTCCTCCTCTAGCATCCATGCACACACATGTACCTGTGAACATATGTAATACACACATGCACCACACACATAAAACATACTGAAAAGTAATTATAAATAATTAAATTCTTGGGTTCACATATAAGAGGAAAATGCAATACCTGTCATGAAAAATCTCCCTTAAGTTACTTAAAACATTAATCCCCAATCCCATTCACTTCCTAGAATAATCGTGATTCTATATATTTTTTTTTGTTAAAGATACATGAAATACCCAGAATCACAGGATCACAGAGACAGCTTGACTCTGAGGAGTTCTGACATAACCAGGATTACAGGAAGGACAGGCTCCAGTCAGATTTAGCAAGGGCAGGTAGCACTAGAGTTAACCAGAAGGCTGGGGGTAAGCATAAGAAAATAAACAACACAAACAAAGGACACTTGCCATCATCAGAACCCAATTCTCCTACCATAGCAAGTCCTGGCCACACCATCACACCGGAAACACAAGATTCAGATATAAAATCACTTATCATGATGATGATAAGGACCTTAAGAAAGTCATAAATAGCACCCTCAAAGAAATACAGGAGAACACAGGAAAAGAGCTAGAAGCTCTTAAAGAGGAAA
>NW_022196905.1:147465140-147465498 GCF_008632895.1 Mastomys coucha | reverse complement strand
ACTATACCCTAGAAGAAGCAAGAAGGTAATCTTTCAACAAATCCACACAAACCTAATTCCACCTCTTAAAACAGAAACAAGAAGAAGTGACAATAACTTTTTCTTAATATATTAATTTGAAAATTAATATTACCAACATATCCTAATCGGTTGAAATCCAATAATATGAGGATTTGGAAATTTGTTGATTGTCATCCAATGATCTCTCTAATTTCGTAATTGGAGAAATAGGTCCAACATTGTACAATCTATATACTCTTTCTGCTTGTTTGTACGTAACAGTGTCTTCATGTGTACCATATAATTGTCTTGAAATCATGCTTCTCCTGTCTCAGCCTCTCTATTAGTAGTATTGTTT
>NW_022196905.1:147451392-147465129 GCF_008632895.1 Mastomys coucha | reverse complement strand
GTGTTCATAACTTTTATAAGTTTCACTATATCTCTGTTTAGTTTCTGTTTCAATGACCTGTCCATTTGTGACAGTGGGGTGTTGATATCTCCCACTATTATTGTGTGTGATTCAATGTGTATTTTGAGTTTTAGTAAAGTTTCTTTTATGAATTTGGGTGCTCTTGCATTTGGAGCATAGATGTTCAGAATTAAGACTTTCTTTTGGTGGATCGTTCCTTTGATGAATATGAAGTGTCCCACCTCATCTCACTTTAAAACCTTTCGTTGAGTCTATTTTATTGGATATTAGGATGGCAACTCCAGCTTGCTTCTTGGGACCATTTGCTTGGAAGACCTTTTTCCAGACTTTTACTCTGAGATACTGTGTCTTTGTTATTGAGGTGCCTTTATTCTATGCAGCTAAATGCTGGATACTGTTTTCATCCAGTCTGTTAGTTTATGTCTTCTTATAGGTGAGTTGAGCCCATTAATAGTGAAAGATATTAAAGACAGATGATCGTTAGTTCCTGTTACGTTTGTTTTTGTGGGTGGTATTATGTACATATGGTCCCCTTCTTTTGGCTTTGTTGTGAGATGACTAATATTTTGTCTTCTCTTTTTTTTTTTTTTTTTTTTTTTTTTTTTTTTTTTTTTTTTTTTTTGACAGGAGCAAAAGAACTTTTTTTATTAATTGGGAACTCAATCCATTTGGTATATTCCAAAGGTGGAATACTTTTCATTTGTCAATTAACGAGGTTAGAAATTATCCCCCTCCCCAAATCAGCAAATGGGAAACAAGTACCCTTGAAAGTCACAATCACGTATAGAGTGCATCCTAGAAAGAGGGCAAGACAGCTTCCTCCCACCTTCATGAGTTTCATCAAAGACTGGATCCACTCAATGGTAGAGAGAAGAGGCTACTTTCAAGAAGGAGTATGTTATTAAATGAGGCATTTCTATACTCCTTCCTAAGAGCAACAGGTGGGGACATATTTGCTAAGCTAGACCTAGGGAGTGGAATGTGGAAATAATCTGTCCTCCCCCACCCCACAGGCTGTCCT
Organism: Mastomys coucha; assembly: GCF_008632895.1. NCBI lineage: Eukaryota > Metazoa > Chordata > Mammalia > Rodentia > Muridae > Mastomys > Mastomys coucha. The sequence continues at coordinate 147,464,087 of NW_022196905.1, read as the reverse complement.
CTGGTTAACAAATTTTGAAACACAAGTCTAAGAAACAACCCCATACACACCACAAAAGGAGAGAAGGGTTGAAGAAAAACAAAACAAAAAAAGAAGACACTAAGATGCCCCAGATCACTCTCCAAAATGGAACCAGGGAGCAGCTCTTACAATTTGAATTAGTCTGTTACAGTCAACACAAGCATGCCTTGCTTTTAAACAAAACAAAACAAAAACAAAATGTTCGTGGGGATTTTTGTTGTTGTTTTTTTAAACAAGAAAACAAAAACTAGCGCTCGTCGCTTTTCAGATAATACATAAGAATTCAGAATTAACTATTACCGGAAGGGCAAGGAGGGGCCATACTAATGGACCTTGTCTCACATGAGTGCATGTAGGTAGGTACAGGGAATTTGTCATTATTGCAAAAATGAATTTTGATTTTTAATCTTTAGTTTGATTTAAACATTGCTTTTATTATGATGACAACACGAGCTGTGCAGAAAGGGCTCTGGAGATGTGTTCATAGCAGCAGACACCTGTGGCTCTTCTTCGGTTCTAGAGGCTCGAGGGTAGCCAATATTGCTTCATCAAACACACTCTTCAGTCCTCTCTGTGTGAGGGCCAGAGCACTCCACACACTAGACAACATTCAGAGCCCACGCCAGCTTCTGAGCACTCTCTGGAGTAATAGCCTTCTGTTTATTCTTGCCAAGGTTCTCAATAGTAGAGGAATCATCTCTGAAGTCAAATTGGGTCCCAACAAGCAAGAAAGGAGTCTTTGGACAGTGGTGAGTTATCTCAGGCACCCACTTTTCTTTCACATTTTCAAATGAGGATGGAGAGACCACTGAGAAACATTAGAAAAACATCTGTCTGTGAATAACTGAGCAGTCATAGTCTGTCATAATCCTCTTGCCCTGCAAAATCTAAAAGTCCAAGAGTGTATGGCTCTCCACTAGTCATAACTGAGATGGCATAGTTGTCAAAAACAGTTGGTATATATTCTGATCGAAATTTGTTTATTGTGTAAGATATCAAAAGACATATTTTACCAATAGCACCATCACCAACAACAACACACTTAATTGTCTGCATTTTGGAAATAGTTTTGTATCCACTTTTAATATTTCAAATTAAACTCTGACCTCAGCTTCGCTGCTGGGGCATTGGCACACTGCCATCTTGTCTTTCCATTGGTGTAGGTACCCTCATTGTGTTGGAGGTTTCCTTCTAGTATCCTCTGTTGGGCTGGATTGGTAGATAGGTACTGTTTGAATTTGGTTTTGACCTGGAATATTTTGGTTTCTCCATCTATGTTGAGGGAGATATTTACTGGGCATGGTAGCCTATGCTGGCATTTGTGTTCTCTTAGAGTCTGTATGACTTCTGACCAGGCTCTTCTGGCTTTTAGTGACTCTCTTGAAAAGTCTTTATACGTTACTTGACCCTTATCCCTCCCAGCTTTTAATGCTCTTTCTTTGTTCTAATATTTAGTGTTTTGATTATTATGTGACATGAGGATTTTCTCTTCTGGTCCAATTTATTTGGTGTTCTATAGGCTTCTTGTACATTTATGGCCATCTCTTTCTTTAGTTTGGGGAAGTTTTTTCTATGATATTTGTTCAAGATGTTTTTGGATCCTTTGACCTGGGAATCTTTGTTCTGTTCTATTCCAATTATTCTTAGATTTGGTCATTTCATTAGTCCTGGATTTCTGGCATGTTTTGGATTAGGAGTTTTTTATGTTTTGAATTTTCTTTAACAGTTGTGTCAATCTCTTCTGCAGCATCTTCTATACCTGAGATTATCTCTTCTATCTCTTATATTCTGTTTATGATGCTTACATTTATAATTCCTGACCTCTTTCCTAGATTTTGCATTTCCAGGGTTCCATTTCTATTTCCTTTATTGTTTACACTTCCATCTTAGGTCCTGGTCACTTTATTAAATTCCTTCACCTGTTTGATTGTGTTTTCCTGTATTTCTTTAAGGGATTCATTTGTTTCCTCTTTAGGCTTCTTCTATCTGTTTGACTGTGTTTTCCTGTACTCCTTTCAGTGAGTTATTTATATCCTTCTTAAAGGACTCTATTATCTCTATTAGGTAAGCTTCCTGATTTTCAGGTACGTTGGTGTATTCAGGGCTTGCTGTGATGAGAGAACTGGGTTCGTTCTGATGATGCCCACGTATATTGGCTTATGTTGCTTATGGCCTTGTGTTTGCCTCTCACCATCTGGTTATCCCTGGTGTTTGCTAGTCTGGGTATCTCTGTCTGGATTCTGCTTCTTTAGTCCCTGGGTTGCTTCAGGTCTCATGGTAGGCCTGTGACTCAGGCTGTAGCAGACCTCCTGTGGAGCCTTCTGACTATGGGATCTTCAGAGGGGAAGAGAAGCTGCTGATCTGTTGCCCTGGCTACAGCACATCTCCTGAGAGACCTTCAGACCATTGGGACTTCAGAGGAGCAGTCAAGCTGTTGTCCTGTGTGAAGCTGTTCTCCAGGGGGTCGAAGGGACTGTGGTTTCTGTTTCTCTGTGTGCATCAGAACTCCAGGGAGGCTTTCAGTCTTATGGATCAGTGCTTTGTTTGGTAATTATCAGAGAAGCTTCCTCCTGCTGCCTGAGAATAGATGCAGAGGGACCCACAGCCAGACAATATTCAAAGAGAACCCCTAAATGATATGTCTCCATCAAACCCTTCCTCTTCAGGGAATCCCCCCAGTCCAAAAGGAGGTGAGAATACTGTAATAGCCACAGGGGATGGAGGACCCCAGGAGAACAAGTCCTTTGAATCAACTAAGCAAGATGCATACGAATTCAAAGAGATGAAAGGAGCAGGCACAGAAACTATATGGGACTGTGCTAGATCCTCTATGCATATTGTAGCTTTCAGTTTCTAATTCAATAGATGAACTAACGGGTCTCTGTTTCTTGGGCCTGCTTTAGGGGCCCTTTCTTTCTGTTAGGTTGCCTTGTCCAGCCTCAACATGGTAGGCTTTGCTTTATCTTACTATATTTTAATTTATCATATTTGGTTGCTACCTCTTAGAAGCCTGATCTTTTCTAATGAGACAAAAGAGTGGATCCAGAGGGAAAAAAGGTAGGGGGAACATAGAGGAGTAGAGAATAAAAGTTACACTATAATCAGGGTAGATTCTATGAGAAAAGAATTTATTTACAATAAACGAAAAAAATAAGGCAAAAAAAATCATCCATTTCTTTTAGTTTCTCAGTCCAATGGAATAGATTGTAAAGTATATCCTTATGCTTCTCTAGATTTCCTCCATATCTGTTGTGATTTCATCCTTCTCTCTTGAATTCTCTTTACATGGATCTTATTTCTTTGTCTTTTAGTTAATTTGACTAAGGGTTTGTCAATTTCATTGATTTTCTCAGAGTCCACTCTTCCATTTTATTTATGCATTGTATTTTTGTATGCATACATTTGTTGCTTGTATGTTTGTTTTTATTCATTTCAGCCCTCAATTTGATTATTTCTTGACATATATTTCTTTTAGCTGCTATTTCTTCTTTTTATTCTATACTTTCAGGTTTGCTATTAAGTTTCTAATGTGATTGCTCTCCAATTTTTTTGATGTAGCCACTTAGAGCTCTCAAAACTGCATTCTTTGTGTTGCATATGTTTAGTTTTATTGTTGTGTTATTTACATTCAGTAATTAAATCTTTTTAAATTCTTTTCTGGTCCATTTATTATTCGGTGGTGAGTTGTTAAGTTTCCCAAAATTTGTATACTTCCTGTACTTGATATCAAGCATTAAAACATGGTGGTCAGATAGAATAGAGATTGTTATGTGATTTTTCTTATATCTATTGAGACTTGCCTTCTGTCCAAGTATATGGACAATTCTGTTATAAGTTCCATCAGCTGCTAGGAAAAAATGTATAATCTTTTGTGTCTGACTGAAATATTTTTCAGATATCTGCTAGGTTCATTTGTGATGTTGCTTAACTCCAGCATTTTTTTTCAGGCCACTGATAGAAAATGCTTTTTTGTAGGATCAACAGAAGCAGTGGAGATAGATTAGTGGAAGGCTGAGTGGATTGTTTGGAAAAAATGAGCTAGGGCCACATGAAGAGGCAGACTTTCCACTGTTTTTGTAATTACCATACAAAGTAGTGTTGTATGGCAACTCTTGTGGCAACTTCATACATACTTTGCCCTACTTGTCTTCTTCCCCCACTCCTCTCCCTCATCTCCTGTCCCCATCATAACAGCACCTTTCTTCTCTACAAACATCTGCTTCTCCTTGCATGCTATACATATTCTTTGATCAGGGTGACTTCTTCCTCTCCTATGGTACTTTTTCTACTTTCAGGAACCATACCTCCCCATAAACATACTCATATACTCATATATAAAAATTAACATGTATGCCTGTGGAGATGGATCAGTGTATGTGTGATGGCCATGCAATCATAAGGACTATTAGAAAAATCTCAGATAAAGAAGCTGGAGATGACCATTCACATCTAAAACCTTGTAGTGTGGAACTTCCCAAACAAAGAAGGGTCACGGAAGCTTGTTGACCAACCAGTCTAGTTTAATGGTAAACTCTAGTTTCAATAAGAACTGAAGTCTCAGGGGAATAAGAATGATAGGCCAAATACTGAACATACTCCTCTAGCCTTCAAAACATACATGTACCAATGAATATATGTAATACATACATGTACCACACATATACAACATACAGAAAAGTAATTATAAATAATTAAAGTTAAATCCTGGGGTCACAGATAAGAGGAAACATGCAATACTTATCATTTAAAGTCTCACTTAAGTTACTTAAAACATTAACTCCCAATCCCACTCATTTACTGCAATAGCCATGATTCTACTTTTTGTTACAGATACATAAAATCTTATTGTGTATAAGAACCATGCTTTCTTTAGTTCTTGATGGGTATTTGGCCTGGTTCTGTCAGCTAACTATTATGAATAGTGCAGCAGTAAAGATGGACCTCAGTCATATGTTGGCTTATAATGTTGGGGGTTTGAATTAAGCTTATGTGAAGATGTAATTAAGCTTATGTGAAGACAGCCATTGGAACAGCTATTGCTGCTATTTCTCAAGAAGGAAATTTAGTATGCCAACAAATGTGAAAAGAAACACAGAAATGCCTTTGACCTTCACCAATTTCTGGAGAATAGTTAGGTTAAATGATGTTCCCATATCTCAGATGTTTTTCAGAAGAAAATAACATTGTTGTGTTTTATGTAACCTTGAATATGCTAGCCTATGAAAAATCAGACTTCCTTTATTAATGTAAATTTATAATTTATTGTGAAGGGAAATGTAACAATAAAAATCAAGTTGAAGGTACAGTTCACATTCTTATGCTCTCTAGTCTAGAATACCCTGATTTTCCATTTCAAGTCTTTAGCATCAAAAAGGAAAAGGAATTTGGATCCCCTTTCATGTTAGACTCTATGGAGTATATACTCCAAAGTAATATATCTGAGTCAATGCTTCACTTGTCCTCAGTGTTCTTTGCTCGTCTTTACTGGACATCACTGGTCTTTGCTGGTCTTTACTGGTCTTTATTTCATAGAGAGAAATACACCAAAGAACTTTACATGGTATTCCAGCTGATTCTTGCCTTATCTGCTGATTTGGTGGAGCCTTGAAGTTTCTAATGGATTTAATTCCTGCTACTGATTCATGTTTGGTGTTTGCTATTGGCCTGTATTGATGATATCCTAACAACAAAGAATAGAAAAACCCCAAAGAACTACTTATAAATGGGCCCAAAACCTCCTTTTCCTATAAACCTTCTTTTTCCCCTGCCTCTGATCTGTGGGCTAGAAGAAAGGTTATATTGTTCTAGAATCCTGAATAATATAGCCTTGGAAAAATCTAACCCTGCACATGTCCCTTTTGCCAGAGCCAAAGAAAGATAATGGGAGTGGTTCCTTTTGGAAGACAGAAAACAATTTCACAGGTCTGAGGAGTCCTGAGAGCAAGCTTTGATATATCCTCCAGAAATTCTTTTGTTTATTCTGCCATGCCTAGCTGAACCTAGATGGTCATCTTTGACCAAGTCATTGGGACTTCCATTTTGTAGGGATGGAGGTACTAACTTTGGACTTGATAAGGCCTACCTACACTTAAGAGTAATTTGTTTCCCACCATGAGACTCACTTGTAGAAAACTGCTTTCATTTGCAAGTGTTTGTTAACTGGAGATCATTTTTGAGTTATGGATGGTGATGCATGTCTACTTCTTTCCGTTCAAGTATTCTGTGTGATACAAACCCATGTAGGACCTGTGTATTTTGCAGTCATGTAGAATTCATATGCCTGCTTATTTTCAAAAAAGTGAGAGAAGTAGGCATCTCAACACTCAGGAAGCAGAGGCCTATGAATTTCTGTGAGTTTGAGGCCACCCTGATCGACATAGTGAGTTCCAGGACAGTCTAAGATTTGTATAAAAGCCTTGTCTTTACATCTAAAAACAAGATGGGAGCAAGAAAAAGGGAGAGAAAGAAGGAGAGGGAAAAAAGGACAGGGTTTGTAGTTGGCTGTGTGAGGAGATCCTGAGGATCTAGGTAGAGTTGGGTAAGGTATACTGTATCAGAACTTATTGCCAAAAAAATCAATCAATAACAAAATAATTAAAAGAAATGGATGACAAATCTTGCTGAAGAATCAGGAAAAGAAGACTTATTAACTGATGCTAGGAATATAAAGTTGAACATCTGCCATGAAATTCATCTTTACAAGAGGCCTTCACCTATAATGATTTTTCATAGTTGATGTACAAGTTTAAACGCTGAACAGCTAGCAAAGACCAGCAAAGTTTTGGACAGGATGAGAATACAAGAGCACTCTCTCATTGTTTATGGAGTTCCACTTACACTCTTCCTAAATGTCACACACCCTCTCAAACATCTACTCCCACAAAACATCACATGCCCTGTCACAAGACAGCTTCCACAAAAATATCATATGGCACAACTGAGACTCCAAACACACCAGAACTTCCCACTTCAGATATGTGCCCTCTGTTAACATGTTTCTGTATTGCCTAACCACATAACAAGGTCCATGCTACCCTCCAGACTTCTTTGGTCCCTGTTTATACATACTTTTTATAGATCTCAAATTCCCTACACCAGCCTCCTGGACCTTCTCACCTACCCAACTTGTTTTCTACATGGCTAGCTCCCAGGACATTCCAAATTACAGCTCACCATTGCTCAGTTCCCTTAAAAACTACCAACACAAATACCACACAGCTCCTCTGCTTTTCTACTGCAGGGAGATAGCGCTGGCCATGGCCACCCTCCCTCATATTTGTTCTGCTTTCAAACATTCTAATGCCTCTGGATGTTCTCTCATATCTACTATAAAATCCTTTTCCCTAACCAAGAATGAGTCATTTTAGTTGTTTTTATTTTCTATGCCCTCATTTACATCTGCTGTTAAAACCTGGAGGGACAAAATGGACCCCTTTCAAGGGGTCGAGCACCATCCTAACCAAGAAAAGTGCTGATTGGTTCCCCCTTTGGTATGGATCATTTGTTTCTGCTAACTTCTGCCACCCAGCATATTCAACTACAAATCTAGAGGGCACCTCTACAGTTGAATCTCTTCCACAAGCTCAACCATGTTTCTTCTTCACAAGTATTCCCTGGAAAATGTCACCTCAGACATGTCTGCCTTGACTCTGTCTCTCTTGGCTCCTGCAACCTACTCCTACAAAAGTCACAACAATTCATCAGACCATTTCACTTACCCCGCTGGATACCCATCAGGTTAAAAGGAATATCTCTGCATGCCCAGCAATATGAAGACAACACAAAAATACTCAATGGCTTCTTTGGAGGTTCACCATCTCTTAATGTTGTATCAGAGCATTTTTTATGTCACCACATGGGATCTTTGTCTTCTGGTTTTGTGCTTTTATGAGAATCCAAAGTATGCCATTGAGTATGTACGAGGGTCTATGCATGTTTCATGTGCTTTATAGTTGGCTTTTTTTCTTCTGTTATATTTGCGTTATTTCAATCTTTATTTTGTTTTATTTAATTTTGAATTATTATCATTAATTATTATTCCTTAGATAACTTTTTGTTTACTAATGAGAGACAGAAAGGAATATCCAAATGGGAGAAGAAAGGGACAGGAACTAGTGAGAGCTGGAGGAGGGGAAATCATAATCATACTGAGTATACTGAGCATACAGAGTGAAAAACATTTCATTAGAAGACAAAGCAAACAGGAAAAAAAACAGGTTTTTTAAAAGAACAATTACAAGAAACATATGCACAGGAAGCACACAAAAAGAAAATCAAAATAAGAAACCCAAATAAATAAGCAAAGACCAGTGAGACAAAAAATGCTCGAACAAAGTGATAGAAGACACAAAGTCTGCAACAATACTATTGTCCATCTATAGCTGGACATGGGGCCTGTCCTTAAATGTGGTTAATATACCCAATGAGACACCGTTATATAAAACTAAATTGAAGATGTCAGTTGGAGATAGCATCTTGGTCCAGTTCCCCCTCTCAGCACTGAAACTCTGGCTTGAACTTGTTCAATCCCTAGGCATGCTGCCACAGGCTCTGGGAGTTCTTATGTTCATCAGTCCTAATTTGTCTGGAGACACTGTTCTACCTCCTCTTGTACAAAGCTCCCCAATCTCTGAGGGAAGGTAGTGATGAAGACATCCCATTTAGGACTGAGTGCTCCAAATTCTCTCACCCTTGCACATTGTCCAGTCATGGGTCTTCGTATTCATTCCCATCCATTGGGAGAAGTTTCTCTGGTGATGACTGAGTGAGGCATTGATCATTGGTATACAGCAGTGTTATTAGGAGTCATTTTATTGGTACATTCCTTTAGCAAAATAATAATATTTGGTTTTCCTCTAGGTTGATAGTTTATCCAATCTAGGCTTTTCAAACTTTTGTCATTTTCTTGCCTAATTTTTTCAGTAATTATTCAATTTACATTGCATCCTGGCCAAAGCTTTTCTCCCTTGTCTCCTCCTAATGCCTGCATCATACCTACCCCTCCACCATCACATCCTCCCTTTCTCCTCAGAGAAGGAGAAAACTCCCATATATATCAACCTGCCTGGGCCTATCAAGGTGTAGTAGGACTAAGCACATCTTCTAATAAAAGTCTAGACAATACAGCCTAGATAGGAGAAAGGAAACCAAATTCAGGCAATAGAGACAGAGACAGACCCTGCTGCAGTTGTTAGGAGGCCAATATGAAGACAAAACTGCATATCTGTTACATATGTGTAGGAGCGCTAGCTCTGTCCCATTTATGCTTTTTAGTTGCTGGTTCCTATGGCCCTACATTATGTATGTTTCTTCTCTGCTCTGCCACGGGGCTTGGCCACTCAGGAAAGCAGGAGGCAGGAGTGTTGACCTTGCTTACCTAAGCATGCAGTCACTGGACAGGTGTCAGGATGTAAGGAAGCTGCAGGACACAGCTGCAGGGGTTGAGGAGCTGATTTCCAGAGTGGTTGCACCAGCTTGCAATCCCACCAGCAATGAAGGAATGTACTACTTTCTCCACAATCACTCCACCATCTGCTGTCACCTGAGGGTGGATCTTAGCCATGCTGACTGGTGTGAGGTAGAATCTCAGGGTTGTTTTGATTTGCATTTCCCTGATGACTAAGGATGTTGAACATTTCTTTAGGTGCTTCTCAGCTATTCAGTATTCATCAGTTGAGAATTCTCTGTTAATAGGGTTATTTGGTTCTCTGGAGTCTGACTCCTTGAATTTTTTTTAATATATTGGATATTAGCACTCTATCAGATGTAGGGATTGGTAAAGATCTTTCCCAATCTGTTGGTTGCTGCTTTATCCTATTAACAGTGTCCTTTGCCTTACAGAAATTTCGTAATTTTATGAAGTCCCATTTGTTAATTCTTGATCTTAGAGCATAAGCTATTGGTATTCTCTTCAGGAAATTTTCTCCTGTGTCCATGTGCTAGAGGCTCTTCCCGACTTTCTTTTCTATTACTTTCAGTGTGTCATTTGAACTTGAGCTTTGTACAAGGAGACAGGAATGGATCTATTTGCATTCTTCTACATGCTAACTGCCAGTTGAGCCAGCACCATTTGTTGAAAATGCTGTCTTTTTTCCACTAGATGGTTTTAGCTCCTTTGTCAAAGATCAAGTGGCCATAGGTTTGTGGGTTCATTTCTGGGTCTTCAATTCTATTCCATTGATATACCTGCCTGTCATTGTACCAATAATATGCACTTTTAATAACAATTACTCTGTAGTACAGCTTAAGGTCCAGGATGGTGATTCCACCAGAGGTTCTTTTATTGTTGAGAATAGTTTTCACTATCCTAGTTTTTTTGTTATTCCAGATGAATTTGAAAATTGCTCTTTCCAAGTCTGTGAAGAATTGAGTTGGAACTTTGATAGGGATTGTATTTAATCTGTAGATAACTTTTGGCAAGATGGCCATTTTTACCATATTAATCCTCCCAATCCATGAGCATGGGAGATCTTTCCATCTTCTGAGATCTTCGATTTCTTCAGAGACTTGAAGTTCTTGTCAAACAGATCTTTTACTTGCTTAGTTAGAGTCACACCAAGGTATTTTATATTATTTGTGACTATTGTGAAGGATGTTGTTTCCCTAATTTCTTTCTCAGCCTGTTTATCCTTTGTGTAGTGGAAGGCCACTGATTTGCTTCAGTTAATTTTATATCCAGCTACTTTGCTGAAGTTGTTTATCGGGTTTAGAGTTTCTCTGGGGGAATTTTCGGGGTCACTTAAGTATACTATCATATCATCTGCAAATAGTGATATTTGACTTCTTCCTTTCCAATTTGTATCCCTTTGATTTCCTTTTGTTGTCTACTTCCTCTGGCTAGGACCTCAAGTACAATATTGAATAAGTAGGGAGAGAGTGGGCAGCCTTGTCTAGTTCCTGATTTTAGTGGGATTGTTTCAAGTTTCTCTCCATTTAGTTTGATGTTGGCTACTGGTTTGCTGTATATTGCTTTTGCTGTGTTTAGGTATGGGCCTTCAATTCCTGATCTTTCCAAGACTTTCATCATGAAGGGATGTTGGATTTTGTCAAATGCATTCTCCGCATCTAATGAGATAATCATATGGTTTTTTTTCTTTGAGTTTGTTTATATAGTGAATTACATTGACAGATTTCCATATATTGAACCATCTCTGCATCCCTAGCATGAAGCCTACTTGATCATGATAGATGATCATTTCGATGTACTTGTGGATTCGGTTTGCAAGAATTTTATTGAGTATTTTTGCATTGAGATTCTTAAGAGAAATTGGTCAGATGTTTTCTTTCTTCGTTAGGTCTTTGTGTGGTTTAGGTATCAGAGTATTGTAGCTTCATAGAATGAATTAAGTAGAGTATCTTCTGTTACTATTTTGTGGAATAGTTTGAGGACTATTGGTATTAGGTCTTCTTTGAAGGTCTGATAAAACTGCACAAAACCCATTAGTCCTGAGTTTAATTATTTCCTGCCATTGTCTCCTCTTGGATGAATTTGCTTCTTTTTGTTCTAGAGCTTTCAGATGTACTGTCAAATTGCTGGTGTATGCTCTCTCCAGTTTCTTTTTGGAGACACTTAAAGCTATGAGTTTTCCTTTTAGGACTGCTTTCATTGTGTCTCATAAGTTTGGGTATGTTGTGCCCTCATTTTCATTAAACTTTAAAAAGGCTTTAATTTCTTTCTTTAGTTCTTCCTTGACCAAGTTATCATTGAGTAGAGTGTTGTTAAGCTTCCATGTGTATGTGGGTTTTCTATTGTTTATATAGTTATTGAGGAGCAGCCTTAGTCCATGGTGATCTGATAGGATGCAAGAAATTATTTCAATCTTCTTGTATCTGTTGAGGCCTGATTTATGACTCATTATATGGTTAATTTTGGAAAAGGTACCATGAGGTGCTGAGAAGAAGGTATATCCTTTTGTTTTAGAATAAAAAGTTCTATAGGTATCTGTTAAATACATTTGTTTTATAACTTCTCTTAGTCTCACTATGTCTTTGTTTAGTTTCTGTTTCCATGACATGTCCATTGCAGAGAGTGGGGTGTTGAAATCTCCCACTATTATTGTGTGTAGTGCAATGTGTGCTTTGAGGTTTAGTAATGTTTCATTTATGAATGTAGATGCCCTTTGATTAGGAGCATAGAGGTTCAGAATTGAGAGATCATCTTGGTAGATCTTACCTTTGATGAATATGAAGTGTCCCTTCTTATCTTTTTTGATCACTCTAGGATGAAAGTCAGTTTTATTTGATATTGGAATGACTATTCCTGCTTGTCTCTTGCGACCATTTGCTTGGAAAATTCTTTTCCAGGCTTTGTGCACTGTCTGTCTTTGTTACTGAGGTGGGTTTCCTGTATGCAGCAAAATATTGGGTCCTGTTTACATACCAAGTCTGAGAGCCTATGTCTTTTTATTGGGGAATTGAATCCATTGATAAAATAGGTATTAAGGAAAAGTAATTGTTGCTTCCTGTTATTTCTGTTCTTAGAATTAGAATTCTGTTCATGGGGCTGTCTTCTTTTAGTCTGGATGAAAGATTACTCTCTTGCTTTTTCTAGGATGTAGTTTTCCTCTTGTGTTGGAGTATTCCATTTATTATCCTTTGTTTATTTTCTTCATATTCCTTAAAATTTATAAAATATTATAACAATAAAAATAAGTATTATAAAAGTTGTTTGATAT
>NW_022196905.1:147441338-147450196 GCF_008632895.1 Mastomys coucha | reverse complement strand
TAGGGTCTGTATGACATCTGCCCAGGATCTTCTAGCTTTCATAGTCTCTGATGAGAAGTCTGGTGTAAGTCTGATAGTCCTGCCTCTATATATTACTTGCCTTTTTTCCCTTACTGCTTTTAAAATTCTTTCTTTGTTTAGGACATTTGGTGTTTTTATTATCATGTGACGGGAGGAATTTCTTTTCTGGTCCAGTATATTTGGAGTTCTGGAGGCTTCTTGTATATTCATGGGCATCTCTTTCTTTAGGTTAGGGAAGTTTTCTTCTATAATTTTGTTGAAGATACTTACTGGCCCATTACATTGGGAGTCATCACTCTCTTCTATACCTATTATCCTTAGGTTTGCTCTTCTCATTGTGTCCTGGATTTCCTGGATGTTTTGGGTTAGGAGCTTTTTGCTTTTTGCATTTTCTTTGACTGTTGTGTCAATGTTTTCTGAGGTGTCTTCTGCCCCTGAGAGTCTCTCTTCTATCTCTTGCATTCTGTTGGTGATGCTTGCATCTCTGGCTCTTGACTTCTTTCCTAGGTTTTCTAACTCCAGGGTTGTCTCTCTTTCTGATTTCTTTATTGTTTCTATTTCCATTTTTATATTCTGGATGGTTTTGCTCATTTCCTTCACCTGTTTGATTGTGTTTTCCTGTAGTTCTTTAAGGGATTTTTGTGTTTCCTCTTGAAGGGATTCTAGCTGTTTACCTATGTTCTCCTGTATTTCTTTGAGGGTGCTATTTATGTCTTTCTTAAGGTCCTGTATCATCATCATTATAAGTGATTTTATATCTGAATCTTGCTTTTCCGGTGTGATGGTGTGTCCAGGACTTTCTATGGTGGGAGAATTGGGTTCAGATGATGGCAAGTGACCTTGGTTTGTGTTTATTTTCTTACGCTTGCCCCCCACCATCTGGTTAACTCTAGTGCTACCTGCCCTTGCTAAATCTGACTGGAGCCTGTCCTTCCTGTGATCCTGGTTGTGTCAGAACTCCTCAGAGTCAAGCTGTCTCTGTGATCCTGTGATTCTGGGATCCTGTGATCCTAGGCGTGTTAGATCACCTGGGAGTGGGGCTTTCTCTTTGTGTTGTGGGACTGGCTGAAGAACTTGCGCCCAAGGTCTGCTCAGAACACTAACCCAGACAGACCAGAAGGAACCAAAGTCACTGGACTGGCAGAGTTCCTGTGTGCCTGGCCCCACTGGTCCCAGTTACTCCCAGTGTTGGGACAGATGTTGGTTCCTCCTCACCTCTGATCCTAGGTGTGTCAGAATGCCTGGGAGTGGAGCTTCTTCTGGGTGTTGTAGGACTGGCTGCAGAGCTTGCAACCAAGGTCCTCTCTGGACTTCAGCCCAGACAGCCATTTATTAACCTTTGAAGAGCTGGATTTGTAGAAAGATTTGGTGTGAATTTAATTTTGTCATGGAATACGTTGGTTTCTCTATCTATGGTGATTGAGAGTCTTGCTTTGTATAGTAGCCTAGGCTGGCATTTGGGTTCTCTTAAGGTCACTATAAGATCAATCCAGGATCTTCTGCCTTTCTTAAACTCTGGTGAGAAGTCTGGTATAATTGTGATAGGTCTGCCTTTATATGACATTTGACCATTTTCCCTTGCTGATTTTAATAGTCTTCTTTGTTTTGTGCATTTGGTGTTTTGATCATCATGTGGAAGAAGGAATTTCTTTTATGGTCCAAACTATTTGGAGTTCTGTAGGCTACTCGTATGTTCATGGGCATCTTTTTTTTTTTTTAGGTTAAGGTAGTTTTCTTCTATAATTTTGTTGAAGATATTTACTGGCCCTTTAAATCGGAAGCCTTCACTCTCTTCTATACCTATTATCCTTAGGTTTGGTCTTCTCCCTGTGTCCTGGATTTCATGGATGTTTTGGGTTAGCAACTTTTTGCATTTTGTGTTTTCTTTGACTGTTGTGTCAATGTTTTCTATGATACCTTCTGCCCCTAAGATTCTCTCTTCTATATCTTGTCTTCTGTTGATGATGCTTGCATCTCTGGCTCCTGTCTTCTTTCCTAGGTTTTCTAGCTCCAGGGTTGACTCTCTTTGTGATTTCTTAATTGTTTCTACTTCCATTTTTAGATCCTGGATGGTTTTGCTCAATTCCTTCACCTGTTTGTTTGTGCTTTCCTATAATTCTTTAAGGGATTTTTGTGCTTCCTCTTTAAGGGCTTGTACCTTCTTACCTGTGTTCTCCTGTATTTCTTTAAGGGAGTTATTTATGTCCTTCTTAAATTCCTCCATCACCATCATGAGATATGATTTTAGATCCAAATCTTGCTTTTCCAGTGTTTGGGGGTATCCAGGACTTTCTGTGGTGGAAGTAGTAGGTTCTGATTATGCCAAGTAGTCTTGGTTCCCATTGGCAAGATTCTTGCATTTACCTTTCACCATCTGTTGATCTCTGGTGTTAGATGTTCTTGCTGTCTCTGGCTGGAGCTTGTTCCTCCTGTGGGTCCATAAGCCTGTGACAGCACTTCTTGCAGATCAGCTCTCCTCTGGTGAGACCCATGCATAGAGGGCTGTGGATCAGCTGTCCCTCCTAAGACCTGGGGTCAGAGCACATCCTAGAGAAAAGCTCTGCTTGCAGGGAAAAAGGTGCAGTGAGAGTTGTGGATCAACCATCCCTCCTACTTGTAGATGAAGGTAGAAAGGATCCTGTTCCAGCTACCCTGCCACTTCTGTGGCCTGAGCCTCCTGGCTGGTCCTGCCTTACAAAGTCACTGGAGAGAAAATGGCAATCTCACCTGAGTCCCAGGGTCAGAGCATTCCCTAGAGACAAGCTCTCAGCTTTTGGGAAAGGTGCAGAGAGAACTGTGTTTCCTCCGTCCCTCCTAGTTGTAGACAGAGGTAGAAAGGATTATGTCCCAGCTGCCCTGACACTTCTGTGGCCTCTCCTATTTTTCTTTAAGAGATTTATCTGTTTCCTATTTAAGGGCTTCTACTTGTTTACCTTTGTACTCCTGTATTTCTTTAAGTAAGCTATTTATGTCCATCTTATATTCCTCTATCATATTCATAAGATGGGATTTTCTATCTGAATCTTGCTTTTCAGGCGTATAAGAGGATCCAGGGTTTAGTGTGGTGGGAGAACTGGGTTCTAATGTTATCAAGTAGCATTAGTTTCTGTTGCTTATGTTCTTGCACTTGCCTCTTGCCATCTGGTTATCTTTAGTGCTACCTACCCTTGCTGTCTCTGACTAGAGCCTGTTCCTCCTGTGATACTGGTAGTGTCAAAACTCCTTGGAGTCCAGCTGTCTCTGTGAGCCTGTGATTCTGGGATCCTGTGATCCTGAGATCCTGGGTGTGTCAGTGCTCCTGTGAGTCAGGCTGCCTCTGGGATCCTAAAATCCTGGTGTGAACAACCTCCTGAGATCCTGTTGTGTCAGAGATCGTGGGAGTCAATCTTGCTCTGGGTGTTGCAGGAGTGGGGAGGGAACCAGGGCCCTGGGTCTGCACTAGGCACAGGTACAAGCCAGAAGGAACCTGTGCCTCTGGCTGGGCAAGGGTTCATTTTTCCCCAGTTCCTCTGGGGTGGTCCCAGTTATACTGGGTGTTGAGAAAAAATTATGCAGCCTCAACTGTGATCTTGAGTGTGTCCAAACTCCAGTGATCCTGGGTGTGCCCAAACTCCGGAGAGTTGAACTTCCTCTGTAATCCTGTGATTCTGAGAGTATCAGAGCACCTGTCATCCTGGGCATTTCAGGGCACCTGGGAGTCAGACTCTCTCTGGGTATTGTAGGAGTGGGTGCAAACCCAGTATACCAGGTCTGCTCTGGGTACAAGTTCAAACTGGAAGGAACCAGTGCCTCTGGCTGGGCAGGGGTACCTGTGTCCCTGGATCCTGGGGGGTCCAGTTACTCTGGATGTTGGAGCAATTGTTGTGGCCTCACCAGTGATCCTGGGCATTTCAGAGGACCTGGGAGTCAGGCTCCCTCTAGGAGTTGTAGAAGTGGGTGCAAAGCCAGCACCCCAGGCCTGCTCAGGGCACAGGTTCAAATTGGAATGAACCAATACCTCTGACTGGGTGGAGATTCCTATCACCCTGGATCCAGTTACTCTGGGTGTTGGGGCAGATGTTTTGATTTCACTCATGATCCTGGGTATGTTAGAGCATCTGGGAGTCAAGCTTCCTGTGAGAGTTGTAGGTGTTGAAAGTCTATTTTATTGTCTATTAGAATAGCTACTCCATATTTATTCCTGGGTCTGTTTGCTTGAAAGGCCTTTTTCCAGCCCATTTACTCTGATATAATGTCCATCTTTGCTGCTGAGATATGTTTTTTGTATGCAGCAGAATGGTAGATACTGTTTTCACATCCATTCTTTTACCGTGTGTCTTTTTACTGGGGAATTGAATCCATAGATGTTCAGAGATATTAATGACTAATGATTGTGAATTCTCTTTATTTTGATATTGGTTGTTATAGTGTGTGTGTGTTTGTGCCTGTGTGTGTGTGTGTGTGTGTGTGTGTGTGTGTGTGTGTGTGTCCTTCCTGTAGTTTTTCTGATGTGGAGTTATTGACTTCCTGTTTTTTCCTTGGGTGTAGCTAAACACCTTTAGTTGGAATTTTCATTCTGGTATGTTCTGTAGGGCTAAATTTGTGCGTAGATATCATTTAAATTTAGTTTTGTCATGTAATATCTTGTTTTCTCCATTTATGGTAACTGAAATTTTTGCTGTGTATCATAGTCTGGGCTGGCATCTATGGCCTTTTAGAGACTACAAGAAATCTGTCCAGGCCGATCTGGGTTTTAGAGTCTCTTTTGAAAAGTCAGGTATAATTTTGATAGGTGCCTTTCTATGTTATTTGGGCTTTTTCCTTACCCTTTTTTAATATTCTCCCTTTGTTCTACATATTTAGTGTTCTGATTATTATGTGGTAGGAGGACTTTCTTTTTTGGTCCAATCTAATTGATTTTCTTGTGTGTTTATAGACATCTCTTTCTTTAGGTTGGGGAAGTTTCTTCTACAATTTTGTGGAAAATTTTTTCTGGAACTTGGAGCTAGGAATCTTCTCCCTTTTCTATTCCTATTATTCTTAGAATTGGTCTTTTCATAGTTTCCCAGATTTCCCAGATATTTTATGTCAGGAATATTTTAGGTTTAACATTTTCTTTTACCGATGTATGGGTTTCATCTATTGTATCTTCTAAGCCTGAGATTCTCTTCTTTCCTCTCTTACACTCTATTGATAATGCCTGTTTCTGTAGTTCCTATTCTTTTATCTCAGTTTTCCATCTCCAGGATTCCCTAAGTTTATGTTTTCTTTATTGCTTCTATTTCCATTTTCATGTCTTGAACAGTTTTATTCATTTTCTTAACCTGTTTGTATTCTCCTTTATTTCTTTAAGGAATCCATTCATTTCCTCTTTAAATGATTCCATCATCTTCCTAAGATTGGTTTAATGTCATTTTCTTGTGCTTTAGCTGTGTCAGCATATCTAGGGCTTTCTGTAGTACGATAGCTGGGCTATAGTGGTGCCATATTGCCCTGACTATTATTGGCTGTGTTCTTTTTCTGGCCTATAGAATACAGCAGGCCACCAGAATACAGGCAGAGTTTGGGACCAAAAAAACAGTGCAGAAGACAAGATGCAGTTTAAAGCTGTTAGGTGTGCTTTAAAGGTACTTGGCAGGTAGGAGACTGGGGAAGGGGACTAACCTGGATCTCTCTGGTTCCTGCAGGTATCCAGAAATACAGGCGGAGCCTTGAGCCCTAATATGGAGCCTAGAAGGCTGTGGTGAGACAATCATAAAGCAGTTTTAATTGGCATCTCTCCAATGGCTCAGGAGAGCCAATATTTTTACAAGTATTTATTAACCACATATCTTCTTTTGAGACCTATTTACAGAGGTTATTAGCACATTACTTGATTGAGGATTGGGGGATGAGAATTTAATTTTTGCAGTTCCATATATATTTTAGACATTGATCACTATAAAATTTTTTCCAACTCTGTAGTTTGCGCCTTCACTGATCTAGTGGTATACTATGCTGTATAGAATTTTTAAAATTTTTATGTAATTCCATTTGCCAGTCCTTGGAGTTATGTCTTATGTTGTTGGAGACATTTTCAGGAAAAAAATGCCTATGCCTTTGTTTAGGTTCATTTTCCTGAATCTTTCTCTAGCAGTTTCAGAATTGCAGGCCTTCTATCAATGTTCATATATATCATAAGCCTGTTTCTAACAGAAAGAGAAAAGGATCTAATTTCATTTGTCCATATTTGAGGATCAAGGTTTGTGCAACAAAATTTATTTAACAATCTTATTTTCCAGTGTGTTTTTGATAATTTTGTGAAAAATACTAAGTCTATCTCTATGGGACTTTTTAGGCCAGCTATTGTATTCTGTTTTTCTGTATTTTTGATCTTCTGTCAAAACCGTGTTATCTATCAGTGTGGCTCTGAAGCATCACTTAATCATATTGTGATATTTCTAGCATTATTATTTCTGCTCAGGGTGGCTTTGGCTATTTAGGATCTTTTAATTTTCCATAGTTATTTTAGACTTTTTTCTCTTTTATGAAGAGTGTCACCAGAATTTCTAGAATTTGGATAGTGACTGTTACAAATCTGCAGATTAGTTTCAGAATTATAGCCATTTTCACAATAGTCATTTATGAGCATAGGTCCTTCCATCTTGTAGTATCTTTTCCAATGTTTTCCTTTAGTATTTTGAAGTTTTTATTGTAAAGATCTTACCTCCTTTATTAGATTTATCCCTATGCAAATTACGTTTTGAAGCTATTGTGGATGTTTTATTAAATTCTTTCTAGACAAGTTATTTATTTGTATATAGAAAAGAAACTGACTTTGTTTTGTTGAAAATTCAACTTGATTTTGTTGAATAAGTTGAAACTGTAAAATCCATAGTGCTGCTTCTTGTGGTTTTGTGTTTTATTTTTCAGCTTGGTTCGATTACTACTACTTCTTTTTTTTCCCACCCCATTAGTAATACCAGTTTTATAATTTCGTATGTTGGATATGAAGCATTGCTTTCTAACTCTCATTTGTCCAACCATTTCTATTGTGAAATATATATTTTTTGTGTTCTTGTACATACAACTTTTTTTTCTTTTGTATAGTATTTCTTTCTGCATTTTCTGAAACGCTATTTATTTATTGTGAATTACCTTGTTTGAGATCATCTTGTAATGTTCTTATATTTTCCATCACCTTTTAGAGATAACTTTTCTAAGTATAATAACCATAATTGGAAGTTGTTTATTCTCAGGACTTGAAATACATGGCAGTTATTTATTTTCTTTTTCTTTTTTTAAAACAAAACAAATCTACTCTTTATTCAATACATAACAAATGTTCATTTAAAAAAACTTTAACTAAAATTTAACATCAGTTGGATATGGTGGAACTTGTCTTTAATCCCAGCACTCAAGAGCTGAGGTAGATCGATATCCTAGTTCCAGATCAGTCAGTGTTATAGAGAGAAGTCCTGTCTCACATCCTCCCATAAATACATCCTTCTCTCCTTCGTTAAACACCTCCAATATATACTCTCTCTTTTAAACTCATGGCCTTTTTTTATTCTTTAATCCTTTTTTACAGTCCAGTCTTCATCCCCCTCCTGGCCTGCCCCCAACTACTCCCCATCCCATAATTTCTCCCCCCATCTCCAAGAGGATGTCCCCACCCCACTCCCACCTTCAGCTCACCAAACCTCCCCATTCCCTGGGGCCTCAATTCTCTCAAGGATTAGGTGCATGTTCTCTCACTAAGGCCATACCAGGAAGTCCTCTGCTGTATATATATCATGAGCCTCATATCAGCTGGTGTATGCTGCCTGGTTGGGGGCCCAACACTTCAAATACATCATTCCTTTCCTAACTTTGAAAGTTGCTGTTAAAAGATACATGCTATTTTGATGTATTTTCTTATCATATGTGTTGGCTTTTGTTCTATTAAATATTATTTTGCTTTGCATTCAGTTATTTTATATTATGAAGAAGTTATTTTTTTATTCATTCTGTCTATTCTTTGGGGGATTGTGTTTGGAGAAGTAGAGCTAGGTCTTCAGGTAGAACTACTTCCAGTTTTTTGAGAAACCACAAGATTGATGTCCAGAGTAGCAGTACAAGTTTGTAACCCCACCAGCAATGGAGGAGTGTTCCCCTTTGTCTACATCCTCACCACCATATGCTGTTGCATGAGCTTTTGATCTTAGCCATTCTGATTAGTGTAAGGTGGAATCTCAAAGTCGTTTTGATTTGTGTTTTCCTGATGACTAAGGATGGTGAACATATCTTTAAGTGTTTCTTACTTTTATCTTAATTATTTTAGTTATTTATATACTGTCAATGTTAAACCTCTGCCACATGAATAGCTGACAAAGATTACCATTCTGAGAGCTTCCTCTTCATTTAGCTGTTCACAAGTGTTTGAGTTTTTTTATAATCAATTTATTCACTTTTTTACACGCCATATTTTATCCCCTGTGCCTTAATCCCCCCTCCAACTGTTCTACATCCCATACCTCTTTGAGTTTGATGAGGTCCGAGTTGTCAACTGTTGACCTTAGTTTGGGGGCAAATAAAGTCATATTCCAAAAGTCCTTTGCTACAATGATATCATATAGGATGCTGCCTAGCATTTTCTTCTAGCAGTTTAAATGTTTCAGGTTTAGTGTTTAAGATTTTGATCCGGCAGGGACACGATCCTCTCAGCTTCTGAGTGACAGAGGGGGTTCAGCGTCCTCCTCTGCCCCTTCCCTGCAAGTGGAGGGCCTAACTCCAGAGAGCGCATTAAGCCAGAGACCCGGGCGGGAACCACCATTCTCTCTTGGGTGAGTTTCTGAGATCAGAACAGATACCTTGGAGGAACAGGCCCCACGAGTCGC
>NW_022196905.1:147433420-147435226 GCF_008632895.1 Mastomys coucha | reverse complement strand
GTGTTCTGTGGGCCCTTACACTCTTAATATATGGGACAGACTTTAGAGGTTTTAAAACGAAGTTTTCTTCTTTCTCAAGCACAGTGGTGATACTGATGATAGTAGTAGAGTGGTATGCAGGGCTGGGGTGTGCACATGCATGCATTCATGTATCACAATCTACCTTCCTTTTTGAGACAGGATCTTTTACTGAAATTGCAGCCTATTTTAGCTACACTAGCTAGCTAGCATGCTTGAGAGACCTTCCTGTCTCTGCCAAACCAGTTCTGAGATTATATGTGCTTGGAGTTGTATTTGCACTTTTACATGGGTGCTGGTAATTGAACTCAAGTCCGCATACTTACATGACATACATTTTACTAAGACAGTTTCCTAGCTTCCTCAGTGGATTTTGTCTATGATCTACTCCCTTTTTGTCCCACTTTAATAAGTAACTTGACAAGGCTGGCACCATACCCCTTCTCAGGATCTATTTCACACAAATCCCCTTCTAACAGTTTGCTTCTAGGACCTGCCATTCAAAAATATTTTTTAAATGTGTTATCTAGCAGTTTATACATGGATCCTTCCAAATCTCCTTCTCAATTTCATGTTGTCTTTATTTTTTGTTTGTGTGATCGCTTTTGATTTTATAACCCACTAAATCCAATTAGTGCTGCTAAAACACACATCTACTAGAAAATGGTTGGCTTACCAGGAACATCCCAGAAGGAAACTAACTTTCCTTCCCCAAAAATCATAAACTCCTCATAGCCTCAGCTAGAGTGGGAGCTATGAGTCTCTCACTGATCTATATGAAAATGTTAGCTGTTATGATCTTATGCAAGTCTTATTCAGACAAACACATCTGCTATCAGTTAATGGATGCAGTTGCCATATCATGTCTAGAAAATAGTCCTGCAGCATTATTCCTCACCAATATATGTATTTTCCTCTAATACTCTTTCTACTTCCTCTTCAATGATGGCCCCTAAGCTTTGGGAGGAGGGATGAGATATACATATCCCATGCAATACTTGTTGTTTCTAGAGAGTCTCTTTTTCTCTTTGGCTTCTTACCCTAGAATGGAGGGGAAGTGATGTGGGGCAGTGTGGGGCAGTGGTCTGCTCAGGTAACTTAAGCTCAGTAGAGAATTTGGCTTTGAGCCCTGGAGATTCTGCAGGCCATTTCTTGCATGGGGTGGAAGGAGTTTGGCCATAACTCCTGAGTCTTTGGTTCCTGTTTCAGTTACAACCTCTCACAGCTGCCCCTGCAGGAAATGTATGCTCTATCAGGCAGACAATGCCTCAAGCTCCCAGTATTTAGCTGGACCCTATCGCCAGTCATCTGACCACAAGCCAGATATGCCATGCCCCATACAATAAAAGGAGCAGTTTGCAGACTCCTCACTCTCTTGCTCTTTGTCTTCTCTCTTGCTCTTACTCTCTCTCTCTCTCTTGCCCTTCATCTCTGCTCTCCCTCTCTTGCTCTCTTTCCTCGCTTTCCTGCTCTTTATTCTCTTCTATTGCCTTCTTGCTCTCTTGCTTTCTTCTTCTCCTTTCTCTTTCTCTCTCCTTCCTATCCTTTTTTCTCTCTACTTGACAGGCCCATTTTCTCCTTCCTACAATAAAATATCTCACTTATAGATTGCCTCCTTTTTAACTAAAGCATGCCCCGCCTGCAAGCCTCAGCACCAGGGAGAGAGAGACACAGGTCTCAACACCAGGCCCACACTTGATAAAACAAAGTGACATCCCCACTTCCTTAACATTTTGTTTGGTGGTCTATGTTGAGATCAGCTGAATCTTTTGTAAACCTAACATTTAC
>NW_022196905.1:147431756-147432741 GCF_008632895.1 Mastomys coucha | reverse complement strand
GGCAGAAACACAAATCCCTGGCACTCCCTGGCCAGTCAGACTAGCCAAAACAGCAATCCCCAGAGAGATCACATATTATAAAGCAAACTAGATGGTTCCTGAGGAATGTACCTTAAGTTGGCCTCTGGGTGCCACGTGTACAAATTACAAGCATGTATATATATATTCATGCACACATGTGCACCAGCACAACTACAAATATTTACTTAAACACACACAATACAAAGAATCCAAGATTGAAAATACCACCACTCAAATATGGCAAACCTCACTAAATTTATTATTTTTCTAAATCCAGAGAGAGAGTGTATGTCCATGCGAGTTGGAGTGCATGTACCATAGTGCACATATGGAATTGAGGAGTTAGTCATCACCCTTCTAGTGTGCTTGAAACCATGTCTCTTCATAGATGCATAAGTTAGGCTAGATGTGCCATGAACTCCAGAGACAAACTCTGTCTGTCTCTCATCATACTGTAGGGGTACACTGGGATTACAGACATTTGTGCTGCTACATCCAGCCTTTATCTGGGTCCTAGGAATCCAAGCTTACATCATAAGGCTTGTGTAACAAGCGCATTTACCTGGTGAGCCATCTGTCCCCAGCCCAGGAAATGCTTCCTTTGAAGGCAATATTGTAACCAAACTGAAGCTGTGTAGTGTAAGTTCCTAAGTTTCTGGAAAGGGGAAAAATAATGGCATCAGAATCTTCAAACCAAAGAATAATGGAATTAGGAGGAGAAATCATAACTTTGTCCATGTCACAATGCAGTCGTCACATTATTGCCTGCATAATATTCTTTCATTTGATGTCTGAAGTAACAAAGGAAGACTATAAGTGGGTGAAGAAGAAGGGCTGTGAACAAAAGAATAATAAACATGAAATAACAAAAATGTATATTTTCACCAGATGCAGATCAGTGTATGCAGTGTCTAGACCATCAATATGCCAACACAGCACAAGACCACTGCCTCCAAAAATCTAT
>NW_022196905.1:147429678-147431282 GCF_008632895.1 Mastomys coucha | reverse complement strand
TGTATCTTTGCCCCCAAGTGCTACATCATTTTGTTAAGACCACAAAGGAACTCAATTCAGGGTCACAGGGACAAAATACATTATAGTTATAAGACATAATAAATTTTTATTAATTTTTCAAGTTAGTACATTATTACATTTTCATACATATATTTTGTTCCTATTCATTCCCCAACAAGCTGATAATATCCCCATCCCCTATCTGTCTCCTCTTGCTCCTTATCTTAAAACAATCTTTATTTCTATATTCCTATACATGTTTTATTACCTTCCTCTTTCCAAGCTCCCTCATTTTCTCCCCTCTCTTGGCTACTTTCTATATTCATGTTATTGGGGAGAGAGAAAGAATGAATACCAGTTCTCTATGGTATTTATACTTATGGCCATGGCTTAAGTCACATAATTTAATGATTTCCAAATCCATAATTTTCCTCTTAAATGTCATGACTTTATTCATTTTTAAGGTTGAGTAAGTGCCACTATGAATATGCTCCATACTTACTTTATCTATTCACCTGTTGATAAATATCTAGCATTTTTCCTTTTTTTTTTTTTTTTTTTTTTTTTTTTTTTTTTTTTTTTTTAGCTCCCATTCAAGTAACCACAGTTGTGCAAATACCTCTGTAGATGTCTTCTGGGTCTATATACACAAGAGTGGTATGGTTAGATTCAATGGTGTTCTATTTTTAATTTTTTAACTAACTTCTATACTGTCTTATAGTGTGGTTAAAAAAACTACTAAATATAATAAAAATAACAAAGGAAAAAAGATTAGGTATCAGGTCAGCTTTCTGAGGTTTCAGACTTTGTGGAAACTAGCAAAGACATCAGTGAACTTGTGGCACTTATTTTCCCCATGTTCTAAGCTATTGATGAAATTCACCACCACCACCACATCTGCAACATCTAGAAGAGACATATAAACCAGAAGGTGTGTAGTCTACAACACGAAACATAAGAAACATTAAAAAGGAAGGAAACATTAAAAGTAAGGAAACATTCTGAGATATGTAAAACATCAGATGAAAATGTCAAAAGTTTTCTTAAAAAACAAAACAAAATCAATGACCTGAAAGTGGATACTCAATGGGAAAATTAGTCAAATACAGGACCTACAGAGAAAGTCATCAATACAAAAGAAAAAGTCAGCAAGAGAGATGAAAAAACTCAGCAAGATGAAAGAAACTGTAAGCAAGTAAGCTGAAAGGACAAAAGCATTGAAAATGAAACAAAACAGAACCAAAAAGGTATAGTGGGAGGCACGGACAATGCACTTGAAAAAGCAGAAGAAAGAAAATCAGGATGGAGACAGGATGAGAAGTAATATATATAGACACCAATAAGCAAAAGTAAATGATCATAACCACAATGTCCAAGGAATACTAAACCCAAGAACCCACAAGACAAGGAAGGTAAACACCAAGGGTACAGGAAATCCATTCAACAACATTAAGGTACAAAATTCCCCAAGCCCAGAAGAAGAAACAAACATTCAAACACAAGTGACATTCAGAACCCCAGACCAACACAACCAACGAAGAACCTCTCCATGGCATCTCTTATAGTCAAGATGTCAAAGATACAAAGCAAAGAACCAGGATTAA
>NW_022196905.1:147402725-147429026 GCF_008632895.1 Mastomys coucha | reverse complement strand
ACACATGATGGGGAAAGGGAGCAATGAAACCTCTCAACATTCTTATAAACTTCAAGTTCTATAATTTTTAAACGGGGTTTCTTTGTGTATCCCTTCCTGTCCCAGACCTACCTCTGTAGACCACGCTGGCCTCAAACTTACAGAGATTCACCTGTATTTGCCTCCCAAGTGCTGGGAGTAAAGCCATGCTGCCATCCAGCAACTAAATAATTCTTATAAAATGAAAATAAAATCTATTCATATATTTAAGGGGAAAAAATAGATTCAACTCTATGCTATCTCCAAGAAATATACCTTCACTGATAAAAATCCAAAGATGGAAAACATTCTATCATGAGCATTAAAACCAAACACACCAAAAGTTGGGGCTCCAACTTCATAAAACAAACATCAAATGGAAAAATAGACCCCTATATGATACTAGTAGGTGAATTCAATACTAAACTGTCATATAGAGAGGTTATCCAAACTGAAAGTTAACAAACATATACTATAGAGGAAATGGACTTAGCATATACAGAAAATTCCATTCAATCAATAATAACAATCGTATTTGGCTATACACATTCTTCTTAGCAGGAAATGGTGCCACTCAAGTGAGCAAGCCTCCTCACTTCAATTAACTTAATCAAAATACTCCCTAGAGGCCTATCTCCCACATGATTCTACATTTCATCAAGCTGACAATGGAGGTTAACCATCACAACTATTATGTTAAAAACCCAGCATTACTCTGTACTGAAGTTATTAGTAAGGTCAGTGTGCATTTTAAGTTTATTGGTCCTATTTTTTTATGTTTACCTAAAAAGTAATGTGGTGCATCCTGACATCTTCATAAACATGAATCATTCCCTCGTTTACTCATTACTTTTCCTGTGTACCTCCCCCACTCTGTCCCTTTCTGGCTGGTTCTTTTCTCTTCTGTTTCCATGTCATTTAGATTACATTCTTCAACTCAATTATCTTTCTTTCTTTCTTTCTTTTATTTTATTTTTTCAAAGACAGGATTTCTCTGTGTAACAGCCTGTTCTGGACTTGCTTTGTAGACCAGGCTGGCCTGGAACTCAGAGATCCCAAGTTCTGGGATTAAAGGCATGCATCATCATGCCTGGCCCATGACCCCTATATTTTCATAACCTATAAATATATAAATGCAAACACACACACATACACAAATATTTATCATCTGAATCTAAGTTTTGCATAAAAGAAAACATTCAGTATTTGTCTGAGTGTGTCTTCTTCTACCAAACATGACTTCCAGTTGCACTCACTTTTTCTGCAACTATCATGATTTATTCTTTACAGCTAAAAAAAAAAAAAAAAATCCCATTGTGTCCAGGTACCACTATGCACTTCCACTGCATTTTTTTGTTATAGTTGTTACTTTTCTAGGTTGGTGCTCCTTCCCAGGCTGGCCTCAAACCTACAATCTTCTTACCTCAGCGTCCAGAGTACTGTGATTTCAGACTTGTGGCCACACCTTGTTTCCATCCCTCAAGTTCTCTAGAAGCTGTTTCTCTTGTCAATGACCCTCTGCCTTCCTTCTCAAACACCCTTTCATGTTCTTTTCCAGTTTTCTCACCCATTTACTATCTACAGCATTTTCTCTTAATTTTTTATTTCATCCCTTCCAACCCCCTCCTTTCCTATTGGCTGCTTTGTCTTCCTGTCTCCTTCACAAGTCTCCATGCATTCTCTACCAGTATTACTTATATTTCTCCTAAACTGTTGTTCTTTCAACAGAAGCCACATTTCTCTTCTTTTTCCCCATACTCTCCAGAAGGCAAAAATCCATCTCATCTTGCCACCCTGCTCTGCACCCAGAGCTGACCCTCATTCTTGCCCCATCCTTCTTCCATCCTTTTCTTAGCTGTTTTGATCCTGGATTTTTGTCTAGTTTTCTCTTCTGGAGTACCTGTTCCTTGACACTCCTTCCCATTGTTTGTTTTGAAGGTGGGCCCTGCTTTGTATCACAGGCTTACATGTTCTTCCAGGCTGTGTCCTCCCTGGTGTTAAATGATAGTCATGAGTCACCATGCCAGGATCTGCTCTTTGTACCAAGAGCTTTTACTTGTGGATGTCCAGTGAGATGACCTCTTCTCTCCACTCTCTGATTCTCACTCTTCCAAGACACTCAGTTCCTCTTGCATACTCCCAAAGATGGCATGTCTAACATACATGGGGCCTCTGGCTTTGATTTCTGAGTTAAGTAACACTGGTCACCCAGACTCCATCTTGGAGAATGCTTTCCTATAGCACTCCTGAAGATAGTGACTGCATACCAAATCTTAGGTCTCCACTGTCTCAAGGGAGTCTAAAGACCCCAGGGTGGGCTACAGGTTGCTTTAGCAAGGGATACAAAGACATCCACAGGTTTCTGCTCAACCCTCTGGCTTGGACTGCAAACAGAGAGACTTTACCTAAGCTTAATCACTTATTTCCTAAAAGTCAGCCTGTAGGGGCTAACACCAACGTCCTGGAGAGCTACTTTGAAGTAGAACAAAGTGAAGACACTGAGGAGCAGGGAGTCTTCATGCTTGGTGCTCTATGGGCAAGAGTGGACATAAATCTTGATGTAGCAATGAGTAATCCTGTCAACAGAGTAAGTTATGGAGAGGAAGAGCTGTGAAGGGAACTCAAGCTCTGGGGCAGAGAAGTCATCACTGTTCAAGTTTTATTGGTCCTTGGAGCCAAAGCTCCCCATAGCCCCCAAGCTACAGCTTCGGGGTGGCTCTGGCCAGATGCAGAGTCCACTGCTCCCCCAGGTTCAGTCAAGTTGCTCAAAGGGATAAAGTGAGAGGAACAGAAGGGAAACAGATCATCAGCCTTCTTCCTACCTTGAGGTAGGGCCTCCCTGTCTCCTAGAGTCACCAGCCCAGCATCCAGATATCCACAATGCTGGAGGCAACCCTTCAACATCAGTCCGAAGTTGTCTATGTGGCCCGGGTGTGCCCATTGGTCAGGTATGCTGCTGCCCGGCTCCGTGGGCCATTGGTAATGGCTGCTCTAGACCCTCGAGCCATCCCATTCTTCAGCTGGGGACCTTCAGAAACTGCCTCGTCATCACTGGAGTCTGGTTCTTCCACATCACTACGAATGTCCTCTCTCATCTATGAAAACAGATGGGGCCAGAGTTCAGAACAGGGTGGGGAGCTCTTGGCGAGGGAGGGGTCCAGGGAGCCTCCATACCTGACCCTTCCTCAGGAAACTGGAGAGCATGCGCAGGATGAGGTAGAACCAGTACACATGAAGAATCTGTAGCACCACCAGGAGCACAAGAAAGAAGTAGTAGCCAAAGAAGGGGCCTGAGTTCTTGATGGAGTCAAATATAACAGTATAGATGACCCTAAGGTAGGAAGCAGAAAGGAGTTTCATCCATCTGTATAGCTCCTCTTTCTATGAACCAGTGTAGATGGATTCTGCGCTCCCAAACCTTCCTGGTTCCGCCATCCTTAGATGGTACTTCTCTTCACCTGCTTATACTAAGACAGAGGAACATACAAGTTTGTCACCTGGCCTGTCTGAACTACAAACTCCAACGCAGTACCTAGTGTCCCACCAGACCTTCTCAGTGACCCTTTAGGGTTACTCATTTCTCCTTAGATACACAATGACTCTTTGCATCAACCTGAAACCTACGTACTCATCTCACAGAGCCACCAGAAGCCATTAAGAAACAATGTTCCTGAACCTGCTGTTCCTGTACCTCCACCCTCTTGCCAGCTGTCCCCAGCACAGTCTTTGACCCTAGCTCTGATTATACCATCTCTTTTGCAAGGTCACAGCTCTTGTTTCCTACACACACCCATTACCATCAAAACCAATCCTGCTACTATTTCATATGCAAAAAAAAGAAAAATTCAGCCACACACCTTAGATCAATCTTTGCCCCCCAGCTACTTTATTTCTTTTCCCCTCGAATCTCTTATGCCTTCTAGGAGCCCACGCCTCTCCCTCTTCCCTCCTCCACATTAATCTCCCTCTTTCTCCTCCTCTTCCTCCTCCTCTCCTTCATCCCTCCTTCACACTCATCTCCCTTCCTCCTCCTCTCTTTCTTCCCTCTACCACTCATCTCCCTTTCTCTTCTTCCTCCATACTCATCTCCCTTCCTCCTCCTCCTCTTTCTTCCCTCTACCACTCATCTCCCTTTCTCTTCTTCCTCCACACTTATGTCCTTCCCTCCTCCTCCTCCACACTCACCTCCTTCCCTCCTCCTCCTTCTCCACACTCTTCTTCCTTCTCCATCTTCCACATCCTTCTTTTTTCTTTCCTTCTATCTTCTCCAACAGGCACTAGGCAAACACTTTACCACTGAACTTTGCTACATATTTCATAACTTCTCCAACAAACATCAGGGAGCTCTAGGATTTGAATTGTATCCATACCTTACCTCCAGGTGACACTGTCCAACCTCGTGCTGCAAATGCCTACAAACTGGCAACTCCTGCATTTACACACCACCCTTCTAGAAAGCTCCGCCTGACATGCCACTTGCCTCCCCTGTGCCTACAAAACGAGCATAGGTGGCTCAAAACCAGCACAAAGCAGCTGGACCCCTGATGCCCCCTGAAGTTTCTCCTAGCCCTGATGGTGTTTCCTTAATCTGGTCTCCTGCTCTGGTTCATCTACCCTAGCTTCCCACCATCTGCCCTCAACTCCCCATGGCTCCTACCTCCCTTCAGATGACATCCCATAAGATCCTTCATGATTCATTGCCCTGGTCACCTATTTGCATTCATCTTATCCTCTTCTCTGTTGCAACCATGTGAACTCATTTCTGTTCTTCCAATACTGGAGCACAGTCTAGCTCAGAGCCTTAGCATATGCTGTGCCCTCCACCTGGACCATCTTCCTCTATGATCAGTATGATTTGTGAGCTCCATTCATTCTCTATATTCTATAGCTATCAGTGAAATGTCCCTTGAGAGTTACTCATCCGAGGCCAACCACCTATACACCTGCTTCCTGTACACTTCCAGCTTTACTTCTTCTTCAGTGCTATCACTGCTTTATGACTTGTTTTCTGCTTGTTTGCCTATCTCCTCTTTTTCTCACCCACATCAGTTAGTTCCAGGAGGGCAGTCGTCTGCATTGCTCTCTTTGATATTCCTTCACCCTCTGACATATTCCAGGCTCAACAAATATAAAAATGTATTTACTGGACAATCTTAGCAACCAGGCACTCAGACAGCTTCCTCCTCTTTCTTCCTATTCTGGAAGTGCACTGCATTATATTAGTGCTGCACTCAGTTTTCTGTTTCTCTTACCTCTGTGCCTTTGCATATGTTGTGCTCTGTAAAAATTCCAGCCAACACCTCCAGTTCACCAAGGTACGGCACCAAGGCTGAGGGCTGCCAAATCCTGGACACACCCTACCCTCTCCCTAAACCCTCAGGACTTACTGGGTGGGGAAGAATATGAGGCGCGTGTAGAAGAAAACTAAGGCGAAGATGATGAAGAGAGCATCACACCCTCGCTGAAAGCGAGCATAGTTGAGCATCTTACAACCCTGGGGAGGGAAACCAAAGAAAAACAGGCTCAGGACCAAAACCCATGGAAAGTGGTGGAGCAGATGAGGGAGACAATAAACTATGGCATGAAGCCAAGTGAACTGAGGTAAAGCCATATGTCCAGAACTACCTAGAAAGGATAAAGAATGAAAGAGTGGCAGAGACAAGACAGATAGACAGACAGACAACCAGTCAGGCAGACAGACAATTTCATCTCCAGGGAGACGGGGGAGTGGTACCTCTAGTCCTTGAAAAGCTTGGAGGGGCAGGCCCTCATATAAAAGAGTCAGACAGAGATGGAAACCCCTGTCCCAGAGAGACCAGAAGGGATTAGGCCTTATGTCACAGGGAAGCTAAATAGGGAGGCTTGGACTTTCACCTTCCAGAGAGATTGAGTGGGCAGGGCCTTATCACCCTAGCAGATTAGGAAGGGCAAGGTCTCATCAGATACCCCAGTGAAGGCTGGGTCTCCTCTCCATGCCCAAGAAAATAGCAGGGTTGGCAGGGCAAGTGTAGAGATGAACCCACCTCCAGCAGGTAGTCGGAGCAGTCATGCAACCACAGTACCACAGAGCCAATGCGGAGCACGTTGATGCTGTAGGAGAAGACTATCAGTCCCACAGTCACGAAGTGGTGCACCACCTGCTCTTTGAAGTCCTGCAGAAGACAGTGGGTCACCACCAGGACAAGCCTCTGTGGCTAGATGGCCACATGCCTGGAAGCAAGCCTTTTCAGAAGATCCATAAGGCCTCTGGATCCCATACCTTCTGTGAGGAATCAAGGGTACCTCAGGGTACAATATCAAGGCCAATTCTTCCCACTTCAGGCCCTGCCCGGAAATTGGAAATTATCCCCCCGCCCCATGCTACCCACATCTCCAGGGGACTCTTGGCTCATTACTCACCTTGCGTTTGATGTCAAAGGGCAGAGTGATTAGCAGTGAAATGTAGAAGCCCAGCTCCAGGAGGTACCACCAGTACAGGGCCAAATTCAGGGTCTACAGCAGAGTAAGGGAAGATTAGCTATGAAATGTGGGGGTTCCTACCTGAAAGGGACTTGGATGGAGATTCTCTCCAGGTTGCCCAAAACCTAGACACTTGAATGATAGGTGAGCAAAGCATCATTCCCATCCCTGGAGGTAATCAAGAACAGTGGTCTAGGGTAGCTCCTGATCTTATTTTCCTCCCTTTTGACCCCTCTTTCATCCAAAGAAGAATCAAAAATAGAGTTGGGAGTGCAGTGTCCTCACATACAAGAGTCAGAGAAGAATGGGATCTCATGGCCCAGGGAGGATCCATGGACCAGGGAGTTGAGGCATACCTTCAAGTACCAGGAGACCAGGAAAGACTGGCACCATAACCAAAAGAGTTATGGAAAGTTACAAGGACTCAACTTATCTGCCTGGCAGACTAAAGAGGAATGAGGCCTTACATCCCAGAGAAGCTATGAGAGTCAGAGTCTCAAGTACCAAGAATACTAGAAAGACTGGGCCCTCAGCACCAAGACAGGTTATGAAAGGCCAGGCTTCATCACACAGGCAGGTAGGTGGGAAGGAGCCTCATAATCCAAGCAGGTAAGAAGGGTAGGGCCTCATTATACAGGCAATTATTGGGGCTGGGCCTCATCAGCTACACAGCTTGGCTCTTTTGCCTTGACCACAAGAACTGAGCTTCTCCACAGTTCCTGCCACTCACCTGATGTGGGTAATTCTCCCAGCACAATGCCGGTGTCCAGAACCATGACTCCTACGAAGGAACAAAGAATCTCAAGCTCTCCAAAGGCAAAAATCAGCCTCCTCCCTGACTTTTGGGTAATGGGGTTCTGAATTCCCATTACCAAGGCTTCCACAGCCTTCTGGGTACTAATTTCACTCTTCCCTGCTTTTATATTGTATTTTTTATATTTATATTTTACATTTTTCACCATGTAGCACGCATTGTCCTCAAGTTCATGGTCCTTCTGCCTTCAGCTCCTGAGTGTTAAGTCTGATGGTTGGTTTTAATTGCAACCTAACACAATTAAGAATCACCTGGAAAGATGCTCTCAATGAAGGTTTGTCTAAATTATGTTGGTCTATGGGTGTGCCTGTATGAGAGACTTTCTTAATGGGGTTGAAATGGAAGGAACCATCCTGAATGTGGGTAGCACGATTTCATGAGGTGGCCCTTAGACTAGATGAAAAAAAGAGTGAGCCGAACACTGACATGCATGCATTCCTTGCTGTCTATTCCTGATTGTGGATGTAACTAAGTCCCTCAGGCTACCTCCCCTGCTATAACAGATTATACCAGGAACCACGAGCCAAAATATAAAATAAATCCTTTCTCCCTTGAGCTGCTTTTGTTAGGATATGTTATTACAGCAACAGAAAACAAAAACAAAAGCTAGAACAGCATGCTCTTTCCTTCACCACAGCTCAGCCCTCCTCTCTCCTCCCTCGTTTCAGCTCAGCCCTCCCACTCCTCCCCAGCAGATTCATTCACTGCAGATGGCCAGCTCCTGGTGCACAGTAGGTCTTCATTAAGCACCTGTGGATGCTTGTGGATTAGAGGCCTTCACTACTACCCTCAAGTTTACTCACATTGTAGAGGACAGAGGTGCCACCCACGAAGGAACACAGATAGAAGAAAAACCTCCAGCTGCAGAAGAGGAAGAAGTTAGTAAGACAGCTGCCAAAAGAACAGGGTCCAGGACCCAGAGGTGGAGCCTCATCTGACAGGGAGATGGAAAGGGAGTGTGGGAAGGGAAGGACCTCAAGTACCAAGGAGGATAGGAGGGGGAAGCCCCCTCACCCAGACAGGCTAGGAGAGGCAGGGTTTCATCATCTAGGCAGGCTAGGAGGAATGGGGCCTCATCATTAAGACAGACCTTACCTCCCCTGAACCCCACAATTACCAGGCTTCACAGAATTTCTTGGACAAGCAAGGTCGATCCTGGTTCCGACGTCTCCTGAACCAGCGTTGAGTCTGTCGCAGGGTGAGGCCACACTGGGAAGCCAGGAGGGCCATCTGGGTCTGAGAAAGGAGTAATGATGGGGAAGGATTATACAGGCCCAATGCTGGTTTCCTACCCTCTGTCTCTGGTCCCACTTTGATTCCCCACTGAAGCTTAAGATCTTTCCCACAGAGGAAAGAAAGGAGGGGTAAGGTGGCATCTACTTCAGTTCTTGCCTTGACTTCCTGCCTTCACTTTCCTCAGCAATGGACTGTTACCTGAAAGTTTAAGTTGAAATGAACCCTTTCTTCTCCAACTTGCAGTTTGTGTTTGCACTGCAACAAGCAGCAGAATAGGACACTACCCTAGGCAGGCATTCAGCTCTCTGCTCTGTAGAAGCTCTTCTGTACCCAGCCAGGGCACACTGCCATCATTCCCACCTTTCCCGACAGAACCTGACCCAGACCAGGCCAACTGGACTGCCACACCAAGGATGGGAATGGAGGCAGAACCACAGGGCTGCTTCTGACACTCCAGCCACTCCACTGGATTAAAAGCATCTTGTCCCTTCCCAGAACTGGGAAGAAATCTACTCTCCATAATGTGATCCCAGAATCTGTTTGTTGAGTGACCATAAAGTTGATGTCAGAGAAGAGAAGAGGGCTTCATATGCCAGAAAGCATCACAGGGGTAGGACCACAGGGTCCCAAGAAGCCTGGGAGAAAGGAGCAGGGCCTCAAGCCCCAAGAAGCCTAGAGGTGCAGGGACTCATGACCTAGGAAGGCTGGAATGCCAGTTTCAAAACCTGGGGACCCTGAGAAGGATGGGACCTTCAAGTCTCAGGGAGACCAGGAGAGGCATGGCTTCGTGTCCCAGGAAGGCTAAGGAGGGACAATTTTATGCCTGGAGACCTTGAAAGTAAGTTTCCCCCAGGTCCCAAGGAGACCAGGAAGGGCAGGGCCTCATATAATACCCAGGAAGCCTGAAAGGGGCAGGCTCAAGGAGATGAGGAGCATGAACTTGTTTTCAAGAGAAATATGAGGGATGGGGCTTCAAAACCTATGGAACCTGAGGCTAGGAAGGGTAGCCTCATGCTGGGAGAGAAGTAGTTTCAGGCCCCACAAAACTCGGGAAGGATGTGACTAGTTTGCGAGTCTCTGCACAGCGGGAAGGGGTGGGATGTCACAAACCAGCAGACAGAGGAGCAGAGCCTCACATACCAGGGAATCTGTAGATTCAAGCTGAATGTAGGGTGTGTCAGAGGTCCCTGTCCCACACACCACTTCTATGCCTGGTTTCCAGGGCGATCACCATGCAGTTCTCAAGAGGATTTAGAGCTCACCTCCGCTGGACTCTGCTTCATCCTGAGGAAGTATTTCTCCAGCACTGGGTTGGGCTTTATCTTTCTCCTGACTGGATCCGGCACACTCATCCACCGGCTCAGGGGCAAGGCCACAAATCTGAATGTAAGAAAGACAGAACTCAAATGAAGGGATGTGTCAGTAACAGGAGGAAAGTGAGAGGACCTGAGGCTTGAACAAGCCTCATCAATATGTATAGTTCAAATCCATCTGAAAAGAGGGTTTGGAAGCTCAGAACCAAAATGCCCACACAGGCAGGACAGAATTTTTTGCCACTACTCCCAAGCTTAATCCCTCAAGGCCCAAAGAGACCTGTATACTGCATCCGACCAAACCTAAGAAAAGACACTAGCTTTGTCTTCAGGAGAGAGATGTTCAAACCAATTCACCGGGAGCCCAGGTTCCTTCACTCATCCTCAACCAGGTTGAAGTCTTCTCACTAACTGTATCCTGGTGACCTGGGTCTGAGTCTCTCAGCATCAGGCTCCTCAAGGAAGGGGCTGTTAAATCTGATACACTGCCATCCTTCCTGCAGCAGATACCTGGTTCATCAGTACCCACATTGCCCACAGGAGGGTGCCCTAAGACCACAGAGTGAACATCAGCTCTTTAAAGATGTCAACCCCTTCCTTAAGGCCTATCTGAATTGAGCTTCCCAGAATTCCTACAGGCCCAGCTGATCTTATATTCTTAGTCATGTTACTAAATCTTTCTGTGTCTCTATTTCTCCTTCTGTAAAATGGGAGTAATAATAGTACCGTGTCATATATTGGCATCAAGCATTGAGTTAAGGCATACATACATCTTAGAACTGTATATGACAGAGAAGCCTTCAAAAAAGAAGTATGAGAGCTCTGGGGAGATGGTTCACTAAGAGTATTTACCACACAAGCATTGAGTATATAAGTTCAAATTCCCAGCACCCATGCAAAAACCTAGGTGTGGCCATATGCCTGCCTGTAACCTCATCTCTCTGACAGGCTGGGAGAGGAAGATAGGAGGAACACTTAGGGCTTGCTACCCACCAGCCTAGCTCCAGACTCAATCAGGAAAACTATCTGAAGGTACTAAGATAGAGAATGATAAAGGACATCTTGATGTCCCCTGGCCTCTGTATAAACACACATACACCAAATTCACTACACACACACACACACACACACACACACACACACACACTTAAATAAAAATAAATCTCTTTTTAAAAAGAAAGGAAAGTTGTTTAGGTTTAAAACCAGGTACCTCACTGTGTATTTGAAAATGGGGAACCCCCACAGGGCAAGCAAACATACACACACACACATACACACACACCACGAACATGCACACGCATACGCATACTCATGCATACGCACATGCACACTCATGCATATGCATACATGCATACACCCAGCAGGGCTTCACCAGCCATAGCCACAGAATGGCACTCACCTCTCAAAGATGGTGCGCACAACCACCAGGACCAGAGCCACTGGCAAGGCAGCGAAAACGTGGTGAGGGTGGGCGAACACCAGGCCATCACGGTCCTCCAGCTGTGCCCATGTGACATTGGGTGGTAACCAGTATGCCTCCTGCCACAGCAACTCACTCAAGCTGAACGGCATGCTGTGGATACACAATCGGGTAAGCAACTCAACTCAACTCAAAGGTTGTGTGCAGTAGGTGGGGCTGAATCTTCAGAGCCACAGAGCATTCTACTTGAAGAAACTCAGAAGTGAAATACTGGAGAGATGGTTTAGTGGTTTAGAGCACTGGCTGATCTGCCCAAGGACCCACCAGCAGCTAATAACCATCTGCAACTCCAGCCTGAGAGAGCCAATGCCCTCTTCTGACTCCCATAGGCAATGCGCACAATGTGGTGCACAGACATACCTGCAGGCAGCACACCCATGTACAATATGGTGGTCTGAATGAGAACGCCTCCATAGGCTCATATATTTGAATGTTTGGTCCCTAGTTGGTGGACTGTTTAAGAAGAATTAGGAGCTGTGGCCTTGTTGGAGGAGGTATGTCACTAGAGTTGGCAAAGCCCACTCCAGGCCCAGTAGGCTCTCTGCCTACTACTTGCAGGTCAGGATGTAAGCTCTCAGCTACTGCTTCAGTGCCATCTCTGCCTGCTTGCTGCCATGCTCCCCAACTTAGTGACAATGAACTAACCTCTCTGACTGTAAGAGAGGAACTTACAGTAAGCGAGCTCCGATTAAATACCTTCTTTTATAGGTTGTTTTGGCCATAGTATTTCATCACAGCAATAGAACAGTAACTAAGGCACACATTAAAAAAAAAATGAATAATGTTTTTAAAGCCAGGTGAGTGGTATTTCTGGTTTGCGTAAGAAACCATTTTCAGAGTTAGATCCTGGAGGTTCTGACCTATTGCATGGTTAATCCTTGAAGGGCTCATAGTATTAGGGTACAGGAAAAAGTAGGAAGAGCCTTGGGGGTGTCCTTGCGGCTATGTCTTGCCTGAAGCCTTCTTCTAGGGCTTTCTTCTGCTTCCTGGCCACCATGTCTCAAACTGCTCTTCTCCACTATACCCTCCCACTGTGATGTAATGGCACTCAAATAGTAACCCAGAATAAATCTTTTTCCCCTTAAATTATTTATGATAGATGTTTTGTCACAGTGATGAGATTGCTCAACTGAGGTTTGAAATATGCTTGCATGATCTTGGTTTTATTTGGGGTTTTTTTGGGGGGGGAGTCAAGATCATCACCCTTGGCTGCATAGTGAGTTTGAGGCCATCCTGGGCTATATAAGACCCTAAATCAGGAGAAAAATCAACTTCACAATGGCAGGAAAGAAATAACAAATCAATAATGAAAACTGTGGGTATCACTCAGTAAAATACTTGCCTAAAACACAGGAGGGTCAAGTTTAATCCTCAGTGCCCCCTCCTCTTCTCCCTCTCCAAAACACAAAAGAACTTCACATGCACACTAGCACATACTGTTGTCTACACAAAATGCTATCAACATAAAATTCAAAATTAGGCCAAATAAATCTATGCTGCTAAGGTTGGTTGGCTTCCTGTGGCTACTCTTTGCAAACTGGTTGTCTGGCAGTTCTATATTTAGGTCAGTAGTTCCAAATGGATCTATCTCACTGGGTTCAAATCAAGGTGCCAAGTTGGCCTCCCCTGGAGACTCCTGGGAGAATCTGAATAATGCCTTTCCCAGCAACAAAACTCAAAATTCTACATTTGGGCTATACCCCCAGCTCATTCTAAGCAGCCACTCTTGAGAAAGTAAGGTGAAGGG
This sequence comes from Mastomys coucha, assembly GCF_008632895.1. Taxonomy (NCBI): domain Eukaryota; kingdom Metazoa; phylum Chordata; class Mammalia; order Rodentia; family Muridae; genus Mastomys; species Mastomys coucha. Next base: position 147,415,959 of record NW_022196905.1, on the reverse strand, counting down.
CTTCAGGATTCCTCAGTTTCCACTTTTTCTTTGAAACTCAGCTCCATCTCCTCACATCTCATATGTTCAGTCTGAAAAACGAGTACAACAGATCCCTACATTACTGGGGAATGGAGTGGAGGTGGGAACAGGAGGTTCCATCCTGGTTGATTTAATTCCTGACTCAGCCATTTACCAATTATGTAACCTTGGGAGTAGATGCCTTCCTTGCTCTCTCTGTGAGTCAGTTTTCTCATCTGTAACTGGCATCCACAATAGTTCATTCCTAGTAGGAGACTGAAAATGATGCCTACAGTGGTGTGACTATGAGTAACAGTGTTAGTAATGATTTGAGGTAGGGAAGTGGTTTGAGAAAGACTGAGGGGGGTCACTGGTATGTGGCAGCTTCTGGATGATTCTTTGTGTTGTGGGTGGTATATGCATACATGGGCAAGTCCATGAGCTTTGCATGTACATGTGGAGCCCAGAGACAGACACTAGGTATCTTCCTAAATTATTTTCCACTTTATTTTTTTGAGACAGGGTCTCTAGCTGTACCTATAGCTTACAAGCTGGCTGGACTGCCCAGTGAGTACCCAGGATCCTCCTGTCTCTAATCCCCAGCACTGGTATCAGAGGCATTTCTGTGAGTGTCTTCTTGCTTGCATAGCAAATGCTTTACTCACAAGGCAGTGGATGCTTTTCTCCTTTACGCCCCACCCCCAGGTCCCCACAACCCCAGTTCTGAGAGTGGAACCTAGCACTCTACCACTAAGACATGACCCTAGCCCCTCACTGAGAGATTCTAGAAAGGGCTTTTACCACTGAATCACACTCCCAGATCCACTATGGTAGATTCTAAGCATGTGCTCTACTGACAAACCATCCCCCTCCCCAGCCTCTTATTAGAGTATCCTAGGCAGGTCCAGCCCTCCTGGTAGATTCTAGGTAAGAACTCTACAGCTGAGCTATACAATTCCAGCTCCTTACTGGACAATGCTACGAATATATGATCTACTGCTGAGCCACATCCCAACACTTAGCTTTAAAGGAGAAAATCTTGCCCAGCCTTGCCTCCACTTCCCAAATGCTGAGATAAAGGGCATACATCACTACACCTGGTATAATAAGATTACTATTATATTTGCAGTGCTGGGGTAGGTCCTATAGCCCCTCAGATGCTAGTCAAGCACTCACCAGTGAGCCACCCCCACCACACCACAAACGCAGCCCCTGGTTTTAAAGTCAGGGTCTCCCTAAGTAATCCAGGATATCTTGGCATTCAAAATCCTCCTGCCTCTGTCTCCCCAGTTCTGGAACAGAAAGTATATGCATCACCACAGGTTTTCTAGATGATTCCTAGGCAGTTCCCAGCAGGTTCATGCTACCTAGAAACCCTCCTGACCTCCATTGTCCTTCCCTTAAATCCTGTGCCTTGTGCTCAAGCTGGGGTAGGCCAGAGCAGCCTACAGGGCAAATGAACGTGAGCGAGGTCAACCAAAGAGTCAGTGTAGGTTGCTGAGCCAACATGTCCAGTCTCGACCTTTATTATCATCAAGGCCCTCCTACCCCTGTGTTTCTCCCTCCTCCCTCAGCTTGCCAGCTCTTTGAAGCCCAGCTGGCTCCTCTCCCAGCCAGGCCCCTGCCACCTGGAACTCAGCTGATAATCCCTCTTACTGACTAAAAATATCCCTGTATGCGAGGAGAGAGAGACCAGGGCTTTGTGCTGAGGGGCCCAGAGTAGGGACCAGCTAAGCTGAGGAGAGAGGCAGGGAGGAGGGGAGAAAAGAAAGGCAAGGGAAGTGAAGAAAGGAGCTAAATATCCTACCCTGCCCTGCCCATGGTGGGGGTTGGGGGTGCTGTGTGTTTAAGTTTTATCCTAGCTGTTCTGCAAGTCCCATTGTAACCAGCCTAACAGGGATAATAAACACACTCTAAACACTTGAGTCTCTTTTTGGCTATCAGAGTATTGAAACAATGAGCCCCAAGAAACTGGAATTCCCCCCACCCCAGGACCCTCCAGCTGGGAGAGAAGAAAGTCTAAAGCCTGGGCCAACAGAGGGGAACTCTCTCCAGGAATGAGCTTTCACACTGTGCCAACAACTGCTCAGACCACCTCACTGGAGACACGGAACCTGGACAGCACTGGTCCAGACCACACCTTGACTGAGATGGCTTAGACATCTGTAACTCTGGCCTCTACTTAACTCTTTACCTCCCTTCAGGACCCCAAACATAGATTCGGGAGAATCTCTAAATGTCTTTGTCCTGCTTCACGCTGTAGTCACGTTGAGTACACCTCCTGCTTTTCTCTATTAATCTGGATGTTCTAATTGACATAAGGGAGATAAGTGGCCAAATCTGTCTTGTTGGAGCACAAGCTGTCACCCCAAATCCTGTCATACCAGTACCCCTCATCAGCCATCAGAACTTTGCAGGGGGCAGGGATTGCTTTGTTTTGTTTTCTGTCTTCCTGAAAACAAGATTATGGGAAAGTAAATCAATCAAGACCTCACTGACACATTTACTCACGGGAGGACCATTCCTCCCTGGGGTCACCTGATTCTTGCAGACAGGCCCAGACCTTACTTAACACACCAGGGGCTCTCACAAGATGAGGGGAGTGTTTTCGGATTGCTAAAGCCAGTCCTGCACTAGAGTCCTAGCTGTCCTTTCCAAATGGCTCTGGCTCCCCCAGGGCAATCTGGGAGTGCTGATGACCAGACATACACCTCACAAAGATCCTAAGGAAGGCCTTAAGTCTAAGACTCTGCCTTGCCCCAGCCCCACAGAGGTTGCTACAATTCTGCCCTCCCCACTTGGACCCTGATCATCCCCCTCCCGATTCAATTCTCAATAAGGCAGCTTGTTGAGCTTCTCCTTCCCCTTACCTTGTTCATAGCCCAGGCCCTCGATGGCTGGGAGCACTTGTTGCTAAGCCTCCTCAAGGTGGAGGAGAGAGCCAACTGCTTACTGCAAGCTGTCAGCTGCGTGGCACACGTGTGTGCACATGCACACAGACATTTTTAAAAATTGGTTTAAATGTCAATGCTAGAAGCTGGATGTGGCATACATCTGTCATCATAGCCCTTGGAAAGCATAGGCAGGAAAAATACAAGTTCCAGGTCAGCAACTTGGCCTATATTTTGAAAAGAAAGGATGGGGATATGGCTCAAATGGGAGAGTGATTACCCAGCATGCACGAGGTTCTCATTTCCAGCCCCAGCACTTCACAGGAGTTGTAATGCATGGCTGCAATCCCTACATTTAGGAGATGGAGGCAGATGGGTCAGAAGTTAAAGACCACCATTGGGTTTGGAGTTTGAGGGCAGTCCATGCTATATCAGACTTTGCTTCAAAACAATAAAAATTAAAACAGGATGGTAAGATGGCTCAGGAAGTAAAGGGCGTGCCACTAAGTCTGATGACCTGGGTGCAATTGCTGAGACTGGAATGATGGAAAGGGAGCACTAGCCCCTCAAGTTGTATTGTGACCTCGGCGTGTACTCTGTGACATGTGTTTGCCCACACAGGCACAAAAGTACATACAAAAGAACAGAATGTAAAACATGAAATGGAATGGAAAAGGTTGTTTAGTATCACAATATATTGAGTTTCAAATTTTTTAGTGAAGTGCTGAAGAAGGCTCACTCATTAAGATCACTGACTGCTGTTGCAGAGGACCCAGGGTCAATGCCCAGCACCCTCCTCTTGCTAAGGACCCAGGTTCAATGCCCAGCACCCACTTCTTGCAGAGGACCCAGATTCAATGCCCAGCACCCACCTCTTGCAGAGGACCCAGGTTCAATTCCCAGCACCCACACATGGCAGGCCCCTCCTGCTCTGTCAGTCCAGTTCTAGTGGATCTGGTGCCCTCCCCTGGCCTCTGTGGGCACTACACATACACGGTACACAGACATAAATGCAAACAAAACACCCATACATATAGAAGTGAAGGTTAAAAAAAAAAACAAAGAAGGTTAAAAAACAAAAAACAAAAAACTTTTAAGTGTTTTAGTGAAACATATTCCTCAGGCATTTGCAAGTCAACTATGTTTTAACCTTCTCTACTCAACTCACTTCTCACCACTCTCGAAGAGTCTCTGACCAAATCCAACATAGCCACTGTGAGCCCAGGTTTTGGCTCTGCTCCTATCCTTCACACCTTAATTGATGAGTGTGATGTGCCTTTTGACTGCTGGACCACTTGAAACTTTCTCCCATGGTGACTTGGATTATAAAGTCACCCAAAAGCATTTGTGTTGAGGGCTTGATACCTGATACATCAGTGCAAGGGAGGCTGTTAGATATAGCTGGATCATGATGGCTTTGGACTCACAAAAAATTGACACACCGATGGAGTCAAAGCTTAATGGGCACTGAGAGCACTAGAAACTTAGCAGATGTGGCAACAAAAAAGCAGGTCACTGGTGAAGAGATTATCTCTCTCATCTCTATCTTTCTCTGTATCTCTTTACCTATCTCCCCCCTTTCCTCCTCACTCTCCCTCCTTCATCTCTCCTTCCACTTCCTACTGTCACTTTCTATCCTGTCTCCTTCCTCCCTTCTCCTTCCTCTCTCCTCTTTCTCCCTCTTCACTGTCTCTCCCCTCCACCACTCTTTCCTCTCTGCCTCTTCCCCCTCTGGCTCTCCTCATCTCTCTTTCCTCTTCTTTTCTCCACAGTTCTCCCTCCCCCTCTCTTCCTCTCTTCTCTGTCCTTTGCTCTCCCCTTCCTCCACCTTCCCCCTTTGCCCTGGACCCCATGAGGGGAGCAGTCTGCTCTGTCCCATAGGTCTGGATGCTCTGCTTCATAACAAGCTAGGAATGGTGACCTCTGAAACCAACACCCATCACTTCACTCTCACCACCAACACTTCCATGGGGCTTGGAATGAACATGGCTGGGTCTGGGTGCCCGCACAAATAGCATTTCCCCAGGGATACCAGCAAGTTACTTGGGAACAGTTGGATATGGTGGGGTGGATCTGTCCTCCCAGTACTTGGGAGCTATAAGGCAGGAGGATAGTAAGTTCGAGGCCAGCCTAGGCTACATAGTGAGAGCCTGGGGAGGGCACAGAGGGGAAGAATAGAAGGAGAAAGAGGAAGGGAAGGAAGAAATGAAAAAGAAGGGAGTATGGGAAGGGAAAGAAATTTAAAATTAAAAAAAAAGAAAAACAAGAAAACTATGTGTTTAAAATTTGTAGTTGTATACACATGCACACCTTTACACCTTTGTTTTTTGTTTGTTATTTTGTTTTGTTTTGTTTTGTTTGGAGGATGGAGTGAGACAAGGTCTCATTGTGACTTCAATGAACCCAGGTGACTTCAGATTCACTATATAACTGAGACTGCCCTTAAACTCCTGATTCTTCTGCCTCTACCTTCCAAATATTGGAACGGCACAGGCATGCAACACCACTTCCAACACAATCTAATTTATGTTGACATATATCAAAGCCCATGAAGTCATTACCTCAATCATGATAATGAACACATCCATCCCTTCCCAAAACATTCTTGTGTTCCTTTGGAGTCCCTCCTCCCTCCTACTAGAAGCAGTCTTGATGTGCAACACTTGGGGTAAGAAATCTCTAAGATTCCATAGTATAAGATATCACAGGAAATTTAAAAGGAGGAGAAAGATACAGTTTGGATAAATCCTGGAGAAATTATAGTAAGTGAAAGAAAGTAAGACAAATCCTGCCACGATTCCAATGATAAGGGGTCTCTAGGCAGTCAAATTCAAGGGCAGAAGGACTTGGGACATGGCTCAGTGAGTAAAATATTTACTGTGCTAGAATCCCAGAACCCAAATAAAATCAGGCATGGAGAAGAAAGACAGGATCCCTAGAGCTGGCTGGCCAGTCAGTCTAGCTTGGCCAGGGAGCTCTGAGTTCAGTGTAAGTCTTTAAAAACTAGATGAAGAGCAACTGAGGACACCTGATGCATGACATCAACTTCTGATCTTAACATGCATGCATGCATGTAAGTGTGTGTGCTCGAGTGAGAGCGGGCGTGTGTGTGTGTGTGTGTGTGTGTGTGTATAAAATAGAGATTTCCATAGCTTGGCAGGGAAGAGGGAGAACTGGGAGGTTAATATTTAATGATCATAGTTTGAATTGTGCAATATGAAAACATTCTGTAAACTGAGGGCACAGCTATGTGAATAAACTAGGAATGCCAAATTGCGCACTTAAAATAGTTAAGGTGGGTAACTTCTGCATGTAGTTCATCACAATTATTTGTTTTAATTAACAAAAATTACCCAAAGCTAGGTAAAATGACAGGGGAGATAAACGAGTTATGATGTCTGGTGTGGGCAGATCAAAGAGTTTAAAAAAAAAAAAAAAACAAAATCAAAACACAGGAAGTCACTAATGACAAACTTTCTAATCTATGTAATGGAAAACCACCAACACAGTTCAGCTGGGGTAATGGTAGAGGAAGCCGCATCAGACTTGCATATGTTAATGGTAAATTGTAGGCAAAGTATAAAAGGACTACTGAATCAGGTGAGGCTGCAGTGTGCCAAGAAATAAAGCCACAAGGGAACCTGACACAGAAAATAGCAAGTTCCAGGACAGCCTGGATTACAGAATGAGTTCACTAATAGAGGAATCCACTAGTATGGAACTAAATGTGAACATTTGCCTAATCTACATGCATGGTTAAATGTGAACACTTATCCAATACACAGAGAAGCCTGGAAGATATCCCCAGCATCACAAAATTATTATCACTATTATTAAATGTTTTGGGAAAAAACAGAACCTAAAAATTCTAGTCCTTTGAAGCTATTTAAATTTTATTTTTTAATTATAAAAATTTAATAAATCTTAATTTTTTGTTTGTTTGTTTGTTTTTGTTTTTTGAGACAGGGTTTCTCTGTGTAGCCCTGTGTCCTGGGACTCACTCTGTAGACCAGGCTGGCCTCAAACTTAGAAATCCACTGCCTCTGCCTCCCAAGTGCTGGGATTAAAGGTGTGTACCACCACTGCCTGGCATAAATCTTAATTTAAGATAGAGTCTTGCAATGTGCCCTGGTTAGTCTGAAACTTATTATGGAGGCTGCAGTGGCCTCAAGTTCTCACTATTTCTGCTTCAGCATCTCAAAAGCAAGTGGCTACTTAAAGTTAAACCAGTTTGTGCTGGAGGCATACACCAGGTTGTAAATTTCATTTCCAATAAAACACACGTATGCATGCACACACTTCCCAGAACTCATATAAAAGTTGGGCATGACAGCATGCATCTGTAATTCTAGCACTGGGGAACAGAAACAAGTGACTTTCTGGACAAGCCAGATGGTCAGTCTAGCCAAACTGGTAAGCTCCAGATTCAGTGAAAGAACTTGTCTCAAAACAGTAAGGTGCAGAGCAATAAAGGAGTTCTCTTGACGCTGACCCCTGACCGCCACACCTATGTGTATGCATGTACACACACTCACACACCCCACATGTGCAGTTCCTTGGTCTTACCAGTTATATACATATACAAACATACTCCACTGCCACATATGGGTAGCATTCACTATGCCTGCCAATGTTGATATAAGAGGTTTCCATCATCATACAACATGATACTAGATTGGACTATTCTAGACAGTGACCAGATCTAGAAATGAGTTAAATGAAGTTGCAAATGCCTATACTCCAGCACTCAGGAAACTAAAGCAGGAAAATCATGATGAGTTACAGGATGCACAACAAGACCCTGTCTACTAGAAAGGGAAAAATAAGAAGAAAGAGAGGAAGTGAAAAGGGCAGGGGACAGGGAAGGAAGATCCAATTTGTGTTTTACATTTTTTACCATTATGTAAGAATATATAGGGGCCGTCACAATAGCTCTTCAGGTAAAGGTGATTGCTGCCAAGCCTGATGCCCTGAGTTCAATCCCTAGAATTCATGATGGAAAGAGAAAAGCTGACTCTGAAAGGTTCTACCAGAGAGAGGACTGTAACATACTTCTTGCACCCATACACAATACAACAAAAATGTTTAAAAAGCTAAACATGTATAGATTCTGGATAACTTTTAGGATGTCAAAAGGTCTCTCACACATGCACATAGATTTAGAATACTAGAGGGTGAAGGAAAAAAAAAATCAAGGGAATGTGGCTTAATTGGCACAACACTGGTCCAACATGCATAAAATGCTAGTTTCCATCCCCAGTGCTAAATAAAGCCAGCTGAAGGGGTGAAAGCCTTGTTATCCAGAACTTGGGAGGTAGAGGCAGGAGAATCAGAAATGTGTCTCAAAGAGAGAAAGAAAGGAAGAGAGAAAGGAAGAGAGAAACAAAGAAAGGAAGGAAGGAAGGAAGGAAGAAAGGAAGGGAGGGAGGGAGGGAGGAAGGAAGGAAGGAAGGAAGAAAGAAAGAAAGAAAGAAAGAAAGAAAGAAAGAAAGAAAGAAAGAAAGAAAGACACACAGACAGACAGGCTGGGAGGTGGCTCAAAGGATAATGTTCTTATTGCAACGAGATAGGACTGGGGTTTGGATCGCCAACACCCATATAAAGCCAAAAGTGTCAGTAGGTATCTATAATCCCAGGACTCCTGCATTAATATGGGAGGTTCTATGGAAGCTCATGGGTCACTCAGCCTGACATACTCATCAAAGGACACAGACAGCCTGCCTCTATCATGGAAGGCAATAGTTACCCTTTGATCTTTACATGTGCATGATGCCCTTTTCTGATCCATCTCATTTAAATCCTTACCATAGGACTATGAGGTCATTATTACCCAGCTTCTCCTAGGGAGTGGGCTACAGTTGTGCAAACCAGGAAGTGGAGGCATCCTCTGCTACATAGTACCATCTAAGAGCCAGGTGTGGCAGTGTGTGCCAGGGATCCCAGTATGTGAACACAAGAATCCCGGGACCTCACTGAAGAACCAATCTTGGTGAACTAGAGAGCTGCAAGTGAGGGGACAACCTGTCTCAAAAATAAATAAATAAATAAATAAATAAGGTGGAGAGCAACTAAGAAAACTACCCAATCTTTACCCCTGGGTTCCACATGTCTATGTGTACACAGGCACACAAATACATAATGGGAAGTAAAATAAATTTTTGAAGAAATAAGAAAAAGATGGCCAGGCGGTGGTGGCATATACCTTTAATCCCAGCACTTGGGAGTCAGAGGCAGGCAGATTTCTGAGATCAAGGCCAGCCTGGTCTACAGAGTGAGTTCCAGGACAGCAGGGATATACAGAGAAATAAAAGAGTGAGAGAGAGAGAGAAAGAGAGAGAGAGAGAGAGAGAGAGAGAGAGAGAGAGAAAGGAGGGAAGGAAGGAAGGAAGGAGGGAAGGAAGGAGGGAAGGAAGGAGGAAGGAAGGAGGCAAGGAAGGAGGAAGGAAGGAGGGAAGGAAGGAGGGAAGGAAGGAGGGAAGGAAGGAAAAGAAAAGAAGAGAAAAAGATAATTGAGACATTCCCCTGGGCAGGGAGCCTGAACAATGCTAAAAAGCTCACCCTGGTGGTGGGGTACAGAAGAGCTGTCAGTATAGTGCTGCATGGCCCAGGTGGGCAGACCACACCAGAGAAGACCCCTGCAGGGTGCGACACAGCAAGGATGGGACATAACACTCCTGACACCACTCCTCAGATGACCTGACACCCAGAAACCCAGGGTGACACTAAATGAACAAGGAAGTGGTAGAGAAATGGAAGAGAAAGAGAATCATAACAAAGAGATGCATAACTGGAGTCTCAAGGGTAGTGAGGAACAGCCTGATATGAGTAGCCAGTGATGCCACCTAAGGGCATGGTGAAGTCTTGGCCTGTGCTGCCACTGAGGGCCATGTCTGGGTCTATGGCCCTGCAACCGCAGAGATCTGTTACCACCAAAGGCCAGGCAGATGTCCCTGGTCTGGGCTGCCTAGGGCCATGTTGAAATCTGAAGGCTTTGCAGAACTGGCCCTACCCCTCACCTGGGCATCATGGGAAAGCTAGCCCAGAAGGTGTAAGAGCTGCTCCTGCTCCTTATCAGCTGCAATACTCAGGAGACCAGGCCCACACCTCGCCCAGGAAACATAGTAGAGCTGTCCCTGATTGTGGGAGTTACCAGTAAGCCCAAGGGTGTAAGGATGAAAGAGTTGGACCTGCCACGAGTCTGCTATGTGGTGGTGTAGACAAGGGAGAGATGCCCCACCATCACCTCATCACTCACCACCTAGGTCAAATGGGAAAGCTGACCCCAGGGTCATGAAATCCAGAGAGCTAGCCCTACCCCTCACCAGCTTCAGCACCAGGGATAATATGTCCTGCAACTTGCCTGGGCAACACAGTAGAGGTGACCATGCTTGCAGGGGCGCAGGTGAACCGACCCCAAGGGCATGAGAGTGGGAAAGCTGGCTCTTCCCCTCGACATCTGAGGCACTGGATAAGTTAGCTGTGGCAGTGCTAAAGAGCTCACCCTGGTGGTGTGGGTACAGAAGAGCTGTCAGACTGACCAGTTCAGCTACCACACAGGCCCAGATCCAGGGCTTTGAGTTGGTATGCCCCTATATCTATCCCATCAGTGAACTGCTGGAGCACATGAAGGAGCTGGTTCTACAGATCCAAACTGCAGGATCTCCATGACACAGGTCAACAAAAGGATACTGGACAGGAGTCACAAGTGGATCCAATATTGACAGTATAGAAGCCAGAGGCCTGGAATCAGACCAATGACTCCTTGCAATTAACATTTGCAAGCAAAAAAGTATGGAAGGAGGGGTATACTGTGGGACACGCTGTGTCACAGTATTGCTTCCACAATGAGATTCTTTTTTGTTTTTGTTTTTGTTTTCCCCTTTTGGGGCAGAAGTTGCAAGGGCAGGGATGAGAGGATGGGGAGATGAGTAGGAATGGGGTATATGATGTGAGTTCACAAAGAATCAATAGAAAGTTTTAAAAAAAAAGAAACAAAGGTTTGTTGGTTTGTTTTGGTAGGTTGCTTGATATTTACTACATCTGTCTGTTTGTTTATTGGCACTCATGGCCCTCAGCATTTATGAGGAGGTCAAAGGACACCCTATAAAAATCTAAACTCTCTTTCCACCATGTGGGCTCTGGGGATCAAACTCAGATTGTCAGGCTTAGCAGCAAATTGCTGTACCTGCTGAGCCATCTCAACGACCCTGTTTCTTTGTTTTGAGAGAGGATCTCTGTAACTCAGACTAGTCACAAAGCTGTGAGCATCCTGCTTCAGCCTCTTGAGTGCTGTGATAGATAGCATGTGAACCACTATAGCCAGCTGGGAAGCAAGTAGTATTTTTCATGTGTCTACCCTACAGTAAAGACCTTGCCTTCCACCAGGGTCTTCCATGACACTTTCCCACCGAGGTCATTCCCAGTGCAAATTCCTTGCCCAGGGTTTATGGCCTTTAGCAGGACATCTATCTATACCTGCTTCCAAGAACCGCAACCTTCTTGTTCACCTCCTCTCAGGTACTCTGGCTCCAATCCATGCTGTTTTCTTTACCTTTGTCCTCAGATCATGCTCACCTTGGATCTCTTGTCATTGCCAGCCCCCCCTACCCCCCACTCCCCACCCCTCACCCCCGAGAAACCTCACCTACACAGAAGCTATGTTCAGCACATTCACACCACAAATTTCCAGATTTCTCTGTCAAGGTCAAACCTATATATCCAACATTATCTCATCATTTCTCATCCAGATATGTCAGCCCAAGTCATCCCACCACTACACTTGCTTTGTTTTTTACTCAGGACTGGTGAGCCAAGCATCTAACATCTACTCAAGAATGGCTGTAGCTCAGCTGGTAGGGCATGTAACTGGCATGCATAAAGCCCTGAGTTCCACCCTCACCACCTGTACAAACCAGGCATGGTCATGCCTGTCACCCCAGTACTCAGAGGAAGAAGGAGGATTAGGAGTTCAAGATCATCTTCAACTACAATACATAAAGAGTTTGACATTATCCTGGGTTACAGGATATCCTGTCCCAGAAAAGAAGCGGGTAGGGAGAAACAGGCATCTGCAATACTCCAAATACCACCCTACACCTGCCCTGTCCACACGTGGCCCTGGGACTGTGTCCACAATTCCATAACTACCCCTTCCACCCTACATCCTGTTGCCATGCTTTCTTAACTGAATCATTTTGTGACTGCTGGGTTTCTCCCTCACTAGTGCCCTAAAAAAAATATAACCACCCACTCATAAACTGGAACACCCAAAAGTCTCAAGGCAAAGCAAACCTAGCAAACCCTACCATATAGCTACATCCCAGAAGTCTATTATCGGGGTTTTTTATTATTTGTTTGCTTGCTTGTTTGTTGCACACTTATGCATGGGTGCAGACTTTAGTATGTATGTGGAGATCAGAGGACAACTTTCAGGAGTCACTTCTCTTTCTACAACATGAGTCCCAGGGATCGAACTCAGATCTTCAGGATGAGCAGCAATCACTGTTACCCTCTGAACCATCTCAAGACACCACGAAGTAGGTGAATCATGAAAGCATGGGCACGAGGGCTGGCCAATTGGAATAAGAGCACACCACGCGGACCATGACAAATTGTAACTCAGGGTCATTGACAGGAAAGTAGACAAAATAGCAATAGAGAGTTGGTATCTGCCCAGCTCTAATGTATTCATTATAATGTAATTATAATGACTGCATAAATGTAAAGGTTTTGTCTTTTATCCGGGAAATGAATGATCAAAGACAGGGTTAAAAAACCCCAATATTAATTTTAACCACAACACTGCATACTGTATTCTCACATTCCCCCTTTCTCTCTCCCCCACCTGTGTGTGTGTGTGTGTGTGTGTGTGTGTGTGTGTGTGTGTGTGTGTGCTTCCAAACTTGCCATCTTCTTGCCTCATCCTCCCAAGGCATGCACCAACACACATTGTTTTGTTTTGTTTTGTTTTGTTTTGGTTGTGGTTTGCTGTATCGCAGACTGGCCTCCCTATACAGCCAAAGGTGATCTTGAACTTGTCATCCTTCTCTTCTAAGTGCTGAGATAGAGGCATACACCACCCTGCTCAGAGTCGAAAACAGGGTTTTTTATATGTTAGGCAAGCATTCTACCAACTGAGCTACATCCTCTGCCCAATAGCTCTTATTTTAAAAGTCTCTTTATTAAAACAAGAAGCCACATGGAATAACTAACTATTCATATTACAAATAGACTCACCTCCTGCTAAATGTCCTAGGGTGCCTCTAGGTCATTAAGTGACACATGACTGCATGTTTATTTTCAAAAGAGAATTCCCTTTCCTTCCTCAGCAAACCAGCATCTGC
>NW_022196905.1:147394216-147402715 GCF_008632895.1 Mastomys coucha | reverse complement strand
CAAAATACAAAATCACCTTCTATCCTGATGCTGCTGGTTCATGAGGTGGTGGCAAGTGGCCACAGCTGGAATCATTTAGGTTCAATTTAGTTTCAGTTTTGTTGTTGTTGTTAATATTGTTGGGTTTTTTGTTTTTGTTTTGTTTGTGGTACTAGAACCCATAACCTCATATGTTCTAGACAAGCATCCTACCAGTGAGCCACACCCCGAACCCCTCACTGGAAGATGCTAGGCAGGTGCTCTACTACTGAGCTATATCCCCAGTCTCTTTTATTGCTTATTTTGAGACATGTCTTACTAAATTTCCTAGGCTAGCCTTAGGCTATGATCCTCATACCTCTGGCTCCAAAATACCTAGGATAGCAGGTCTATGCTACCATGCCTGTAGCTGGTTTTTTTTCTTCTCATTTTGCTTTTATTACATATTTATTTTGTTTTTAATTATTTATACATATACATACTCATACACACTCATATACATATATGTGCACATAAGTGCAAGTGCCTGAAAAAGCCAGGAGAGGCATTAGATTCTCTGGAGCTGGAGTTCTAAGAGTTTGTGAGCCACCTGAGTGCTGCTGGGAACCAAATCCTCTGTAAGAGTAGGATCAGTTTTTAACAGGTAAGCCATCTCTCCAGCCCCAGGCTTGTCACATTTTAAAGAGACACCAGCATCTATGTTGCCTGTGACCCTGTATCAAGGGAAGAAAGCAGAAAGGAGCATTGCAGTGAAAAATACCCATATAGTATATGGGTTGCCCTCCAGGTGTTATAGACTTTGTGGGAACACCCTATGGAGACAGAGGTAGCAAATGGACACAGGACACAGGGCACATGTCCTTCTTCTAGATTGGATGGATGGGCTGAGGTTCCTTCCCAGCGCTATAGCTAAAAAAGCTATAGCACAAACACACACTCAGGGGTGGGGGAGAAGGAGGGGGAGCATGTGAAAATACAGTATATAGTCTTATAGTTAAAATTGGTATTAATTGGGATTTTTTACCCTCTTAATGAACCAGAGGTGTAAAACTCACTGGTGGTAGCAGGAAGGCCGAGGAAGCCCACTCTGGACCTACCCATCCTTCCTTCACCAATCCAATAGCAGCTCATAGCTCAAACCTATCCATCCCTTCTGATGACGAGCCTGAAGGTTTCTCATAACTCCTGACCTGCCAGTTTGAGGTCTCCATGGTTACCTGGCTCCACCTACCACCCCACCCAACCCCACTGATCATCATCTTGACTCTATGGTTCTCAGCCTGTGTCCTTAGATTCCCAAGATCCAATCAAACTTCAGACACAGCACCTTGGGCAGTTATATGACTCAAGGCCTTTGCCTTGGCCATTCCCTCCACTGAGTCCTTCAGTTACCATTTCCATTGTCTGATTGCAGGCCCTGCTGACCTTGCAAGTGAGACGTTTTCCAGCAACTGCTTCCAAGAAGCCTCCAGGATTCCCAGGCTTGCTCAGGGGATTCATCATGTCTCCAGGGACTGCAGTGCCTCTGCTGGGACTAGATTACTCTGGCTTACAACTACTTCCCCATAGGATCGGGCTAAGAAGGTAGCAAACGAATCCAATTCCTACCATAATGGTTAATTTTGGTTGCCAATTTGACCAGATTATGGGGTCAGCTAAGATATATGCCTCTTAGACTCAGTTGAAGGTATCCCCTGAGAGAATTAACCGAAGACAGAGGACCCCCACCTCCACCCCAAGTGTGGGCAGCATCTTCTGATGGCAGCCTAGATATAAAGAAGTCTTCGAGGAAACTAGGACTTCTTTTGCCTGTTGGTCTTCACTGACTCCTGGTGAATGCATCTATTTTGCTGCTGCCACTGCACCTACCATCCTATGCTAACACTAGAACTCAGCTCCTTTGACTTTCCATTGGAGACTAGAGACTCTCCAAGAACTGTTCAGGCCTTCAGTACCTAACTGGACAGCTGAGCTACCTAACCTGTAGGACTGACCAGCTACGGAGTTCTCACCCACTCCAACATGCAGGCAGCCACCCTTGGACTGCCCAGTGTACGTCATGTGAGCATACCTAACAAATCCCCTCTGTAATATATACTAAGTCTATCGGTTCTGTTCCTCTAGAGAGGCAGTACTCAACAAGTGGGTCACAACCCCCACAGGGATCACATACCAGATATCCTGCACGTCAGATATTTATATTACAATTCATATTGGTAGCAAAATTACAGTTACGAAGTAGTAACAAAATATTTTTATGGTTGAGAGTCACCAGAGCATGAGGAACTGTATTGAAGGGTCACAGCATTAGGAAGGTTGTGAACCACTGCTCTATTGACTCTTAACACAGTATCTATTGCTGGCTCCAAATCCAGCTTCAGCCTAAATAGCACCTTTCGAGAAAGACCTACACCAAACAAAATAGAGGAAGCCCCTTCATTCTCAGACAGAGTCTGGAAAAAAGAAAATGCAGGAAAATCTAAATGTTCTGCTTCAGTGTTTGAGGTCAGGAAAGTCTGACAACACAAGACTCATCCCCAAGTCCTTTGGCCTCCACCTGTGTCTCCAAGAAGACACAGCTGAGATTTCTGTTGAAGACTGGTTGCTTCTATCATCTTGTAGCTTGCTGGAGAAACTGAGGCACAGAATCACTGATGATCATGATGGAGGAAGTAGAAAGCTAAGAATCAGAAGGTAAGCTTACCTGTTTTATGAACCTGTACCCAAACTGAGCCTCATCTTAACATCCTGCCTGATCTCTACTTAGGCTGTATCCAAAATACCTGGATGCCTAGCATCATTTGATCAACAACACTTACTTGGTATACCACGCATCAGGTACTGGCCTACACACTGGAGTCTCCACAGGGGACTGAGCAAACTGTTTTGCTAACTCAGGAATTCATGTTTTTAAAAGAGTGAGGGAGAGATACATAGTATATTTTGTTAATTATTCGTTTCATTATATCAGGCCGCAACCAGTCTTGTGGAGAGAAGAAAGAATAAGGCAGGGAGGGGAATGTGAAGAGGGATACAGAGGCTGCATTTGAAAGACAGAGGTCAGAGGAGATGGTTCAGTCAGTAAAGTATATTCCACAAGTATGAGGGCCTGAGTTTGAGCTCCAGAACCCAAATTTTAAAAAGGAAGTCAGGCCTGGGAGTACACACTTATAATCCCAGAACCTGAGAGGCAGAGACAAAGGCCCTATCCCTGGGGCTTGCTGGCCAGCCAGCCTAGCCTAATTGGAAAATGTCAGGTCCCAGTAAGAGGTCCTGTCTCAATAAAGGTGAATGGCTCCTAAGAAAGGACACTTAAAGAGTGTCTTCTGCCCTCCACAAGTGCTTACAGTGACATGCACACACAAAGAAAGGAGGGAAAGAAAGAAGAGTAAAGAAAAAGGGGGAGACAGAAAGAAAAAAGAAAACACAACCAGACATTGGTCTGGAAAACCTCCTTGAGATGGTAACATTTTAAGTGCAGGAGCCGAGAGGAGAAACAGGTCATTCTAGCCAGAATTAACAGCCAGTCCAAAGGCCTGAGATACATAGAAAGTGGCATGGCCACAGCAGAGGCAATACTGGTTAGAAGTGACAAGAGGCAAAGGTCAGCTATTTATATAGAACTGTCCTCACCAATCTCTCAGCCAGAGGCCTGCTTCTCTTCCCTCCATCACTCTCTGTATTCCCTGTCATCTCCCAGAAGTCCAGGCCTATGGGAAAACTCTGATAATTAAGGTCAAAGTCACCATGACTGGATAGCCTCTGGGCTCAGCACAATATGGGACACTCCATACATTAGTGGGTCGTCTTCTTCTCTGACCTTGTCTGAGGAATTCTAAGCCCCCACATATGCCTCTACCTGAGGAATGTCACACAGCTCCAATTAGATTACAGGATCAATTTCCTTTCTCTTGACAAAACCTGTTCAGCTAGAACCTGAGATTCCTGAAATGCTTCCCCATGCTAATGAGGCATTTCACGTACCCTTAGCCCCCAGCCAATGACCTTTGCCCATCCTGGATGTTCCTAACTACTCTCTGTCTCACAAATCTTTATAAGCCTTGACTCACCCTAAGTAAAACTTGTCTGCCTCCTAATGGCTGGTCCCAATATGGTTATTCACCATATGTACTCACAGGGCTTCCAAACCACCACCACCACCACCACCACCACCCTTGATGTCTGCTCCCTTTGAAGGGACTGGATTGGTCAATGATCCACAAGGCAAGGAGACCGACCCACACAGACCCTCTGCCTCAGCCACAAAAGTGAGCCAATTAAACCTGCCCCAACTATAAGCAGAAGAAGGTTCAAAGAGTACCTGCCACAAATTTGGGCAGGGACAGAGGGCAACCACCCAGCACAGTATCCAGACGCAGGAAAGGTTAGGCATGGTAGCACATCTTGAAAGCCACTACTAGGGAGGCAAAGGCAGGCAGATCTCTGTGAATTAAAGACCAGCCTGGTCTACACAGATAGTTCCAGGGCTACATAGTGAAATTCTACCTCAAAATTAATTAACTTTGGATCTCAATTCCAGCAAACTGGGGTCAAAATCTGCTCATGAACTCATGAAGCCAGAGCAGATGAATGACTCAGTCAGTAGTAGGAGTGGGTTAGGTGACCAGAACCAAATCACCAGTTCTTGCCCATGTGAAGTACAGGGAAAAGGAACAACTTTAATCTCCATCATCTGAAGAAGAGAGTAGCCACTGGTCAGTAGCTGCCCCATCCTCAGAACACACCTGCTTGGCTTCTGTGGCTTGTCCTTCAGGTTCACCATCTTTGTATCCTTCAGGCCCCTGTTATCTGCTATCCTGCTCTATGTATTGCCTGATCTTTATCAACTCCTGCCTCCAACCTGACAATCAGAATTCTCTCCCTGGCTAATTCCTTTTCCCTTCCCCTGGGCAAGAAGGAAATCTGGGCCCCTCTAGGAAGTCTCCCTGGGCCACCCCACCATGTGTAAAGAGAACATGTCTTGCCCTGGTGGGAAAAAAATATGGCCCTGTCTTCTGTTTAGGGTTCACCAACACACATATGGAACAAAGTTAGAGAGCAAAAAGTTCCAACTCCTCCTCTCCTCTTGAGCAAGGGCCTTCCAAGGGTCAGCTGTGGTTGGTCTGCAGGTCCTTGAGGCCTTCAGCCTCTGACTCTGCTCCTCTTAGACTCTCCCTCCCACTCACTATTCCAGCCACACCAACCTCCTTGCCATGCCCCAGAACACACCAAGTTTGTGGGGGCCCTAGGGCCTTTGCATCTCTGGTCCCTCTGCCTATGATGTGCCTCCTCCACATGACCATCTGGCTGCCTCCTCAGCCTTTTTCCTGTCTCTTCCTCCCAACACCACTGGATATAAATGATACAAGCAGGGATGAAGGGAGAGAAAACCAATAGCAGGGAAAATGGGGACTCCTGGGTATTGTTGGCAGAGAAAAATCCCTTTTTAGACAGTCATTGAACCTTGGACCAAAACATAGCTTCAGGAGCCTGAAAGTTGCTGAGCACTACCGATGCTGGTACAGATGGTAGCATCATACTAACAAAGAGTCCAGACCAAGAGAGAAGAAAGGTGATGCTGAGTTTGAGAGGACCCATTAGTAAGGGTCTAAAGAAGCCCTAGAGATGATCTGAAGTAGAAAGCAGGATTGCCCCACAGGTAAACGCACTTGCCATCAAACTTGACCCAATTCAGTCTCTGAGGCCCACATGATAGAAGAACTGACTACAAGTCACACACACACACACACACACACATACATGCACACCCACTATGAGTAAAGTAAAAGTGCTGAATAAAGGGCTGAGGAAGGCTGGAGAGATGGCTCAGCAGTTAAGAGCACTGACTGCTTTTCTGAAGGTCCTGAGTTCAAATCCCAGCAACTACATGGTGGCTCACAACTATCTGAAATGAGATCTGACACCCTCTTCTGGTGTATTTGAAGACAGCTATAATGTACTTATTTATAATAATAAATAAAATCTTTGGGCCAGAGAGAGCAGGGCCAGAGTGTGCAGGGTTGACCAGAGCAAGCAGTGTTGACCGGAGTGAGCAGAAGTCCTAAATTCAATTCCTAGCAACCACATGATGGCTCATAACCACCTGTACAGCTACAGTGTACTCATATACATAAAATAAATAAATAATTTTTTTAAAGGGGCTGAGGAACAAAAGAATAGGTAGATATGGGAGGAAGATTCTTGCCAGTAAGGGCATTCAGAGACAGTTTCTTATTTATAGTTTAATTTAAGTATTTATTTTGTGCTGCTGGGGATGTTAATCAGGGCTTTGCACATGCTAAGCAAGAGTTCTGCCTTGACCCAGGCCTCTAGACAAGACCTTTCTTTTATTTCTTTCGACATTTTACTTATTCACATATGTGGATGTGGGTATATGAGTCCCACAGTGTATGTGAAGCTCAGAGGATAACTTGAAGGAGTTGGGTCTCTCCTTCCACCGTATGGATTCTGAAGATCAACCTCAGGTTATTAGACTTGGCAGCGAGAGTCTTTATCCAATAAGCCATATTGCTGGCCAGATTTCCTCTTTACTAAACCCATAGCACCCTTGGTTCTTGGCTCCCACCTACTTCCTGCCCCACCTCCCAGTCAGCTCCCATTTTGTTCCTCCAAAGCCTGCCCTGTGTCACTCCTCCACCAGCTTGGAGTCCAAAGACATGACAAAGGGCAGATACCAGAAACAGATTGCTGACTTGAACATAATAATGTTCACTTCACCTCATACCAGCCACACACATCAGTGGCTGCTCCAACCACAGCCCCATCCCACCTAGTCCATTCAAGATCCATTGAATTCTCACCCATCCAAACCTCCATTTGATCTAAAATAGTCACCTCTATTCTGGTCTCTTAGCTCCTGCCATCACAAGCACCATACACACCCACTGGTTGGTTCTCTGGGATCAAAATAACATATAAATTCCCTGTTGGTGCCTAGCCATCCTGAGATCCTCTAGACTTCAAGGTTTTGGGGGTTGTGGGGAACCGCAGCTGCCACCCTATATTGAACACCTGGTCTCTGGCCAAAGCAGAGAGCATTGATAATCAAGCCATTAGTTGGAGAAGCTGAGTGCCTCCAGTTTGTGACACAAGCTGGTATGAATTTCCCGCAGCCTATTATGCTTTGCCACGTAGCTGATGCTGATTGGGACCAGGAAAAGTATTTAACCTGTAAAGGCTAGAGGCTTCTAGATTCTACTTGAGAGAGGATTATCATGAGCCAGGCGGTGGTGGTGCACATGCCAGTAGTCCCAGCTACTAGGGAGGCTGAGAGAGAGATAATAGAGATTATAGAGATTAGAGATATTATTATTAAGAAGTAAAATAAGGGTTCCTGAATAAAATCTGCTTGGAGAAGGGCTCATGTTTGCCTCCTTATTTCCGCTGGACGCATAAGGCGGCTGACAGGGGGTGGCAGGGGGAGTGGTTGTTTGGTTGATAGGGTTTGAGGAGGGGCCAGCAGAGAACACAAGAACATGACTGTAGTGCCTGAAGAGGCCAGAAGAGGGCATTAAATTCCCTGGAGCTAGAGTTTTACCAAGTAGTCGTAAGCCACCTAATGGGGGAGCTGGGATCTGAACTCAGGTCCTCTGCAAGCAAGAACAAGTGCTCTTACCAACGAGCAATCTTTTCAGCCCCCATGGATCTCAATGTTCTTTCATATGTCTACTAGTTACTCCTCCAAGCACCCAGCAATGTGCTTGGAACCTTGTATCCGCTGATCCTCTTTGGTTTGGAATACTGTTCTGCCCAATCCACCCTTAGCTGAATCATCCGTAGCAGACTTTCAGCAGAGCCATGCTACCTGGCATGAATTGCAGAGGGCTGGCACCTAAGCTTTGAAGTAGCCTTTTCTCAGTGGTTGTTAGCTGAGATCCAATGAGGTGGTTCTCAGAGCCATGCTAGGGGAGCTAGATATGGCTGCCAATTGCTTAGGTGATGGTTCCTTCCAGACAAACCCTACATCAGTACAAGGTTTTGACAAACAAACATTAACTTACTAAACATGCCTTTGTGTCACAATAAAAAGCAATTCTAGAAGAGGCCTAGGCCGTCTGCACATAAGTAACAGTTGTACGCCTGGGTCGTCATGTCTCAGAGTCTGTGGCCTGTCTTTAGATCCCTTTCCCTAACTGGGCTGCTTCATCTAGAAGATGCGCCAAGTCTTAGTGCAACTTGCTAAGCCAGGGCTGGTTGATATCCACGGGAGGGCTCCCCTTTTTCTGAAGAGAAAGGGAAGGGGAATGGATGGGGTAGAGGGGTGGGAGTGGGGAAGCACTGAGAGGAGGGAGGGGAAACTGCAGTCTGGATGTAAAGTAAATAAGTAATTTTTTTATTACATGTTTTTTATTTACAATATCTCCTTTCCCAGGTTCCCCTCCAAAAAAAAAGAAAAAAGAAAAAAAAGAAAAAAAAGGAAAAAGAAAGAAAGAAAGAAAAAGAAAAGGAAAGAAGAATAAAATAAAATAAAATAAAATAAAACAATCCCCTGTTCCCTCC
>NW_022196905.1:147388420-147393983 GCF_008632895.1 Mastomys coucha | reverse complement strand
CTCTCCTCCCATTGATGCCTGACAAGGCCATCCTCTGCTACATATGCAGCTGGAGCCATGAGTCCCTCGCCATGTGTACTCTTCGGTTGGTGGTTTAGTCCCTGGGATCTCTGAGGGTACTAGTTAGTTCATATTGTTGTTCGTCCTAAGGGGCTGCAAACCCTTCAGCTCCTTGGGTCCTTTCTCTAGCTTCTTCATTGGGGACCCTGTACACTCTCCAATGGATGGCTGTGAGCCTCTACTTCTGTATTAGTCGGGAACTGTCAGAGCCTCTTAAGAGACAGCTATCTCAGGCTCCTGTCATCCAGCACTTGTTGGCATCCACAATAGTGTCTAGATTTGATGATAAGTAATTTTTTTAAAGCGCTTCTAGGAAGCTGCCAGCATTCAGTCCTTGAGAGGCTGATCCCACTGCTGCTTGAGAAAGCAGTAAAATTCATCCCACAGTGTCTCTCTTTCTTCCATCAAATCATCCCAAGTAACCCAGAACATGGACACCTGTCACTCACCCAAGATGCCTTCCCTGACTCAAGCCGTGTTACTGCACTCACTTCTGCCCTGAGGCGTGAGTTCTGCAATATGTTAACAGACTGGTTTCAGCAGACCCTGACTACTAGCCAGGCATTGTCCTCAGTTCTTTTAACTTTACAGGGTGTTTAAACGCTATTGGTCCCATTATACAACTGGGGAAAATGAGGTAAACCCACTAGCCCGAGGGCTGCACTACTGTGCAAGCCCAGGCTGGAGACATGAGCAACATGGGGCACCCAGATCAGAAGAGAGCATTCCCCACTGCAATGCTTTCTTGTGTCAGCCCAGGGTGGGAGGGGGGCCTTTACCCACTCTCTTTGTCATCATTAGTAAGCCCAGAGGCTCCTTTTGCTAAAGGTTCATTCCTTCCAAGAAACTGTGCCAACTAAATGCCCACACCCCAACCCCTCTACTGGTCAATGGCCTTGGATTTGGAAGAGAATAGTATTCTCCTTATGTCAGAGTGGGCATGGAAGCCAACCACAGGTTCTCAGGAATGTAAAGGGCACAGATTTTCAAGTACTATCAACAGCTGTGGACCCATTAAGGAGAAAGATACTTCAGACCCATTTTCCAGATGGGCAAACAGAAACTCAGAACCCTTTCCTGCAGCCAGGAGTTCCCAGGTTAAACCTATTGCCTCTTCTCTCTTTGATTCCTGAAGACAACCCTGTTGGGAGTGAGTAAAGTGAGAAGGTAGATAAAGCAGATTCCCAATACTCCCTGCAACCTGGCTAGCTTTCAGAGAAGGCTCTAGGCAGGCCGAGTGATGCTATTGGAACTCCACCCAAACTGAATTATGGCTGGGAAGAGGCCAGCTGCAAAGGATGTGGGGCTTCCAGGCAAGTTTGCAGTCTGAGATTCCTTTCTTGGGGATCTCAATCCAACCAAAAGGTCCAGGTCACCCCACTGGCGACCACCCTGGCGCCTAGGACCTTGACTGGGCCCAAACTGCACTCAGGGGAAGCCCTGTCTCCTACATCCCTATATCAGCTCATAGAATTTGCAAGCCCACGGCATAACTGGCTTACAGAATGAGTTCAAAGACAGCTTAAACAAGTGAGTGAGGGGGGTCTCGAAAGAAAACCTAAGGGCTAAGTTGATGATAGTTCAGTGAGTACAGCGCTTGCTATGCAAGTATGATAACCTCCAGGTTCAGTTAAGAGACCCTGTCTCAGAAAATAATGTGGAGAGTGATCAAGGAAAGGCATAAGAAGTCAACCTCTGGCCTCCACACACTTGAGCTCACACACACATATATGCACACACATGCATACACACATAGACACCACAAGTGAGTACATAAGCATGAAGCAACCCAAGTATTGCAGTGGTGGAGTGCTTGCCGAGCACGAGGCCCTGGATCCCTCCTCCAAATAAAATAAGACCCCTTCCAGACTCCTAGAAGATCAGCTCTGAAAGCTCCACATAGATAGTCCTCACATCTCACTTCCCAACAAGCACGAAACACAATTCTTCTTGTGGGAAAACAGAATTTCTAACTTACTTCTTATCACTTCATACACCTTCCATCAGGAGCCCAGCCAGTTGCCGGGGCTGCCCTGATGTCTTTTCAACTTTCCCAACATAGGGCAGGATCTTCCTCTCGAGACACAAATCGGACGGCTGTTACTTGCTGCCTTAAGCATCCCTTGTACGCACAGCTCAGAGAGTGGAATTGTGGGCTCCTCATTGTCTTCCAAGCCCTGGCCAACCACTCCCTACCTCCTTTCTTCCCTGTATACACTTCAGCCTCTTTTCTGGTCTGCAAACACACCAACCTGGGCATTTTGTTTCTGGGCTCAGAAAGTTCTCCATAGCAGGTGCTCTCAAGACAGATGGCCCCTTTCCCTCAGACACCTTAGGCTTCCTCACACACCTCTTCCTCCAGTATTTGCATAGTGTCTACACACTCCCTTGTTTCCCAGAGGCCAGGTCTCTGGTTCCTGAGTCAAGACCCTGCTGTGTCTGCGGCCTTCGCCAGACCAGTCGGGTCGGTAGCACCCAGCAGGCGCTCCGCACCAGTTCTCCAGTGACAGACACTCCTGTGGCACAGTGCCTGTTCACAAATCCGGATTACCGACGTCACGACAGCCCCCATTCTCTCCCGCGCGTTTTCCAGTCATGTCCACCACCTGCACCTGCGCCATCAGGGGCACCACAGCTCTCCGGAGAATGCAACCTGAGCCCCTAACAGATGGGAAACCCTGAGAAATACCTTGTGGGAGGAATGATGGGAAACTCAATGACCGTTTTTGGCTCCGAGCCGGGCTGCTCTTAGCCCTGGAGGAGAGACAGGAGAATGTTTCGGGGGTAGCTACTAGGGCGGCGCCCCCAGTGAGGGGTGCTTGCTTACCTGGGGGTGCAGACAGCAAGATGCAGGCCGCCGAGGCAGTGCGGAGATCAGCTAACCCGAAGATGCCTTAGACACGCCACAGACCGCGCTGGGCCGAGAAACTCCTCTCTACAGAGCCTCCACCCGCGAGGGAGGAAATAGGACTGGAGGGGGCCTCCGGGAGGGGTTTGATGGGGCCCTGGGCGTGGTCTGAGCAAGGGAAGGGACGTGGCTTCAGTGCGCTTGGGCCCAGTGCGCGCGAAGAACCGCTTGGTCCAAGATCCCTGAACCCTAAACTGCCCAACCCGCGGCCTGGCCTCGCCCCCACGCCACCAGGCCCCTCCTTAGACCCCGCCCTCAAATGTTTGTCGCCCCCTAGACCCCGCCCTCAGCCCCTAATCCTGCACCTTGGGACCCTCCCTCCAGCCGACCCTGCCAAGAGAGAAACCAAGCTTCGCCCTTAACTATTACCAGCTTGCTCAGAGCTCCCAGGCCCCGCCCACAGCCCCCACCCACCGCCGCCAGGACCCGCCTCCAACTCCACTGCACCCTCGGTCTGCCACTCCTCACCCAGATCCCTGCTTTCAGCCTCTTCCTCTAACTGGCAAGGCCTGGTCCCCAGCCCAGTCCAGCCTTGTCAGGCCCCGCCCCGACCAGAGGCTGTTCTCCAGCCATGCTGTAGGTTCCTACGGAGCCTGTCTCTGACTTTTTAACCCAGCAGTGTCTACTAGGCACTCTGTCTGGCTCTTGTTTCATCTCGTCCCTGTTTTCCAGCTCTAGGTCTCTTCTTTGTGATGCTCTGGCTTGTCTTTCTGCCTGCACTCCGTTTCTCAGATGCACTGCTAGGCTCTGTCTGCAAAGGAAGCTTGGATCATCCCGCAGGCCTCAGCATCCCAGGACATGAGTCTGACCAATTGAGTTGGTCAGAACAATCTAGAGGATTAATGGGCCTAGGCCCACCAAGAGGCTGTCCACAGGATTGAGAGGGAGAAGGGAGATTAAATTAATATGTCAGCTATGGTTTTGTGAGGTGCAAAGATCAGACAAGATCAGTTTGATTAATTGCTGTTGCCACTGTTTGACCCTGGATAATGCAGGAGGATCCTTGCCTAGTACAACCAGAGGAAAGACAATTCTAGGGCAAGCAGTTACCAGTAGAAGGGAAGAGGCTTCTAATAGCTTGTCATCTTTGAAAAAAAATATAATATAAGGACATCAAGCCTAGCTCGGTTGGTAGACTGCTTGTCTAGCATACAGGAATCCCTGAGTTTGATAAGCCAAGAGTGATATACAGACTTCAGATGCCAACGCTCAAGAAGCCTTATCTGAGTTGCAGGAAACCTTGGCTCAAAAAAAAAATAAAATAAAAAGTCAATTTTCTGTGGGTCCCAGAACAGACCCAAAGCCCATTACAAGAAGCTGAGATATTCCTACTTAAGGCATCTTGTTTTAAGTCACTTCCTCAGAGGGGCCCATCCCTGAGTGTACCATCCACTATAAATATCCATGCATTTTTTTCTCCCTGAGTTTTTGAGACAAAGTCTTTCTTTTGACAACCCCCTACACACACACACACACACACACACACACACACACACACACACCAGCCTCAAATTCAGCAATCCTCCTGCCTCTGACTCTTGCATGCTAGGATTACAGGTATACACCACTAAGCGGGAGGAGGAGCTATATTTACCTTTTATTTTCTTTCTGTCCCGCTGAAATTTGTGTTGCCTATGTGCAAGAAGAAAGTCACACAGGGTATTCCCAAGCGCTCAGACCATGGGAGCCACTTGTATTGATGGTGACATGGAAATCCAAGCCAGAGGTCCAAAGAGAAGTGGAGGCTTTGAGTGTACAAGGGTCATGGCGAAATTTTCAGTGGAAGTTATAGCCAACATTGGATGGCTGAAGAAGAATGGGTTATCACCTTTTTATTTGCATGCCTAGGCCTGATCTCCAGTCTGGAAATAATTAAGTGTCCTTGGAAGAAGCTACTTCTGGCTCTTTGGAGCTGAGTAACTTAACAAATTAAAAGAAACATCAGCTGACAAGATAACTCAGCAAGTAAAGATGTCTGTCAGCAAGCCTGACGACCTGAGTTCAATACCAGGGACATGGTGGTAGAAGAGAAGTAACTCCCACAAGTCTTTTGACTTCTAGGTAGAGGTATAACCCAGTTTGGACTTGGGTTGCATGAGAGGAGCAATATGGAAGTGTGGAAGATAGGGGAGTTTGTCATTCTGGAAGGCATGACCCAGGGGTAGTCAATAGAAGGAAGATGGTATATCCAAAAGATTTAAAAACAAAGTGGATAGGATAGTGGATAGTGGTTTAAAGAGACAGAGGAAGCTGTGCCTGGCTGGCATGAGAGCATAGATGTCTAAGCTGGTGAATACAGTATGTATTGTCTGGGAAGGGGAACCCTAACTAAAGCTGGATCTCAAGCCTGAGAGATTGAGGCTCCCATGTTTTCTCTTGCAGACTTTTTTTTGTTGCTTTTCAGCTTTTTTCCATTGTTATTTTTATCTTTGAGACAGAGTCTCTTATATCTCAAGCTGGTTTCAAAAATTCCTATGTACCTGAGGATGATTTTGACCTTCTAATCCAACTGTCTCCACTAATTTCTAAACTGGGATTATAGGTGTGAGCCACCATATGAGGTGCTATGGGTGTGGGGGGGTGTGTATGTGGGGG
>NW_022196905.1:147377551-147388410 GCF_008632895.1 Mastomys coucha | reverse complement strand
GTATGTGTGTGTATATGGGTGGGTGTGTATGTATGGGTGGGTGTGTATGTGTATGGGTGTGTGTGTGTGTGTGTGTGTGTGTATGGGTGTATGTGTGTATGCGGGTGTGTGTGTATGGGTGTGTGTATGTGTATGGGTGTGTGTGCGGGTGGGGGGGGTGTATGTGTGTGTGTGTGTATGGGTGTGTGTGTGTGTGTGTGTGTGTGTGTGTGTGTGTGTGTGTTTTTCCCAGGTCTTCCAAGGCAAGTGCTTGGAAAGCACTCTCTCACTGAGCTCTACCCTGTCACTAGTTCCCACCCACCCCAACACTCAGACACAGGCTTTGACACCCTGTGTAATCTTCCCATCTATGTGAGGCTCAAATGATTAAGGAAGCTACTAAGTGCTAGGACACAGGAAGCAACTCTGTGGTCCTCCCCTCCATCTTAATTACTTTTTTTGTTGCTACAATAAAACACTCTAACAAAACCAATTTAGGAAGAAAGCATTTATCTTAGCTCACAGTTCCAGACACACCACTAAGGGGGAAGTCAGCGTGTGAGGAGCCTGGGGCATCTGGTCATGTTCCATCTGCAGTCAAGAAACAAGAAAGTGATACATGCTGCTTTCCTAGCTCACCTTCCCTTTTCTATACACTACACTCTAGGATCCAGACAGCAGTGTCACCACAGTGGACGAGTCTCTGATGAAGACAACCACTGACAGGCATATCTAGAGGTCCCCCTCTCAGGTTTCATCAAGTTGATAATTGAAATTGACTATTACAGCCTCCAACTAGGAGGTCTGAAGTAGACACCTATATTGATCTTCTCCAGAACCTGGGCTCATTGTGGCCAGGCCTGAAGACTGGACCCTAGGACCCACAAAGCCTAGGCTAAATGCAATAAGCATTACTCAAAACTGATCAAGGGTTTATATTGCTGGAATGAAATCAGTACCACTTGGGTGACTCTTGTACTACCAGCATGAGTTACAACTTTGGTCACTTCTGGAACACAGCTTCTCAGGAAACACTTCCAGGAAGATTTCTCCTCAATGATGCTAGTCTCTTTTTAATCACGTCTAATTTCTCAGCTCTAGCTAACAAGCATCAATTATCCCAGTAAAACAAAGGTTGTACTTTAGTTGTTCTGGTCTCTTGTTAATCACAGTTGATTCTTCAGCTCCAGCTGATCAGCTACTGCAGTCTTCACACAAATAGCCCAGTTAGAGTCTTTGCTTCCCTCTGAAACTTCATTCGCCAGCTCTCTATCTTCTACACTGCCCTCAACTTTTTTCCAAGGTCCTTCAGAACAGCTCACCATACATTGAACACTCAATGGTTTTTCTTACTCTAAACTCCAAAGTACAAACGACAGACCTGTCCTGCTAGTGACACGGACAGGTCTGTCATAGCAATACCACACAATCCTGGTGGCCACTTGTCTTAGTTGGTGTTTCTATTGCTGCATGAAACACCATGACTAAAGTAAGTTGGGCTTGTAGTTTTCCACTGAAGGAAATCAGGACAGGAATACAAACAGGCAAGTACTGCCTACTGGCTTGCTCAGTCTGTCTTCTTATAGAACCCAGGACCATTAGCCCAGGAAGGGCACCACCCACAATGAGTTGGGCTTTCCCCTGTCAATCACTAATTAAGGAAATGCCCCACAGGCTTGCCTTCAGTCAGATCCCATGGAGGTATTTTCTCAATTGATGCTCCCTTCTCTGAAGACTCTCGGGAGTCTTCTCACTTGTGTCAAGTTGACATAAAACTAGCCAAGACAATCTGAGATTTTTCCCAACCTCGGAAGTCTGTCACTTTGTTACTTCAATTTGATTTTATATTTATTTGAGAGAGATTCTTATGTACCACAGCCTATATGTGGGGGCCAGAAGGCAGCTTGCAAAAGTCAGTTCTGACCTTCCTTCTACCATGTGGGTTCTGAGGATTGAACTCAGGTCATCAGGCTTAACAGCAAATGCTTTTACTACCTGATCTATCTCATTGGCCCCTCAATGTATTACTTCTCATGGTAAACAAGATTACACAAGGGATACCATGAAAGACTTTAAGAAGGGAGATGACCCAGGACCATCTGGACCTGGTGTTACCACAGGGTCTTCACTGCATTGCTTGCAGTCATGAGCCTGAGTCCCAGTGACACCTGCTGAATATTGGAACCCAGGCCAGACCAGACTCTGCCATGGTCATGCCCAACAGCAAACTAGTCTCTCTCCTCCCTCATAGCTGATTCTGTATCCAAGCCTCAGGCTAATGGACTTCACACTATCAGTACATATCTGTGACACAACCCAAATGACAGATATACATCAAATAGATGGGTCCCTCTCCTCACTCTCCATGTCCAGGAAACTAAAACAGCTTGACCACAAGCTCATACTGTTGAAGACATAGTATAAACCTCTTCCTGTAAACTATAGGAAGTCACATCAACTCTACCCTGTGATCCTAAGCTCTCCCCGGAGCTCACATTTGTGTTGTCTTTTTGTATATCCTTGGACTTCAATGCAGTGAGTAAGCTCAGTTTGAGATTGCTGCCCTCCAACAAGGTAAGAATCTGTGTTGCTTTCTTTTTCTATTTTGTCTGTATATGTGTATGCATATGGTTTGGTTTTGTTGTTTGTTTGTTTGTTTTTGTTTGTATGTGTGGGAATGTATGGAAATACCTCTCTCTCTCTCTCTCTCTCTCTCTCTCTCTCTCTCTCTCTCTCTCTCTCTCTCTCTCTCTCTCTCTCTCTCTCTCCAAGCAGGGTCTTTCTATATAGCCCAGGCTGGACTCAATTGAACTCATGATTCTCCTGCCTCCACCTCCCAAGTACTGGAATGGCAGGCACTACCCATGCCTAATCCCTGGACCATTTTCATACTTCCTTTTCAGGTCAGTTGTAGTAGCATACATTAGTCATCTTGACACTGGATGTGGAGGAAGCAGGGGGTGGAAGCAGGATGATCAGGAGTTCAAAAATCACCTTCCAGGCTGCATAGTGAGTTCAAGACCATCCTTAACTACATGAGGCCATGTCTTAAAAAAAAATTAAAAGTGGGGCCAGTGAAATGTCTCACTGGGTAAAGATAATTGCTGCCAAGCTAACAACCTGAGTTCAGTCCTGGGACCCACATGGTAGAAAGAGAAAATGTACTTACACAAGTGTCCTCTGATCCCCCATACACATAGTATGGCACATGTAATAAGTAAATAAATACAATAAAGAATATTTCAACTTGTGATTCTACTACCCCACCTACCTGCAGTGATGATTCTCTGCCATTGATTTGGGGCTTCCACATGCACACACATGTCTGGGAACGGCTGAAATTACAAACATGAACCATTGCACTGGCAGATTTATGAGTATTTATTCTGATGACAACTGTGAAAATCTAATAGACTAGAGCCTCCCAGCAGAAGATCTGTCTGCAGGATGAACCCATCCCATCAGGCCCTTCCCAGGCTAGATCCCTAGCCGCCGCCATGTTCATCACCCACTCTTTCTGCCTGTCTCTACAACCCTGCTCTGGAAGAATAGGCATACAAGGATGTGGCTAAAGTCCAGAGTAGCTGCCAGTAGGCCTGCAGGCTGATCTCTCAGCTTTTCCCAGTCCTGTCTTCTTCTGCCAAGCAAGATTCCCACTCTCCGCTGGAATCAGGGGATTCTATGTCCCAAAAGGGATTTCTGTTGAAGATAAACTGGTTATCTTAATCTATGTGACTTCGAGTGCTAACAACAACCTCTCTAGACTCAATATTTTCATTTTGGAAAGGAAAATAACCAAGGATCTGATCTTGAAGGAGGGGGCAGCAGATACTTAGAGGGGAGTGACCACTGTCCACCGTTGGCCTGAGTAGGTATGAGCACAGGAAAAATGGGCATGTGGAGCTATACTGTTTGCACGGACTACTATGCCTAGAAGGTTCTTCTGCCTACCTTTCTCCAACTTTTCACCAAAGACTCAGCTTGCCTGGCCCGTCCGTCCCTCAACAGTCCTCTCTTTCCAGGTTCTCTTTTCCTACATCCTTGGCCTCCCTGGAGAGTTCCCACTCCATCCCAGTGCCCAAACAGCCTGGAACGGGGTCTTACGAATGCACAGAGAGCTGATGCAGGTCGAAACAGCAGTGGGAACCACTGGAGGAGCCGGCACTCCTGGGTGTGTGCCCACTTACCTGAACCTTTGTGCTTCTTTGTGTGATTGTCTGGGTGCTTCTGGAGAGTGTGTCTATCCCTGGAGACGTCTATCTGTAAGCATGGGTAGGTGACTGTGTGTCGGTTTCTTCTGTGTATTTCTCTGCTCTGTCTGAGTGTGTACATATGTCTGTCTCTGTGCATGTGTATGTGTATTCCTGTGTGTGCCTGTGCATTTATTCTACTGGAGTGTTTCTGTGTGTATACATCTGTGTATCTTGTGTGTATCTTTCCTCTGTATATATGTCTGCCTGCCTATGTTTCTATGTTCATCTATTTTTCTGTGTCTCTATGTGTGTCTGTGTACATTTGTCTGTCAGTGGCTGTATGTATGTTTATCTGTGTTTGTGTATGTCTATGTCATGTGTTTCTTTCAATATATTGCATTGGTGTTTGTTTCTCTGTACCTCTGACCATGTGTATGTGTGTGTTAGATCTCAACCCCAGAACAAATGGCTAGCTGAGGTACCCCTTAACATATCAAAGTGAGTGCTGACATCCAGGTTCTCTCAGCATCCTTCAGTCTCTACCTGTTACAGGGCCCTGCTGGCTGGCATACCCTACCTTCTACCCTGAATGCCCCAGCCCAGGTATTGGGCTGGTCTTCCCTTCCCCAAAGCTCCTCTGGCCCCTAAACAATCCAGCCATTTTGGCTATGCCAGTCTCTTGGCCCAGGCTGCCCCTCTTGGTCCTCTCTCTCATCTCCCTTCCCTCATCGCCTCACATAGCTCAACTCGGCCATGTTCACTCTGGTCCCTCCTGGATGTCACTACTTCTGGCTATGCTCTCTTTCATCTACAATATGCCTTCTCCTCTACCATACCTAGAAGCAATCATGTCCTTTTTTATTTCTTTTTTATTCAAAATGTATATCTGTATATGTGGCTATCTCCATATATGTGTGTATATGTGTCTATGTTTATGTGTATGTCTGTCTGTGTACTTTAGTGTATCTGAGTTGGTACATGTGTTTCTCTGTATCTCTTGTTTCTCTGTCAGGTGTGTTTCTGTATATTTTTCTGCATCTGCTTACATGTATTTCTGTCTGTTTCTGTATATTTGTGTGTTTCTCTGAGTGTATATGTGTATGTGTGTTTCCATTGGTTGTATCTCTGTGTATCTGTATGTGTATATATTTTGATTTGTCTGTCTGTCTGTGTGCCTGATCTGTCCATCTAAGGACCCTAACAATAGACACATTTGGCTTGGACCTCTCCCTCTGTAGCAGGTGGTATGGGATTCTGCCTTCCCACCCACCTTAGAGATCTGGCAGCTTTCTTGTTTCTTGCCTCCTCCCCACCTTCTCCTACTGTGCCTCAGGCTCTTCATTCCCCGGAGCAGAAGTTGAGTGTTAAGATTCTCTTTACCTCCTGTTTGGATCCTATCCAGTTTTCCCTGAAGCAGCTGGCACAACAAGGCTGAATAACCAGTTCATAATGGCAAGGCTTCCTGCAGCCCACGCCTGTTTCAACAGTTAGGAGAGGTCACAGCCCAAGCTAGGGAGGACCATGCTCAAGTCATATTGTATAACAAGAGTCCTTAAAAATCCCCATTTTATAGCTAAGTTCAGAGTACTGGAGGGAGCAAGGGAGGGGAGGAGGAAGGGAGGAGGCTCTGATGTGTCTAAGGTTTTACCTATCCAGGAATGCACTCAGTGATTAGCCCATCCATCGATGATAGATAAATCCATTGGTGAAGTCAGAGCCCTCATCATCTGCTTCACTCGCCTTTACTGAATGAAACGTGAGCTTTTGAAGAACATTTAAGATCAAAGTTATTAACACATGATAATTCTACTTTTAACTTTTTCAAAACCCTACACCTTGTTTTTTGTGTGTTTTGTTTGTTTTAAGAATTATTTATTTTATGAATATGAGTACATATCCCAGAAGGAAATAGGAACTGCACAGGAAGACCAATAGAGTCAACTAACCTGGACCCTTGGAACTCTCAGAGTCTGAACCACCAACCAAAGAGCATACACAGGCTGGACCTAGGCCTCCCTGCACATATGTAACAGATATGCAGCTTGGACTTCATGTGGGTCCTGAACAACTGGAGCAGGAGGACCTGTACATGGGATTTGTTCTCCTATCTGGGCTGCTTTGTCTGGCTTCAGTGGAACAGGAAGCACCTAGCCTCCCAGAGTCTTAAACTGCCAGAGTGGGGAGATACCCATGGGAGCCCCCACCCACTCAGAGAAGAAGGGGGAAGGGAATAGAAGGACTGTGAGAGAGGGTGGCTGGGGGGGGCAGTGAGCAGGATGGCTGGGGGGGCAGTGAGCAGGATGTAAAGTGAATAAATAAAAAATAAAAGTACATTTTAAAAAAATATGTATTTATTTATTTTATGTAGCTGTCTTCAGACACACAGAAAAGGGCTTCGGATCCCATTTCAAATGTTTGTGAGCCACCATGTTGTTGCTGGGAATTGAATTCAGGACCTCTAGAAGAGCAGTCAGTGCTCTTAACCACTGAGTCATCTCTTCAGCCTGCACCTTGGTTTTTTAGCTTAGTATCAGCGCGTGCGCGCGCGTGCGTGTGTGTGTGTGTGTGTGTGTGTGTGTGTGTGTGTGTGTGTGTGTGTGTGTGCATGTATGTATATACACATGTGTGGCTGTATATGGGTGTGTTTGTATGTGTACATATATGTGTATGTGTGTACATGCATGCGCTTGTGTGTTTGTATGTGCATATGTATGTTTGTATGAGTGTGTGTGTATATGTGTACATGTATATGCATGTGCTTGTATGTGTTTGTATGTATATGTTTGTATGAGTGTGTGTGTGTATATATGTGTGTGTGCATATGCATGCTAAGGGTCTTCCTCTATTGCTTTCAACTTTAATTTTTACAGTCTCTCATTAAACCTGGAGCCCAATGTTTCAGCTAGGTTGACTGACCCATTTCCAGTCTGGGACTAGAGATGAGCACTACTACTGTGGAATGCAAACTCAGGTATTCATGCTTGCACAAGTACTTTAATGAATGAACTATCGGCATAGGCCTTCTCAGTGTTAAAGTAGTATTAAAAACCCATTAGGGCTAAACCTTCTTTCTGGTTCAGAGGATAGAATTTCTGGCCTGGGTGGAGACTCAGCATCACAGGTGAGTGGGTCAATCATCTAGCTAAGAAACTCCACTCAGAAAGGTAGATCCACCTTAAGCTGTCTCTGATCCTGCAGCCTTCTAGTTGGCCTGCTTTTCTGAATTACTAAGAAAACCTTCCCTTTTTCCTTCATGTCTCTTTTCTAAGTAGGCTTTCCCTAACACCTTGGGCTTTGCTCTTCTCTGACACCTGCTCCATGACACATGGTACTTGTCTGCAGTGTGGATTGCCTCCATGCCAGCACGGTTTTCTCTCTTCCTTTCTGTCTTCTTCCTCGGGCAGTTACCATGATTTACAGCTTGTATGCATTTTCTTTTCTCTTCTTTTCCACCTCCCCCTTCCTCCACTCTTCCCAGCCCCTGCTCCCTCAATCCATTGCTTTTCTGTTTCCCTTCAGAAAAGAGCAGGCCTCCCAGGGACATCAACCAAATGAGGCCTAACAAGATCTGCATTTTCTTTTAAGCTGTAATAAAATTGTCATTGAGTTTTCTTCTGAGACCTTTTAAAAATTCTTTTATTAACAAGACTAGAATCCCAAGAAGGAACATCAATTTCCCCAGTAATCTGTAATGTGTAATTATCAGGACTCCTCAAATTTCCAGTGACACTTGGAGTCTTGGAAGTAAATATTTCTTATTGTTTTGGTTTTTCTTTCTTCCTTTATTTTCCCTTCCTTCTTTCCTTTCTTTCTATCTTTCTTTCCATCTTTCTATCTATCCTACTATCTTTACATCTATCTTTCTTTCTATCCCTTTCTATCTTTCTTTTTATTTCTTTCTTTCAGCCAATAATGAACCTACTTAAAATGTCCAAGTCCCAGAGTTTTTGCACTAGTCACAGGCTGGTATTTTTTACACCTTCTCTTAGTTTGTCCAAGACTATCTTGCTGTGTAACCCAGGATGGCCTTGGACTATTTCCCTTTCTCAGACTCCCTAGTGTTGGAATTGAAGGCAGATTCTGCTGTACCTGGCTACTTTGTGTGTGTGTGTGTGTGTGTGTGTGTGTGTGTGTGTGTGTGTGTGTGGTGTCAGGGGCATGGATCAGAATTGTGTGGGTGTATGCATGCTTGTGAAGAGTAGAGGTCAACTTCAGTTGTCAATCCTCAAGTGCTATTACCTTGGGTTTGTTTGGTATGGTTTTGGTTGGTTTGTTGTTTTAAGATATGGTCTCTCATTAAGCTAGGTTGACTGGCCAACAAGCCCCAAGGCTCTACCTGTCTCCACATTCCCAGTATTACAATGCTAGGATTGCAGACATGCATCTTCATGCTTGACTTTTAAAACAGAGACAGGTTCTGGGGATAAAACACAGATCTTCACTTTTGCAAAGCAAGCATTTTACTAATGAAGCCATCTCCCTAGCCTCCTTTCTTGTCCTTATGACTGCATAATATCACACCCAAGAGGAGCTTTGCTTAATGAGTCTTACCTGAGCTTCTAACAAAAGTGGCAACAGATGGATAATTTATTATGGAAGTTGTAAAACCAATGAGTATATCTCTTGAATAAAATGGTTGTAAGTGAAGTTACTCAGAAAGGCTCGAGAATAAATATTGCCAAAAGTTTTGCACAAATGTCACCATTGCTCTCAAACAACTCTAAGATCAGCAGCTTTATTAACTTGTTCTCATTTATCTTTATCACTTCTGTGCTTAAAAAGCTAATCTGTAATTTTTTTCCTGGAAGGCTTTTTGTCGTTTTTGGTTGTCGACCCTTTCCGTATTTATGCAAGGAGCACCTTCCCTCAGCCCCAAAACACATATACACACATAGTGAAGCTTTCCAGCCCCATGCTGGGCTCAGAGCCCAGGGTCTTTGCTATGCAAGTCAGTTGCCTCACCTCAGAAATACATCCTCAGCATAAGTTGTATGTGTGTGTGTGTGTGTGTGTGTGTGTGTGTGTGTGTGTGTGTTCATGTGTATGCATGTGGGGTAGAGACCAGAGAATGTCATTTCTTAAGACCTACAATCTTGGTGTGTTTGTTTGTTTTTAATAAACTGTTATTTTATTATTTTTATTTATTTAATTCATTTGTATATGCCCGTGCCATAGGCCATGTGTGAGGTAAGAGGACATCTCTGTGGGATCAGTGCTCTCCTCCCACCCTATGGATTCTGGAGATCAGGCACAGGTTGTCAGGCTTAGTAACAAATGCCTGTAACTGCTGAGCCATCTCACTGCCCCCCAGCCCTGGCCTTGCTTTTTTGAGAAAGAATCTCTCATTAACCTGACTCAACAACTGAGTTAAACTGGATGACCCCACAAACCTGAAACCTGCCTGTCTCTACTTCTCCCCACTCTGCAGTTACAAGCAGAGCCACCCTGTCTTTTGTTTCTGTGGACTTTGAGGATCAGACTCAGCCCTCATGCTGGCATAGAAAGCATTTATTAGGCTATCTCCTCAGTTAAAGTTCTTTTTAGTATTAAGGATTGGGATTCTTTTTAATTTTTAAATTAAAATTAGAAATTTAATTTTTTACTTTTAAAATTATTGTGTTACTTTATGTGTATGAGTGCTTTTTGTTTGCTTTTGTTTCTTTTTGCCTACATGGATGTCTTTGCACCATGTGTGTACCTGGTGCCCTTAGAAGCTATAGGAGGACATCAGATGCCCTAGAAAGGGAGTTACAGGTGATTGTGAATGGAAATCAAACTCCAAGATTCTCTGTGTTAGAAACTGCCCACATTCCAGAAGCAGGTGCTTTCCCACCTCAGCCCAGCTTCTATAACTCACCACCAGCAACCCTCTATCTGTCTGCCCTCTGTCTGTCTGTCTGTCTGTCTGTCTATCTATCTATCTATCTATTTATCTATCTATCTATCTATCTATCTATCTACCTCTCATCCCAACTCAGAGGTGGCCTTTTGCACTACCCCAAATAAATCTTTTGAGTGAGATCTGTTGCATAGTGCAATCTCTGTGGAATTCTTTGTCTGTGTAAAATACTAACATTGGTGCTTTCTCTAAATAAAAACACTCTTACCAATTGCATATGTGAGTGGTGGTCTCTGTGCAGCACTTTAGGGCTTAACACACCACCTGCAACAATGACAAGTGACCCCTATCAGTTAGTGTAAATGCTATCCTGAGTCCTCAATCTTCGGGAGGCCTAGGTGTTTGGTTTCCCTAGACAGGACAAGGAACATGCTCATTTTACATATCAAAGCAGAGCTGGCCTTCAGATTCTCCCAGCATCCCTCAGTCCCTATCCCCAACCCTGAACTTTCCAGCCAAGGGGCTGGGCTGCCCTCCCTACAGAGGATCTTCTCTGTATAATCTAGACATTTGTGTCTCCCTTCTTCTTCCTCTTCTTCCTCTCATTCTTCCTTTTCTTCTTTCTCCTTCTCTTCTCTCTCTATGCCCTTTCTCTCTTTCTCTTCTCCCTGTCCCCCACGCATGGCAACTCCCCTAAAAGGAACTCACCCCAAGGCATGGTGACCCACTGGAGAGAAAAATTCTGGAGAATATCTATGTACAGGCCAGCCAGGTCAGACCAGCTTAATGTACTTGAAGCGGTCCTGTCTTAAAAAAATAACTTCATGGGCTTCTGCACACACACACAC
>NW_022196905.1:147361540-147377510 GCF_008632895.1 Mastomys coucha | reverse complement strand
GGAGAGGGAGAGGGAGAGGGAGAGGGAGGGTCATGGTGGCATATGCTTGTAATGCTAGCATTAGGAAAGTAGAGAGGCAAATTACCTTTCTGGCTATCCAACCTAGCTAAATTAGTAAGTTCCAGAGCAGTGAGAGACCTTATCTCAAAAAACAAGGTAGGAGAAGTAGCTCAGCAGTTAAGAGCATTGTCTCTCTTCCAAAGAACCCAGGTTTGATTCCCAAACCCTCATTGGTAGCTATGTGCCTTCTACATGTTCGGTTCTAAGGGTATCTGACCCCCCTCTTCTGGCCCCTGGAAGCACTGCACATACATGATGCACAGATTTACATGCAGGCAAAACCCCCATACATATGAAATCAAAATAAATAAATCTTTAAAAGGTAATATGGTAGACATCACCTTAGTAACATCTGAGGTTGTCCTCTGGCCTTTATCATACCGATGTACACACATTTGCACTTGTATCAAAACAAGAAAGAGAGAAAGAGAAGATGAGAAACAGTGGAGATGGAGATGGAAAAAAGGGGGAAGAATGGAAAAGAGAAAGAAAGAAGTTAAGGGAGAGAAAGAGAGACAGAGAGAGACAGAGAAATTGATCAGAGGAAACAGGCAGGCATTTGTTGAGTGTTGTGAACAAGGACAAGAAACAGGGTGAGGTGTTCAGAATGCATATTGTGTAGAGAGTAGATGGGGAAGGCCAAGAGACAGGGCTTCTGACTGTAAGAAGAGCTGTATTCCAATAAAAGCATATCTGTGGGCCAAAATAAACCTTCGCTCCTTAAATTGTTTTTGTAAGGTACTTTGTTATATGAACAAATAACTTTTATCAGTTGAGGTAACAAAGACAACTCTTAGGAATGAAAATCCTGTTGGCACAAGAAGGTTTGTTGAAAAGCAATCTGGGAACACCTATTTGAGGTATTTCTTGCCTTGCCAATGGCTCACTCAAGTGGGGACCCCCAATACACAGACACACACACACACACACACAGACACACACACACACACACATACACACAAGCAACAAAGCACAGGAAACACTTGGTCCTCAGAATCTTCAGTCTCTACCTTTTTAAAAGTGCTGGGATTATATACACACACTGCAACATCTGCCTTCTACATGGACACTAGGGATCAGAATTCATGTCCTCCTGTTTTCATGGCAAGCACTTTACTGATCAAGCACCCTAACAGGATTTTCAATCACAAAAAAATCCTAGAAAGAAAACTGGAATCCTGCTGGACATTGTGTGACATATGTTTGTAATCACAGCATTTTGAAGTAGAAGATAGGTTCAAGAGCAACATAACCTATAGTGAAACTCTGTCTCAACAGAGAAAAGGGATGCTGAATGTATAACTGTTTGTAGAGCTCTTGCCTACACACATGAAGCCTTGAGTTCCATCCCTAACACCATATAAACTAGGTATGGTGGTCCACCCCTGTCATTCCCAGTACTCAGGAAGTAGGCATAAGGGAATCAGGAGTTCAAAGTCATCCTTATGAATTGGGGGCCAGTCTAGGCTACATCAAAAACCTGTCTTGAGAAAAAAATGAATTCTTCTTGTATTCTACTTTTAAATAAAACATCACAACAAAACTCTATTCATATTGTTTAAAAGATCTAAAGACTGCTCATCCAGATGACTCAATGGATTAAGGCTTGTATGGATTCTCAGAAGTGGAAAGACTGGCTTGAAAAAGCAAGCCTGCCACATGGAGCCAAGTACTCTTCCAAAGACAGCAATGTACACTGGGAAGAGTGAGCTGAAACAGGATTCTATAATGAGCAGATGCGGTTAAAACATATAAATACTGTCATTATTATTATTATTAACAGATGACATCTTTGAGTGAGCATAAGATTGAATTCCTTTCTCTGTTATACTGAGTCAGTTGAGCTGATCATTTTATCTGGTTGTCCTGTGTTTAGTTGTTTGTTTATTTTCTGAGATAGTGTCTCACTAGCCTTGTCTATCTGGAACTCTATGTAGATCAGTCTGGCCTTGAACTCATAGAGATCTGCCTGCCACTGTGTCAAGCATCAGAATTAAATCAGGACTTTCAACAAATTAAAAAAAAATGCTATATGAGCTATATCCTAGGTCTCTATACATTCGCTCAAAGTTAGTTTATGCTGCTCTTGTAGAGTACCTAAGCTCAGGTATCAGCACCAATGCCAGCCAGATCACAGCCACTTCTAACCTCAACTGTAGGAGAATCTCACAACTCTAGATTCTATGGGCACCTACACACAAAGACACTTAATTTTTTGATACTAGCCCTTACATATGGTAGGAAAACACGCCACCACTGTACTATAGTCCCAAATGACATATACATAATCAAAAGTAAAATAAATATTTTAAAAATGTCATGGCCAGTTTGGTGGGGAGGCTGTAGCAAGGGACCCACTTAATATCAATGGAGTTGGATATCACCCAGGGATGCTGTCTCAGAATCCTTGACCAAGGCTGGAGAATTCACTTTAAAGGTAGCTCATTTCCTCGCTTGCCCAGTTGGTAACAGCTGTTGGTAGAAAGCCTTGCTACAGGACTGCTGGAGCATGCTTACATGGTAGACATATTTTTCATATCAAACAATCCAGAAGAC
This sequence comes from Mastomys coucha, assembly GCF_008632895.1. NCBI lineage: Eukaryota > Metazoa > Chordata > Mammalia > Rodentia > Muridae > Mastomys > Mastomys coucha. The sequence goes on along the minus strand of NW_022196905.1, from coordinate 147,374,894 downwards.
CAGGTCCAACTAGAGCCCTTGAAATGAAGTTGGAGAAAGTGCATTTCTGGAAACATAGCTAGACAGTTATACATGGTTGCTGGTTCCCTCCCTGCTCTGTGTCCTGTTCCCTGTCATGTGATCAATGTTCACCTTTACACACTGCCACCACCATGATGTTTAGCCTCATCCCAGATTCAGAGTAATGGAGTCAATCAACCAAAGACTGAACCATTTAAGACCATGAGCCATAAAAGTCTCTACTCCAGAGCCATTCTCTCAACATTTAATAACAACACTGAAAAACTGGCAATATACTTACATTTATTTAGTAATCTCTGCTCTTTCCTTTAAGATTCTAAAAATTATGGCTCCTCAGGTAAGAGCACTGACTGCTCTTCTGAAGGTCCTGAGTTCAAATCCCAACAGCTACATGGTGGCTCACAAACACCCCTAATGAGATCTGACTCCCTCTTTTGGCACGCCTGAAGACAGCTACGGTGTACTTATGTATAATAATAAATAAATATTTGGGCCAGAGTGAGCAGAGTTAACCAGAGTGAGTAGGGCTGACTGGAGTGAGCAGAGGTCCTAAAAATTTCAATTCCCAACAACCATATGAAGGCTCACAACCATCATCTATACAGCTACAGTGTACTCATATACTTAAAATAAAGAAATAAATCTTTTAAAAATTCTAAAAATTATTTGTCTTTCTATATAGGTGTATGCTCACAAGAGCAGGTAGCTGATCAAGAGGCAACTGAACCTCAAAAGAGTGCACACACTCAGCCACTGATCCATCCAAACTGCCCATTCTTACTTTCTTGCTAGGTGAAACATGGTTGTGATGTCTGGAAGTGCAGCAACTGTCCTGAGACCTTAAGGACAAACCTGAGATACTAAGGAGGCTGCTGCAATGGTACGGAAGGAGGTCACAGCTGGCTTCATGGACCCTCTGATTCTGTTAGCTGGGTTTTGCTAGTTGTTTCTTTTCTTTTCCTTTTTAAATTTTAGCTATACCCAATCAAATATACTTCCCAAGTTTTTCTGCTATATCATAAAGCAAGGATCCATATTTTTTTCTCTTAAATGATTAACTATAGCCTTACAATGGTTTCACAGAGTGCTTTTCAACTTTATGATGGTGTAAGAACAATATGCACCCAAGGAGAAAGTGTACTCTGAACTTTTATCTTTTTATGGGCTACTGGTGTGAGATATGATCTTCCTGTGCTGGGCAGGTACAGTAAGCTGTAGTTTCTAGTCAGCAACTTCTGATCATAAAGAAGTATAACCAAAGCCACAGAGTCAAACCACAAACTCAGGAACAAGCCCTAGACAGAATCCAAAACAAAAGCCAGCTGCAGAATCAAGATACAAAACTCCACCATGAAACCCAGCCTCAGAGCAAACCTACAAACCCAACACAGACATAAACCCCAGTAAGAGAACCTAACATAAAGCAAAGCCATAGAACAAAGCCACAGAATGCAACTACAAACTGCAACATAAAATTCAACCATAAAATAGAGCCACAAATCTCAACCATTGAATGCAGGCTTAAAACCAGCTTCAGAGGCCAACACGAAAGGAACCACACAATGCATAGAACCCTACCACAGAGGTCCTTAAGAAACGGGAGGTATTAGGGTCACCAAGGGGTGCCTGTGTGATGTATACAGAAGAAACACTAAGAGGAGAAGGAAACACACAACACATAGAACCCTACCACAGAGGACCTTAAGAGAGGGGAGGTGTCAGGGTCATCAAGGGGTACCTGTGTGGTGTATACAGAAGAAACATTGAGAGGAGAAGGAAACACACAACACATAGAACCCTACCACAGAGGTCCTTAACAGAGGGGAAATATCAGGGTCACCAAAGGGTGCCTGTGTGATGTATACAGAAGAAACACTGGAAGAGAACATTCTCTGCTTACTGAATTTGTCACCATGGCATGGAGTAGAGAGCCCCCCAAGCCTGGTCTCACTCTTGAACACAATCCAAAGTGGGGGCGTGGGGGATGTCTCTGCAGTCAGAAACCAATTCCAGCCACCTTGACTTATTGAATTATGTGGCTCTATTGATCATCTATGCCTAATTTTTTAACTTTTTTTTTTTACTTTTGTTGTCTTTTTTCCCACAGGATAATGTAGGGTGCTTTAAAAATATTACAAGAAAGTATTGAAGGGACAAATCATGACAACCACCACCTAGCAAAGTTTCTCTGTCATTCCTCTTTATCACTCTTCCTTTTTTCTTTATTTTTGAGATTATAATTAAAAGATTTCTCCTTTCTCTTTCTTTTCTCCAAATCCTCTGACATACATCTTCCCACTCTCCTTCAAATCCATGGCCTCCTTTTTCATTAATTGTTATTATATGCACATATATACACATATAAAAAAGAGAGATGAGGATGTAGCTTAGTCAGTAAAGTGTTTGCCTTGTCTTACAGGGTTCCATTTACACAAACCAGGTATGGTGGGCATATGACTGACATATATACATATATATGTATATGTGCAAATATAAATTCCTTATCTTCTTGTTCTTATTATCTTCCTACCACCTCTTCCACAATGTATCCCTGAGCCATAAGTGTGGGAGTTGTCTCACAGATTGGGACTAGGATCCACAACTCTGCATTTCTGATTGACTATGCTTTTCTTTAGTGATCTCCATATGTTGCAAAGAGAAGTTTACTTTATGAGGCGTGAAGACTACATTTATCTGTGTGTGTAAGGACAATTTTTTAGAATTTAGTTAAGAATGATATGGGCTTAGTACATTGGCGGTTGTACTTTCTCCTCCAAGATTCACAAACTATTAGGCCTGGATATTTGACTAGGTGTTCAGTGTTGCGTTGGTCTTGTTGTTCTTGTTTTATTTTGTTTTGGTTTAAGATAGAGTCCCATGTGTCACATGCTAGTCTTGAACTCACTATGTAACTGAGAATGGCCTTGAACTAATGATCCTCCTGCCCCCATCTTCCCAGTGCTGGGATGTCAGTCATATGCCCACCAATACCTGGTTTGTGTAAATGGAACCCTGTAAGACAAGGCAAATACTTTACTGACTAAGCTACATCCTCAGCTCTCTTTTTTATTTTTTATGAACAAAATCTAGGTATTTATTACAAGCTGACCTCAAATTTGCAATCTTCCTGCCTCTCAAGTGCTAAGATTATGCCTGGTACCCACCCATGCCATTAGAAAGCTTGTTTTAAAATGTGCAAGGTTTTTGTCTGAATCAGCTAAGAGGTTATTGTTTGAATAAGTATCTCCAAATGTCATGTGTTGGAAACTTAACCATTAAAATTATACATCAATGGTTTCCTGGCTTCATTTTTATTACTATGATGAAATACTTTTACAAAAAGCAACATAGATGAAAAGAGGGTTTATTTCAGCTTATTAATTCCAAGTGACATCAAGATAGGAACTTCAGCTAGTCACATTACACCCACAATCAACAGTGTCCCCCTCCCAAGAAAAAATGGATGTGTATATGCTCACTTACTTGCTCCTTGTGCCCAGCTCCGTTTCAGTTTCCCCATTATTAAACAGTTCGGGACCTCTGCCTAGGGAATAATGCCACCTACAGTAAGCAGTGCCTTCCCAAATCAATTAGCAATCAAGACAGTCTGCCCACAAGCCAGGCCAATGTAGACAATCCCTCCAACAGGATATTTTCCTAGGTGATTCAAAGTGGGTTGGATTGACAATTAAAGGTAACCATCACAAACAATATTTGAGAGATTAGGCTTTTTAGAGTCATGAAAACTGCCCAAATCATAGTGGACTAGAATTCCTTCTTGAGGTATTCATCCCACAATCCTCTCAAAAAGTCCACAAAAGGGGAGGATATTCAAAACCCCAATGAAAGTAACTTATGACTTTGAAAGATAGCAACCCTTTGTTAGTGCACATGTATGGGAAAATATCCTGGTGCCTTCAAAAGTTTTCTGATGTAGTGGAAGCAATTTAACAGCAGTTTGAATGGTGTTTAAGCCACAAAAGAACACTCTGCCCTTTATGTGATAGCCACCAAGATGTTGCTGCAGCTTTCTCTATAATAACAATTTACCAAAACAGGAGGCATGTGACTTCTTATTACACCACAGAAGGAACTGGGGACAATCCAGAGACAGAGAGAACAAGAGCAAAATGAAGTCCAAGAGTCTTTATAGCAACTCTCAGAGAAAAGGCAAAGCCAACAGATCTTTTCAGTGGCTTTCAGGTCTTCAGAGCTGTCCCCAATTGCCTGACACCTGTCTCTGCTATAACTAGGGCAGGAGATAGAAGGTCATCATCAAGGGCCTAGCTGTTGAGTGTGAGCTTTAGACTGGTTGGTTTGCATATGAAAGACTTACTACTGGGTAAACCTGTTAGTTATGGCCTCTTGGGATTAGCTAATCCTGACTGATGCTCCAGATGGCAAGGTGAGGTGGCTGTGGGAAGAGCTCAAGTACAGTTGAGGTGAAATGCCCAAAGCTGCAGAGAAAAAGCATCAGAAAATTCAATGGGGCTGATAGTAGCGTGTGACCTGTCATCCATGAAACTCTGGGTTGGATCCCCAGCACCATATAAGATAGGTGAGTGTTTACACCTATCTTTCTAGCACTCAGGAAGTAGAAGCAGGTTCAAAAGTTCAAGGCCATCCTTGACCACATACTGAGTTCAAGCCTGGCCTGGGTGACATAGTGAGACCTGTCTCAAACAAACAAACAAAGAGCTGAAGTTGAGAGGACAGTAAAATGTTTGCTGTGCAAGAATGAGAAGTGAGTTCAATCTCCCCAAACTTATGTAAATAAATCTGGAATCCCCATTCCAGAAAAGTGTGAACAGAGAGATCTCTGGGCTCACCAACCAGTCAGTCTTAGCTGAATTAGAGAGCTCAAGGTTCAGTAAGAGAACTTATCTCAAAAAATAAGATAGAGAGTAATTAAGGAAGACACCAAAAGTGGTAAGCATGCACACACACAAATACGCACATGGGGGGGGGGGGAGAGGGAGAAGGAGAGGGAGAGCATGATATACAGACCTCTTCTCTCTTGTACATCTGGTCACCTGTCATCCTGCATTTCTATACCTGTTCTCAGTCTCAGCCCCTTTCTCATCTAGCTTTTCTTTAAAGACAGGACCCTGACCATTATAATGGGCACCTTTGAATAATTGCAGATATTAGAGGAAATTCTGTCATTTTTTTATTTAATATGATGTTGGTTATCTGATTTGTTTCATGTATTCCTCTCTCTATATATATATAATCTAACTTGATGGGAAGTGGAAACTTAAGACTGTGACTTGGTGGTTTTGTTTTTCTTTTCTTTTGTTGTTGAAATAAATGTTTTATTACTACAAAAAAAAAAAAAAAAAAAAGACAGGTCCCTGGGTCCCAGGACATCTCAAGGGTTAAAAGTACTTTCTGAACAAGCATAAGGATCTAAGTTCAGATCCCTAGAACACACGGGAACCCCAGAGCAATCTGGCAAGGGAGCCTATTCATCTTGTAGAGCTCTGAGTTTTATTGACAGACGTAGCCTTGATGGTAGAAGAGTGATTCCTGACATTAACTGCAGGTCTCCTCATGCAAGCACACACACATGTAAAATAGAGGAGGGTAGGGTAAAGACAGAACTCTGTCACTTACTAATCCTGTCTGCCTCCCCAGTCCAGATCCAGCAGTTTTTATACATATGGCTTCTGCTGCGTCAATCTTTCCTGGAGCTTCAGTTGTCTGAGTCTAGCTTCCTAGATATATCCTCGAACCTACATAGACATTGCTACCTGACCCAAGCTGCATATTGAGTAGCATCTTATCATGCTGTGATACAGGCACTTAGAAGATGCTCCTGGCTGAAGGGGTTTGCAACCCCATAGGAAGAACAACACTACCAACCAACCAGACCCCCCAGAGCTCCCAGAGACTAAACCACCAACTAAAGAGTATACAGGGGAGAGGGGAGACCCATGGCTCCAGCTGCAGATGTAGCAGAGGATGGCCTTATCTGGCATCAATGGGGGTGCGGGGAGGCCCTTGGTCCTGTGAAGGCCGATGCCCTAGTGTAGGTGAATGCTAGGGAGATAAGGTGGGAGTGGGTGGGTGAACAGGGGAGCACCCTCATAGAAGCAGGGGGCGGGAGGATGGGATAGGAGGTTTGCAGAAGGGAAGCTGGAAAGGGGGATAACATTTGAAATGTAAGTAAATAAAATAACCAATTATCAAAAAGCCTCTCCTGGCTTACAAGTAAGTAAAAGCAAGATCAAAGCCTATCATCTGCCTTTATGTCTATACCCTTTACTTTGTCATGGGCATGTAACTCACTGTGTCGGTCAACCAAGGAGTATCTACCTAGAAACTGGTAATGAGAGATAGATAAGTGGCTCAGGAATTAAGAGCATGCCGTGTTCTTGCAGATGACCCACAATCAGTTCCCAGCACCCACCTCAGGCAGCCCACCACCTCCTGTAACCCTAGCTCTAGTTCCAGGGGATACAATGCTGTCTTCTGGTCTGTATGGACATCTTCATTTAAATGCATATTCCTACACAGAGACATACATAAACTTAAGGAAGGGAGGAAGAAAGAGAGAGAGAGAAAGAGAGAGAGAGAGAGAGAGAAAGAGAGAGAGAGAGAGAAAGATCTAAAGAAAGAATCTAAGGAATCCTCTTTAATACCTAGCCTGTCTCATCCCCCTTCATGGCTGGCTGAAGGCTTGACGATAAGAATAACTGAGCTGTGTTATGTGTGTGTGTGTGTGTGTGTGTGCACCCATGCATGTACATGGGGAGGTATATGTGTGCTCCTCCACATGTATGTGTGTGCATATTCATGTGTGTGAATTTGCATATAGAAGTCAAAGGACAATCTCTGGTGTCACTTTTCAGGTGCTGCCCACTGATGCTGTTTTTTGTTTTTGTTTGTTTGCTTGTTTTTTTGAAACTAGTCTCTCTTGGAACTTACCAAGTAGACTAAGCTGCCTGGCCAGCAAGCCTTAAGGATCATCCTGTCTCCACCTCCCAGTTTAGGGATTACAAGTCTGTGCTATATTCTGATTTCCTTTAAACATGGGCTCTAGTGTTTGAACTCAGCTCTTCATGCAAACATGGCAGGTGCTTTGCCAATTGAGCCAGTTCTCCAGCTCTATTAAAGCATCGCTGCATTTTATAGTGTTCTACTCCACACCACAAATCACCTAAAGGTCTTCTCCAGTCATTGTCCTCAGTTTGCGGTAACTCTGGATTTAAGGAAAACCAACCTTTATAAGACACACCACACCTCACATTAGGTCAATTATCTGTGCTGAAGAGGCTGCTCCATTCCAGCCACTTGTAGAACCAGAAATCAGACAATAAATAACTAGACCCTATCTAAAACAGGATTGCTTAATTATACCTATCTCTTTCTTTTTACTCCAAATTCTTCATCTATTTAAACCTAAGGATCATGTCAGGTCCCCAAAGACAAACGTGGGAGTCACTGGAACCCTTCCTCTTTTCCTTTTCCCAGTGTGGCCACATTGATTAAATCTTTCTCTGTTTTTCATGGTTACTTGTCTATTTTTTGACATTTATTTATTGATCTTGTGTGGGGCCTGCACATGCCACAACACGCACGTGGAAGTCAGAGAGTCAGTTATCTCCTTCCACCATGCAGGTCCCGGATTGAACCTGGGTCTTCAGACTTGGCAGGAAGCACCGTTCCCCACTGAGTCCTCTCTGAGCTTTTATTTAACATTTAACTGGTATGTTGGAAAGGTGACTCAACTTGTCCTCTGTAACTCCTAGAGCTAGGTTTGTCTATACAGCTCCACTCTCAGGCTGTTCCCACGGCTATTATATATGCAACGTATGCATGCCCACACCACAACTTGCCAAAATCTAGTCTTGGCCAATCTGATATCAGATTGTACATGACCTTGAGCGAGATGGAGGAGGATGAGGAGGAGGGTCTGTCCTAGAGTCAAGACACCGTACCTTTCAGTCCCTGAAGGAGTTTGAGGATTATCTCAGCATTTCTGCTATTGTTACATAATGATACAGGTTGGGTGAATTATAAACTACAGAAGTGTATTTGTTCTGAATTCTAAAGGCTAAGATAGCAAAATGTTGCCATGATCCCTCAAAGACATTCCTGGCATGTCAGAACACTGCAGAAAGGTAATGAAACACAAGAAAATTTGAGTTATACTTACTTTTTTGTTAACAAACACATTTTCCTGATGTAATAATCCTTACAGGGAGCCTAGTGCTTGTGGCTTAGTCACCTTGTAAAAATATAAACTTTAGAGAGAATACTGATAAAAAAAAGTAATGCAAAGATACCAGTCAGTGAGAGAAAGAGAGGAGGAAGGGAAGGTCAACCCAAACTAAGTGTACATAAAAGAAACAAGAAAACTTGTTGTTTTGTAAGCTAATTTTAAATATTTCTTAATCTTCTTCTTATTTGTTTTTTAGTAGTGGGAATGGATCCAGAGTTTCAATCAAGATAAGCAAGATTCTAAGCAAGTACTCTACTAATGAGCCAGGACTAAAGCACTTCATTTGGAAATTCTAGGCAAGGGCTCTACCATGAGCCAGGACCAAAGTACCTCATTGGGGGATTCTACACCTGAGCCACACTCCTAGCCCCAAAGTGTTACACTGGCAATTCTTTTTTCATATGTGGATTGAGGGTATTGCCCAAGGATAGGACACTTACCTGGCATGCTTACCTGGCATGCGTAGAGTCCTAATTTCCATTTCCAGCACCACAAACACAATACCTCTTTTAACTTTGTTTTTATTTTGGGGTTATAACATAATTATTTCTTTCTTCCCTTTCCTACCTACAAACTCTTCCATATAACTTTCTTTGTTCTCTTTCAAATTCATGGACATTTTTTATTGATTATCACACACATACATGTGTGCCCATGAACATGTACACATGTATGCACATGCACGCACGCGCACACACACACATACACATTTCTGAATACAATTTGCTTAGTCTGTATAATTGTATATTACTTGTATGTACGCTTGCAGGACTGATCATTTGGTATTGGATAACAGCTATTATGCTCTTCTTTGGGGAAAACTTTCCTTCACACCTAGAATTCTTCAGTTGCCTGTAGTTATTTGTGTAGGGGTGAGGTCTCATAGGATTTTTTAAAAGTATTTACTTATTTATTTAGTTATTTATTTAGTTAGTTTATATGAATGCTCTATCTGCATGTACACCGGAGTCCCAGAAGAGGGCATCAGATTCCATTATAGATTGTAAACCACCAATGTGGTTCCTGGGAATTGAACTCAGGACCTCTGGAAGAACAGCTAATGCTCTTAACCACTGAGCCATCTCTCCAACCCACTTCATGGGCTTTTATTAGTCTACTTTGGCATCTATATTGGTGTTATCTTTGTTCAGCCTATGTTTAGGCAGTCACACTTTAGTCAGTGACACTTTATGGATGTAACTTCTGACATTACTAGGAGACACAGTCTCAAAACAAACTCCCTGATACCCTGGTGATTTAAATCTGTCTGCCCCCTTTTCTACAATGTTCACTGAACTTTAAGTGCAGAAGTTTTACTATAGAGGCATTCATTAAGACTGGGCTTTACAACTCTGCATTTTGACTGGTTGTTGTTTTCTACAGTGTTCTCCATCTACTGCAAAGAGAAAGTCATCTGATGAGGGCTCAAGACTACAGTTGTCTAAGGATTTATGTACAGATATTTAGATTGTTATTGGGGTAATACTGGTTTAGTAAAGAGGAGGTTGTAGGTTCTCCACTAATATTCATGACTTGACTACCACTGAGTAGTTTGCTAGGTTTCCAGTAGCAGGCCTGTTTTTTCTGTTGGTCTGAAGTCCAATTGGAAAGTTTTTTACCACTAAGGTATGCCTGCCGCTATGCTGGTCATTGTGCCATGCTGGTCATTGATCTGGTTCATAGGCACCATGGCTGGGTAGGACTGTTGGTTGCCTCCCACCTTTAAAGCTTGTATAGAGAATTCTGGTACCATGAAAGTTGTTCTTCATGGAGTGGCATTCAGGTTAGTTCTAGCTCAGGGCTATCTGGGCCCTGTGTCTGAAGGGCGGGGTGTCTTCAGCAATAGGGGCTTCCCTTCCACATGTAGGGGGGCAATGAAGAAAAACAGCAGTAGTCTGAATGTTTTGGAGGTTCCTTGGACAGTCCTGGCCAAAACCTAGAAAGAGTCATTCTCCTGTCTGATACTGAGGACTTTGGCTCTTGGAGGGGACATTGCCAGGTCAGTTGAGAAAAGTTCATTAAAATTGTATTACATTGTCATAGTGTTCTTTTAGGTAAATAGTTGATGGTATGATTCCTTGTGGCTTTTCCAAATATCCCAATTGTTATTTTACCTACATACATCCTTCTTCTGTATGGACTTCCCTCCCCATTCTTAAAGAGTCCTCTCTGTCCCAGGTGGTATTCTATGGAAGAACACACAAGTAGGTTTTCCAGTACTAAATGGTCAGCCCTGAAAACATACATACATTATATGAATGAAACATGTTACATTTATGAATAGATGTGAATGCAATAACAATTAGTGAAAAAGAGGCCATGAATTTGAAGAAGAGTAGGGAGGGGTATGTGGGAGGACTTCGAAGGAGGAAAGGAAAGAGAGAAATGTGATAATTATATTTTAATCTCACAGTCTGTATGCTGAGGTCAGAGAAGTTGCAGGATTGTGTTCCCTCTTACTTTTGTATGGGTTTCAAGGGTTGAACCAAAGCTGTCATGTCAGGCATGGTGGCAAGTGCCTTTACCCACTGAGCTATCTCCCCAGGGTCTTTCTTTTTAAAATTTTTAATACATTTTTTTCAGTTTTTGTTTTTTTAAGATGGGGTTTCTCTGTGTAGCCCTATCTGTCCTGGAACTCACAGAGATCTTCCTGCCTCTGCCTCCAAGTGCTAGGAGCATACATTTTAATTTTTATATGGAAGATGACAGAAGTGTCCAAATGTCAGAAAATTCTTGTGGAGGTCAGTGGACAATTTGTGGGCATTAGCTCTTTTCTGCTACCATGTAGGTCCTGAGGATCAAACTAAGGTCATCAGATTTGGCAGCAAGTGCATTTATTGACTTAGCCATCTCATTTGTCTCTGGCTCTTTCTTTATAAAAGCAGCCAAGGGTCCAATTGATATTTCTTAGCTGAAGACATCAGCCTTTCACAACTGAGCTCTGATGGCCTCTGGGATGGTTCTGGCATGTCTTTCTAACATGCTTAAGCAATTCTAGCTCCCTAGAACATTGAACTCCCTCCTCACTATTTCATCTCTAAAATGGTGCTTCCTCTTCTGCCCACCTCAGAGTTATATTCTCTCATATCTGTATGGCAATGAGACAGAACTATAAAATTCCAGCTAGAATGAGGAGGGGCTCAGGAGGCCCCACCTCAGGCTGAGAAACTATTAACAGTGATAGCTGCTGGGGGATGGAGAGTCAGTTTTCTTCACAAGCATGGGCCCCTGGTCCCCAGTGGGTGGGTCCATAATGATGTGCATATGGGCAGCAGTAATTGGATACAGTAGAATTTTTTTAACAGGATAAAAAATGGGAGAGGAACATGGTAGGAGACCTAAGAAGAGTTGGATGAAGGAATAGAAACTGGCTATGATCAAAAACACATTGTACACAGACAGGAAATTCTCCAAGAATAAATATGAAAAATATTTACTTAAAAAAATGTAGCCAGGCAGTGGTGGCTCATGCCTTTAAATTCTAGCACACAGGAAAGAGGCAGAGGCAGGTGGATATCTATGAGTTCAAGGCCAACCTAGTTTACAAAGCAAGTTCCAGGACAGCTAGGGCTACACAGAGAAACCCTGCCTTGAAAAAACAAACAAGAAAGTTCACCTCAGAAAACCTAAAAATCTTAAGTGATTAGTTTTTTTAAAACTTTGTACTACTGAGGCAGCAGATGGTAGGGACCATCTTTTCTTTTATTTTATTTTTACTTATTCTTCTCTCATGTACTATATCCTAATAGAATTTTCCCCTCCTTTCTCTCTCCCCAGGCCCTTACCCCCACCTTCCCTCTCCCCAGATCCACTCTTCCTCCATTTCCTTTCAGAAAAGGGCAGGCCTCCCATGGATATCAACCAAACATAGCATATCATGTTACAATAAGACTAGACATATCCCATCATATTAAGGCTGGATAAGGCAACCCAGTAGGAGGAAAGGGCTCCCCAAAACAGGCAAAAGAATCTACTTCCCTACTTCCACTGTTAGATGTTCCACAAGAATACCAAGCTACAGAACTATAACATGCATTCAGAGGACCTAGGTCAGACCCATACAGGCTCCCTGATCGTTGGTTCCATCTTTGTAAGACCCTATGATCCCTGCTTAGTTGATTCTGTGGGCAATGTTCTCTTCATGTTATTGACTCCTCTGGCTCTACAATCCTTCCTTTCCCTCTCCTTCATGGTTCCCCTGACTCCACCTAGTATTTGGCTGTCATTCTCTGCTTCTGCTACCATCAGTTGCTGGATGAAACCTCTCTGGTGACAATTATGCTAGGCTCTGGTCTACAAATATAGCTGAGTATCATTAGGACTCATTTCATTGACTTGTTGGTATTATTTTTTTCCTATCCTGTTTAGCTCTATCCTCCATCTCTGGGCTATCTAGTCTCTAGTTTCTGGCCCTCCAGACAGTAACAGACCTGGGTTTCCTTGCACATGATTCTCAAGTTGGACCAGTCATTGGTTGGCCACTCCTATAAGTTCTGTGCCACCTTTACCCCAGAACATCTTGCAGGCAGGACAAATTGTAGGTCGAAGGTTTTGTGGCTGTGTTAGTGTCTCAACTCTTTGCTGGAAGTCTTGCATGGTTACAGGACATGGCCTGTTCAGGCTCTGTATACCCATTACTAGGAGTTTTTGCTAAGATCACCCTATAGATTCCTGGGAGTTTCCATTGCAATAGTTTTCTATCTCACACCTGAAATGCTCTCCAGTTCCAGTAGTCTCTCCCAGTATACTCACTATATGTATGTAGATAGATAAATAGATAGATAGATAGATAGATAGATAGATAGATAGATAGATAGATGATATAGATATGGAGATATAGATATAGATAAATATATCTTGATTCCCTTCCTCCTGTTCTCTCCTGTTTCCATCCCCACCTGCCCTAAATAAACCCTTGAAATCTATTCTATTTCCCTTTCCCAGAGATAGTCATACATGCCATTTAGAGCCTTCCTTGTTACTTAGCCTTGCTGAGTCTGTAGACTGTGTCATGATTATTCTTTACAGGTAATATCCACTTTTTTAAAAAACTTTTATTGCATTATGATGAGAAAAGTTACATGATTTCAATTTATCTGAATTTGT
>NW_022196905.1:147358871-147360060 GCF_008632895.1 Mastomys coucha | reverse complement strand
TTGGATGTAGATGGCCTTTCTGCTGTGGATCGTCATCAGTGCAGCAGAGGTTCCTTGAAGGGATTTGTCAAGTAGAAGGATGTGATCACGGGCATATGGCATGGTCCTGATCCAGCATTGGCATGGGCGAGGGGATCTGCTTGTGTTTTTCCTCAGGATCGTTTGGAGCCTCTGTGGGTCCCCGAGCGATTGACGCGGAAGTGTGCCATGCAGAATGGAGAGATCGTGCCTGAGAGTCCTGTGCACCCTTCTTCTTCTGTTCCTGGTGGAGAGCCAAGCAGAGCCAAGATGGGAGATTCTGTCGGTGTTTGCAAGACCAATGCCAATACGACATAATGCTCAAGTGTTTCCTCGCTTTTTTAGTACCAATAGAAGTTTAGATGTTCCATTTTTGCCTTTAGATTGGTTGGTCTCCTATTGCTGGTCTGCCTTGTGGGTCTGTGGTATATATGTAGGATCAGATTCACTCAGAGAAGGAATGCAGCCATGATTGTGCAAGCATTTACGGCCATTGAGGCAGGACAGTCTCCCCAGGCATGGCTGGCAGTCATGCAAAAATGATCGTCAAGTTCAGGCTGCAAGGTGAAGCACTGCACTCCGGGTCAGCTTCTAGTGGCCCCAAGAAGAGCACGACTGATTGCATGTGGGTTGGTACCCCAGACCCCGCCTCTGAGAAAAAGGTATTGGACAGGTCTGGTACTCTTTGGATGGATGACACCTAAGTGAGGATCAGGACAATGTCCCTGTTTCCAGCATCAGAGATTAGACCTCTACTCTTGCCTGTTTTGTTTAAAAACTAAAAGGGGGAACTGTGGAGAGCCGTTTTCAGCTGCACCTCCGAGAGAGAGTGGTCTCTAGAAAAAAGCCCTCATTTGGCTAAGCTTGCTGCCATTGGTTGATTCCGCATCTGGTGACCTATCTGCTTTTGACACGTGGCCCATTGGGATTGGCTAAGCTTGGGAGTACTTAATGACCGATGGTGGGCCGGAAGCCAGGGCTTAGATGGCAGGAAGGTGGGACTTAAGTAAAGGCTCCCCAGAGGCAGAAGCCAGAAAGCAGGAGAAGCAGGCAGAAGGAGCAGGAGGGAGAAGCAGGAGGGGGAAAGACTGTTACAAAGTTCCTGAATAAATTGCTAAAAGGAAGAGCTCGGGATGCGTCTTTCTTGCTGGTGGAGGTGGAGGAGACATTT
>NW_022196905.1:147354063-147357499 GCF_008632895.1 Mastomys coucha | reverse complement strand
GCCTGGGAGTGGAGCTTCCTCTGGGTGTTGTGGGACTGGCTGCAGAGCTTGAGCCCAAGGTCTGCTCTAGACCCCAGCTGAGTCTTCAATTTTATTCCATTGATGAACCAGTATGTTTTTATGCCAATATCGTGGGATTTTTATTATAGCGCTATAGTACACCTTGAAATCAGGTATGGTAATACCTCCAGAAGTCCTTTTACTATTTAAGCTATCCTGGCTTTTTGTTTTTCTATAGAAAGTTGAGTATTGTTCTTTTAAGGTCTGTAAAGAATTATGATGAAATTTTGATGGAGATTGCATTGAATCTGTAGATTGACTTTGGTAAAATTTTTACTATGTTAATCCTATCCATTTATGAGAATGGAAAATATTTCCATCTTCTATCTTATTTAATTTCCTTGTATAAAGACTTGAAGTTATTGTTATAGAAGTCTTTGATTTGTTTGGTTAAAGTAACTCCAAGATATGTTATATTATTTGTGGCTTTTTTTAAAGAATTATTTATTTATTTTATGTATGTGAGTATACTGTAGCTGTCTTCAGACACACCAAAAGAGGGCATCCAATCTCATTACAGATGTTTGTGAGCCACCATGTGGTTTCTAGGAATTGAACTCAGGACCTCTAAAAGAGCAGTCAGTGCTCTTAACCACTGACCATTTCTCCAGTCCCCTATTTGTGGCTATTTTCAAGGATGGTTTTTCCTCTGATTTCTTTCTCAGCCCATTTGTCATTTGTATATAGGATGGCTATTGATTTGAGTTTTGGTTGGTTGTTTTTGTTTGTTTGTTTAGTTAGTCTTGTATCCACTCATATCATTGAAGGTATTTATCATTTGCAGGAGTTTCTTGATAGAATTTGGAGGGTCACTTATATATACTATCATATCATCTACAAATAGCAGTACTTTGAGTTCTCCCTTCCCAATTTGTATCCTTTTATCTCCTTCAGTTGTCTAGAACTTCAAGTACTATATTGAATAGATATGGAAAGAATAGACAGCCTTGTCTTGTTCCTGATTTTAGTGGAATTCCTTTGAGTTTGTCTTCATTTAATTTGATGTTGGCTATAGGCTTGCTATATTATGTTGAAAGGCTTTTCAAGCATCCAATGGGATGATTATGTGTTTATTGTTGTTTTGTTTTGTTTATTTCTGGCTTGTTTACATGGTGGATTAGATTGACAGATATTCCTATGTTGAACCATATCTGCATCTCTAGGATGAAGTCTACTTGATCTTGATGGATGACACTTTTGATACTTTTTGGATTCAGTTTATGAGTATTTTATTGAGTAATTTTTGCATCAATGTACATAAGGAAAATTGATCTGTAACTATGTTGAGTCTTTGTGATTTGGGTATTGGGGTGATTGTAGCCTCATAAAATGAATTTGGCAATGTTCCTTCTGTTTCTATTGTGTGGAATAATTTGAAGAGTATTGGTATTAGCTCTTCTTTGAAAATCTCGTAGAATTCTGCATGAAGACTATCTGATCCTGTGCTTTTTTATTTTTATTTTTATTTTATTTTATTTTATTTTTGGCTGGGAGGTGACTGCTTCTATTTCCTTAGATGTCATAGGTCTATTTATATAGCTTATTTGATCTTGATTTAACTTTGATAAATGGTATCTATCAAGAAAATTGTCCATTTCTTTCAGATTTTCCAATTTTGTGTAGTATTATTTGGATTTCCTTGGTGCTTGTTCTTATGTCCCCCTTTTTGTTTCTGATTTGTGGTAATTTGGATATTCTCCCTACCTTTTAGTTAGTTTGGCTAAGTGTTTGTCTATCTTGTGTATTTTCTCAAAGAATCCTGTAGAGGTAAGTTTTGGCTATGCCACTTTGTGCTCCTGGTGGGTTATACAAATTTATTTTTTAAATGTCTTGGCTAACTCAAAGACTGGGTACTCCTTAACATTCCCCTGCTGCCCCAGGCCCAGTCAGGAAGTGGTCAGTGGCCACTCATCCAAATTCTCACATGGCTTTCTCTCCTGTAGCTCCTGTGTCCCATCCTTCTTCCATGACTCATAGCAATTGTCTTCCCTCCCTGGGTCCTAGTCCACACAACTCTAAGTATTCCACCCAGTGCCCAACCATTTGCTGTTCATTGGTATCTTTATTGATCAATGTAAAACCAGCTGCAGACAAGGACATTTAGCATTTTGACATGCAGATTCCAGATTGAATCAAAGCATTAGAACCAATCTCTAGCAGAATCCTTTCTTTCATTGTTTCTTTGCATTGTCTCTGTTTCTACTATATTGATTTCAGCTATCAGTTTGATTTCCTGCTATCTTTTCCTCTTGGGAATGTTTGCTTCTTTTTGTTCTAGAGCTTTCAGATGTGTTGTTAAGTTGGTAGCGTGAGACTCTCCAATGTCCTTAATACACTTAGTGCTATGAGTTTTCCACTTAGCACTGTTTTCATTCTGCCCCATAAGTTTGGGTATGTTGCACATTCATTTTTATTGAATTCTAGGAAATATTTTATCTTTATTTCTGCCTTGACCCAGTAGTCCTTCAGTACAGAGTTGTTCAGTTTCCATGAGTTTGTAGGCTTTCTATTGTCTTTGTTGTTATTGAAATCCAGCTTTAATTCAGAGTGGTCTGAGAGGATACATAAGGTTTATTTCAATTTTTTTGTATCTGTTGAGACATGGATTGTAACCAAGTATAAGGTCAATTTTGGGGGAAAAATTCCCCGAGATGCTGAGAAGATATATTCTTTTGTATTTGGGTGAAATATTCTATAGATATCTAATAGATCTATTTGATTCATAAAGAAATGGCTCCATTATTTCTTTCTTTAATTTTTGTGTGGATAACCTGTTCATTGGTGAGCATAGGATATTGAAGTCTCCCACTGTTAATGTATGGGGCTCAATGTGCAATTTCAGCTTTAGTAATGTTTATTTTATAAATGTGTATGTTCTTGCATTTGGAGCATAGATGTTTAGAATTAAGATGTCATCTTGATAGGTTTTTTTTTTTCTTTGATGAGTATTAAGTGTCCTTACCTATCTCTTTTGATTAATTTTGATTACTTTTGTTTGAAAATCTATTTTTTTAGATATTAGAGTAGTTATATCAGCTTGCATCCTGGGTCCATTTGCTTGGAAATCTCTTTCCAACACTTTACTCTAAGGTAACATCTATCTTTGATATTGAGGTGTGTTTCTTGTATGCAACAGAATGATAATCCTGTGTTGACATCTATTCTGTAAGAGTTTCATCATATAGTATCTGAGGCCTATAACAAAGTATCCCCCACTTTTCGGCTACCCAGCTCTCTGATGATTCCACCAAAACTGTGTTGATTCTCTATCTTCTTTGCTATTTTCTATGAAAGCTTCATGAAATAGCTAACTCATTTCAATGTGGAATCTAGGGACCATGCCCAGCCTTTGTTTTCCACTTTAAATTGGCTTTTT
>NW_022196905.1:147351883-147354053 GCF_008632895.1 Mastomys coucha | reverse complement strand
GAGCATAGATTGAGACTCACAAGCACAATGGCAAAAAGTGAAGAGCACCTGATGTCAACCTCTGACCTCCACATGCACTTGTATGTATGAACACATTAACATACTCAGACATATACACACAAGTATACACATGCATATATTTCACAACAAATGAATATAGTATTTAAAATGAAAAACAAAAAATAATGTACTATTTTAGAGTTCCCACCTGCCCTCCTCTGGCAGCCAGACTCAATTTCTTGCTTCTCTAGTTACCTCCTCTAGAGTGTTCCAGACAACAGCACCCTGTGTTCCACTCTTTGCCCTGTATGTAACCAGCCAAAACCCAGATCTATGTTTTATCTTTCTCTGTGTGAAGTATCCAGCCTAATACTCCCTGTGGTTGCCCCTACACTCCAGCTCAGAATGCATGAGATGGGCACTCAGCAGGTGAGTTGCAAAGCTTTCATGGATCCTTTGTTTCTGTCCCAGATTGCTGGTGTCTCCAGAGAAATAACAAGTTTGCCAGGGAAAGGAATCCATGTCTTACTAAGATTAAAGGGCAAAACCTAAATTAGTCAACAATGTGTCTTGGCTGATTACAGTGCCTGGCCAACTAGGCCTTCTGCCTGTACCTAAATCTGATCTTAATCTTTTTTGTATTACACATCAGAGTCTATCACCTCTTACTGTGACCTCCTTAAAGAAGGTAGGAGTCATTGTCAACACATGGTAGAAAGTGGGTTGGACAGAAAGACCATGCAGAAGGAACAGTCCCACAGCTCTATGTGGTACATACTAGACAAACACAAAGCCATAGGCTGTATCCTTTTTTTTTTTTTTAAGATTATGTTACAGTATTAATGTTTTAGCTACAATAAACTAAGCTTTTAAAGTAGAGAGGTACCTGCTCTGAATTGCAAAAAGAGCCCTCCCAGGGCCCTGGAGAGCCTGCTCCCAAACTATCAGTATTACACAGTGTCACAGTCACTACTATAGCATCTCAGTTGTGCTACTTAGAGCTGGATGGCTTTGGTGAGTCCATAGATCTCTGTGAACCTTAAAGTTTGCTCCTGAGCAAAATGAGAATGAGGACAATACTTGCAGGTAGGAGGGGACTGTTGTGGAGATTAGAGCACATGTGGAAAGAAAAAGTGCAGTAGCCTAGAGTGGTGGTATACAGCTGTCATCCCAGGTACTTGGGAGACTAAAGATAAAGGACCTAAGTTTTAGTCTAGTTTGACCAACCTTGAGACCTGTTTCAAATGAAAAGCAAAAACAAACAAACAAAAAGTGTCAGTGGTACAGTGTTAGAATGATTGACAATTATGTGCAAGGTCCTGGGTTTAATCTCTAGCCCAGAAGGGGTGGGAGCGAAAAGAGAGTAAGAGAGAAGAGGAGAAAAGAAGAGTGAGGAAGAAGAAAGATGGAAAAGAGAGATGAATAAAAAAGAAAAAGGGAGAAGGAAGAAAGGAAGAGGGGAAAAGATAAGGATGAAGGAGGACAAAAGGGGGTTAGAGAAGGGAGAAGAGAAAAGGGGGAGGGGGGAGAAAACGAGGAGGAGGGGAAAGGAATTACAGAAATGAAAGAAAGAAGGGAAAGGTGGATGAGGAGGAGCAGGAGAAGAAGCAGAAGGAAGAAGAGGCTTATCCCTACCACAGGCTTTTCTTTAATCTGTTTGTCTCCTCGAGCACAGAATTTAGCTCCATTACTTTACCTCATGCCCCTATTCTCTTCAAATGGTACATTTTGTATTCTTCCTTGGTCAGCTTGCTCCTTTTCATTATACAGCTATATAAGACTGGGCACTAGTAACCAGAGGACACAGTCAGCACTCAGCTGTTTCAAAATTTCTTCCACCAGTGCCATTAATCTGAAAAAAAAAAAAAAGCTTCATTTTATCCTCAGGCAAATTTTTTGAACAGAGTAGAAAGCAGCCACATTCTTCACCAAAATATCATAAAAAAATCTCTAGACCATTTACTAATATTCTATTCCTCTGAAGCAATGCAATGTTAGCATATACCTTCAGTCCCATACATCTTTAATCTGGAAGCAGAGGCAGGAGGATTTCTAAGTTGGAAGCCAGCCTGGTCTACACAGTGAATTCCAGGACAGCCAAAGCTATGCAGAAAACCCCTGTCTAGAAGAAGAAGGAGAAGGAGGAGGAGGAGGAGGAGGAGGAGGAGGA